>NC_132911.1:145517290-145817290 GCF_047675955.1 Chlorocebus sabaeus | reverse complement strand
TTAGATTCTGACAGAGCGTTCCCCAAATGACTCTTATTCTTTCTCTGTCTTCGGCAGTCTTGCTAAAGATCAGGGGGTCACAGAGATGCCAAAGGGGGTGTAATCCAGGAAAAAGCTTCCCACCCGTCAAAAACTGCTCTGGGGCAGAACAGCTGCCCGAGGAAGGGAGCTACTCTTGTCAGAGTCCAGCAAGTATGTTCGGTGGCCCCACGTTGGGTCCCAGGGGAGGAATTCCTGCAGTGGGTGGTGGAAGAGACAAAAAGATCAATACACGCTGCTGATTGGTTTATGATCCTGAGATTACCTATCAGACCCCATGCTCTCTGGAGGCTGGGGGACTTCCTGGGATGGGCTGGGGCCCAGGCAAGGGTGGAGGCAAAGCTCCCATGGGACCCCAGGTGTGGAGACATTTGGGATGCCCAGCGAATCCCCCAGTCCCAGTGCCCCCAGTGTGATGGGGAGTTCCCGTGCTATGAAGGACTCAGGGTCCTAGGCTTAAATACGGATATTTCCACTTCACAGACAAGTCCATTGAGGCCGGGAGGACCCTGGGGACTCTCCTCAAATCCTGCAGCATTAGAGCTGGCTGTAAACCCGGATCTCCATCGGAGCCATGCACTCCCCCGTCAGCCACACCTTTCCCACCTCTCTAGATCGGATCTCTGGGACCAGCCTGCATCACCACCGCTCCCAGGCAGCCTCTTCTGATGACACCATGACTTTCTGAGTTCCACAGCCCCTGAGTAGATGCTTGTGTCTGGCTTCATCCTTTAGCATACGACAGAGCCCATCTTCTCACACGGGCACAAGTCCCGGGGAGCAGCTTTCATAGCATGCCGTTTACTTCCAGGTGCAGGCGGTGACAGGGCTCACATGAGCACGCAGAAAATCTGATGGTCAGGCTGGCCCAGAGCTCTGCCACGCAGGGCCTTGAGCCCAAGGCCTGGCTGAAATCTTTTGGTATCCTCAGCCACGGCCTGGGGCAGGCCCAGCGTCAGTGCTGGTGAATGTCCCTGGGGCAAGTGGACGATGGGTTCATAGTGACCCTTGCTGGTCATGTGAATGCTGCTGGTTCAGACAAAGAAAGGGCAGATGAGGTGACCTCCTACCCCCTCCCTGGCCACAGCCTCCACAGGGCCCCTCAGGGACAACATCGTCTTGTCAATGTCCACAGCCCTAGGAGGAGCAGTCCCGGTGCTCACCACGGGTGTCCCAGGGGACACCAAAGCTCTGGAGGTGAAGCCGCTTTCCTAGGGGCAGCCCTGGTCCCTGGGGTCCGGGGACTCGGTCCTGCTTTTCCGACCCTTGAGCCCGTGCCTTCCCTGCTGCCCCACAGCGTGGGTCTGACTCACGCACCGGACTGAGCAGCCAGACAGGTCAGGGAGACGAGCACTGGAGCCCGAGGTGCCTCTGTGCTGAGGCACGCCCTCCTGGCTCATCCTCGGGAGTTTGTGGGGGGATTCCCACTGTCCCCTGGCTGCCTGCTGTGTGACAGTAAACATTGTTTGGATTCGGAGCAAATTGGCTCTAATTAGCCAGCCACCAGATTACAGCTCAGAGGAGCCAGTGGGAAAGGGGTTCTCCCGGGGGAGGGGACAGGGCCTGATTAGTGCGGCAGCTAGGCAGCTCTCTCAGCAGGCCTCCCCGCTGGCTTCCACGCCAGCACCTCCTCCCTGCCCCCCTGCCTGAGACAGCAGGGCTAGAGAAGTTGGTGGATGCCTATGGCAGGAGGGTGAGGGTGTGGGTCTGTGCAGGTGCTGCACACCCAGGAAGCATTCGCCCAAACCAAAGACTCCTCCGGATACATTGTGCAGCTTGGTGTGGAGTGGGCCTTCAGCAGGCAGGCTGAGACCCGCAGGGAGGACAGGAGGGGGCTCACTCACTTTGGCCTGTGTTTTGAGGAAGGAAGGAAACAGTGTCACCAGCATAATAAAGATAATCAATGTTGCCTTGACTACCTTCATGCCTACAGTCAACTCTGGGAGCATCACTGTCATTGCTGTCACACCACCACTGCTATGGTTAGCACTCCCACTGTCACCATGGTTACCACCTCATTACCATAGTTACCATCACCCCACCACTGCTGTCACCACTATCACCTTGGTTACCATCACCTCATCACTCTGGTTACCATCACCCCATCACCATGGTTACCATCTCATCACTATGATTACCATCACCCCACCACTGCTGTCACCGCCATCACTGTGGTTACCACTACCCCTTCACCATGGTTACCTCTTCACCATGGCTACTATCACCACCATCACCATGGTTACCACTACCCCTTCACCACGGTTACCTCTTCACCATGGCTACTATCATCCCACCACTGCTGTCACCCCCATCACCATGGTTACCGCCACCCTCTCAGCATGGTTACCACCACCCACTGCTGCTCTCACCACACCCCCCTTGGTTCCCACCACCACAGTTACAGTAGCCATTGCCACCCCTGGGTGGGATTGTGTCCATCTGGCGCTCCAGACCTATTCTCCTCAACGTTGGGTCTTGGAAGTTGGCCTTCCTGACATGTGTCAGTGAGCTAATTTCTTGGTGGATTCTGCCCATATGAGGCACCCACAGGAGATGAGGGTGAAAGGAAAGTGGGGGTGGGTGTTTGCACCCAGCTCCCTCTCTGAGACACTCAGCCGTGTCCCTCTGTGGAGGCCACAGCTCCCATCAGAAAGCCCTCTCTATGCGGCCACGCTCTCTAGGTTTCGGTAGCCTCTCCCAGCCCCAGCCCCTCAGCAGGTGCCTCCCAGCTGCTGCTAGCCTCAGGACACTTCAGTACCTCTTACTGAGCCTCCCTACCCAGCCCTACTGCTGTAAATAGTCCCCCAAGGAAACTATCTGCGATGCCCCGAGAACCTGGATGGGGCACCTGCTGTGACCATTGAGACATTCCCTTCACCAGGTATCCCTATCGCCCAAGCAAGCCCATCAGAGTCTCCTCTGGGACTTTCTGCTAGAGACTTGAGGGGAGGCTGTCTCTCCCACCGGAGCTCCCAGTGGAAGTAGGTGAGTGGCTGGCAGCCACGCCATACTCCACAGGAGGACACGTGTGACATGACACACGAGAGACAAGGCACGGTGACCACTGCACTCTGGATCCAGCTGTGCCCCAGCAGCCAATGGCAGGGCGAGACGTGGCCTCTTATTGTCTGCACGTCTGCTTTTTCCTGACTGGGGCAGTCATTGCTCAGGGCAGAAGCAAGAACTGGCAGGGTGGATGACAGAAAGGGCCTGCTTTCTCTCCCGTGGCTTTATAGGGGTCCTGCTATTCAGGCAGAGGGTCTTGGAAGGTGGATGCTCAACTTGTGATTTGCCAAAGAAAGCTGCCCATGAGCTGTAGGAGGGTGAGCAAGGTGGCGTCTTCTCGCCGGGTAAGAGGGTGAGCAAGGTGGCATCTTCTCTCTGGGTAAGAGGGTGAGCAAGGTGGCGTCTTCTCTCTGGGTAAGAGGGTGAGCAAGGTGGCGTCTTCTCTCTGGGTAAGAGGGTGAGTAAGGTGGCGTCTTCTCGCCGGGTAAGAGGGTGAGCAAGGTGGCGTCTTCTCGCCGGGTAAGAGGGTGAGCAAGGTGGCGTCTTCTCTCTGGGTAAGAGGGTGAGCAAGGTGGCGTCTTCTCTCTGGGTAAGAGGGTGAGCAAGGTGGCGTCTTCTCTCTGGGTAAGAGGGTGAGTAAGGTGGCGTCTTCTCGCCGGGTAAGAGGGTGAGCAAGGTGGCGTCTTCTCGCCGGGTAAGAGGGTGAGCAAGGTGGCGTCTTCTCTCTGGGTAAGAGGGTGAGCAAGGTGGCGTCTTCTCTCTGGGTAAGAGGGTGAGCAAGGTGGCGTCTTCTCTCTGGGTAAGAGGGTGAGTAAGGTGGCGTCTTCTCGCCGGGTAAGAGG
Source organism: Chlorocebus sabaeus (assembly GCF_047675955.1). NCBI lineage: Eukaryota > Metazoa > Chordata > Mammalia > Primates > Cercopithecidae > Chlorocebus > Chlorocebus sabaeus. The sequence goes on along the minus strand of NC_132911.1, from coordinate 145,813,403 downwards.
GTGAGCAAGGTGGCGTCTTCTCGCCGGGTAAGAGGGTGAGCAAGGTGGCGTCTTCTCTCTGGGTAAGAGGGTGAGCAAGGTGGCGTCTTCTCTCTGGGTAAGAGGGTAAGCAAGGTGGCGTCTTCTCGCCGGGTAAGAGGGTGAGCAAGGTGGCGTCTTCTCTCTGGGTAAGAGGGTGAGCAAGGTGGCGTCTTCTCACCGGGTAAGAGGGTGAGCAAGGTGGCGTCTTCTCGCCGGGTAAGAGGGTGAGCAAGGTGGCGTCTTCTCGCCGGGTAAGAGGGTGAGCAAGGTGGCGTCTTCTCGCCGGCTACGAGGGTGAGCAAGGTGGCGTCTTCTCGCCAGCTACGAGGGTGAGCAAGGTGGTGTCTTCTCTCTGGGTAAGAGGGTGAGTAAGGTGGCGTCTTCTTGCCGGGTAAGAGGGTGAGTAAGGTGGCGTCTTCTCGCCGGGTAAGAGGGTGAGCAAGGTGGCGTCTTCTCGCCGGGTAAGAGGGTGAGCAAGGTGGCGTCTTCTCGCCGGGTAAGAGGGTGAGCAAGGTGGCGTCTTCTCGCTGGGATCCCATCCACGAGGGCCAGGGAGCAGGCTGCAAGGCTCCATGGTGGGAGTCTGGGATATCTCTGGGTTTGTCACCTGTTACCCCCTTCGTTAAAGTCTGATCAGGAGGCTCTGGCTCACATTCCGCTGCACTCTCCAGATTCATGGACGAGGTCTCGTGTTCTCACCTGGGCCAGAGGGAAGAAAGTCCACATCGAGGATGAGGCCAGAGCAAGCAGGAAGAGGAAGCAGGAGGGAGAAGGTCACTTCAGGGAGCAGAAGACATCCCCCCAGTACTATGATCAGCATCCTTTGAGTACTGAAGAAGGACCTGTGTCTCCAAGGAGAGCCCTGGTACACCAGGAAGGAGCCGTTAGGAAGCAACATGACAGCTGAGACAAGCCAGTCAAACCAAGGGTCGGAGGCTGAGGTTTAGGAAAAAATAAACAGCATAGGAGCAAACCCCAAGAAATTAGAGAATCAGTTAAGGAAGCTCAACTTTCAAGTCCCTGAAAGAAAGGACATAGGAAATGGGGAGAAGGAAATTATGAGAGAAATCACACGAAAATTTCCCAGAATAGGACACAGAGGGAAAGGCCTTCAGGGTGCGCCCCAACAGAGTGGGGAAAGACCAAGCCACAGCCCAGAGTGAACGCGGCGCTGAAGAAATACCTCCTCCTTTTTCCGGAAGTTGCTCCCTGGAGGAGCCACCTGTCCTTTGCTCAGAGCTTCCTTTCTCCTCTCTTCTTCAGAGTTGAATCCCCTGTTTTCTGGGGTAAATGTGTTCCTCTGCCATTGTTTACTCCCTCGTTTTGCTGAAGCACATCCTGTAGGAGCTTCCTGAGAAAGCCTGCACGGAATGCAGTGTCTGAGAGCCAGCATGACCCAGGTGTCTCCATTCTGCTCACGTGTGTTTGACAGCTTGGTTGGTCCTGTAACCAACTGAAAGCTCCTTTCCCTCTAAATTTGGAAGACATCATTTTCTAGCTTCCAGAGTTTCCATTCCTAGTCCAGGAATCCTTTTTCTTGTGATGTGTTTTTCTATCTCTTGAAGTTTCTGGGATTTCTTTACCTGTGGGTCCACTCTGGGCTGTGGTTCGATCTTTTTTTCTGCAGGTCCCTTCTGTCTGGAGACCATACCTTTCCCCACCGGGAAATCCTCCAGCTCTGGGGCTGCAGGGCTGGGATCTGAACCCTGGGACAAGCGCCAGCCTGTGTCCCCTGCCCTCCCGAATGACCATCTCCTGTCCATGCCTCAGTCTAAGAGGAAAGCATCCAGGAACGAGGGGTGGCGGGTCACGCTCCCACCCGTGCTCCCTAGCAGTTATGGCCTCTGCCTCCTGCGCAGGATAAAACGTTCACAAGGCCGGGAACCACATCATCTCCCTGTTGGTTTAGGAATCACATTTAAGAATGCTTCGTCTTGTATCATCTGTTGATCTGGGTGGCAGGGGTTCCTTCATCTCCACCTCTGAGGCAGGTGAGGTGGTGGGGGGAGAGGAGACTGAGGAGGGTGGCTTGCTGTGACCATCAGCTCATTAGCCCTCAAGTCTGCAGAAGCTATTTCTTGGTCTGTGGCTGTTTTACACTGAGGAAGCAGAGGTAAGGAGGTGCTCACCCCGTGAGCAGCAAAGTTGGGTTCTGTTCTGAAACTTCCTTGGACCCTTACCGTGATGGGGACCTCACTGTCTCCACCATGTCCCTGTCTCTCTCCCCTAACCTGTCCTCTGTGTCCCCAAAGACCCAAATTGCCTCATTTTCCAGGCAACGAGGCTCAGATCTTCCTGTCTGCCTTGGTGAGCAGGGCCTGGGCTGCCTCTGCATTTCCCACTCCATGTCCCCAAGCCGAGGTTTTCCCTCTTGAAGATTCCTTAAGAAACCCACTTAATATGAGTCCCTGCACCCAGCAACCACAGTGCCTCAGCTTGTTTCGCTCTGGCCCGCATAATGCATAAACATTTTAAATCTTCTCCTTGGGTATGCATGAGTGTGTCCTAGAGAAGCGAAGAATAAACATGATTGGGGCTACGCTGCCGCTGAACATTGCTCCAGAGAATTTGAAATCACGGTCACGTCCGGCAGCTGTCCCTTCTCCTGTGAGACCCTGAATGTGGCCCTGTGTGCATGGACTAGTCTGTAGGGGCTGTCCCTGGCCTGGTTTCCAGCCCCCTAGGGAGGTGCTGAGGGGCCCAGGTATCCTCCACCAGGCCAGTCCCCCGGTTTGACCCCTCCTCCTGGTATCCTTGCTGTCTCCCTGTGAATTTGATTTCCTGCATGAAGGGCAAAAAGATCCCAGCTGGGCGTTCTCAGCAGGGTGTTAAACTTTTTCAGGGTGTGACCAGCATGCAGATTGGCTGGGTGGCCATGACCCGTTTTGTGTCAGATGCCAGACACGTGCACCCGCACACACAGGGCACGTGCCCCTGCCTGACTATTCACTCATTCAGGTTCCTCCTCCTGCGTCCTGGGGAACCCTTCCATCCCCCTCTCCAGGTTCTGCCCCAGATCCCACCAGTGCAGGGCAGGCAAGCCCCAGAATTGAGGCTTAGCTGGGGAGGATTCTTGGCCTTACCCAGGAAAGAATTCGAGAGCAAGCTGGGGGTGTTGGGCAGCAACTTTGATTGAAGGGGCTGTGTGCAGTGCAGCCGAGGGGCTGCTCCTTGCAGGGCAGGGCTCCCCCATAGGCACTGGGCCCAGAGAAGCAGCTCAGAGGTGCTTCTGCAGTCATGGTTATACCTACACCCAAATTAATGCAAATTAAGGGGCGGTATGGAGAAATTTCTAGAATGAGGAAGGTAACTTCTGAGTTGTTGGGTCCTTGCCCTGGAGAGGGGTGGTAGCCTCCGGGTGTTGCCACGACAACGGTAAACTGACATGGCACACTGGTGGGCATGTCTTACGGGGCGGTGCCTCTGCTCCAGAGCTGTTTTAACCAGTCCTCAATTTGGTCCAGCGTCCCAGTCCTGCCTCTGCAGTCGAGTTCTGCCTCCTACCTCAAATCCAGTCACAATTTCTAGGGGAGGGCTGGTCTGCGTTCCTTCTAAAAGCTCCCAGGTGGTTCTCAGGGACAGGGTGGGAAGCCCTGACACAAGTGAGCTTGGGAACTGGAGCTCAGCCCGTGTAGGGACCTGCAGTTTCACAGCCCTGAAACCATGCGTCCTCAGTCAGAGGCAAGCAGAGCCTCAGGGTCCAGGGCGTCTGGTCCCGCCCCAAGTGCCACTTTCCTCGGCTGGGATCCAAACTCAGCCCTCCAGTTCCGGATCAGAATGTTCATTTCTGAAAGCATCCAGGGTCAGACGTAAGCAGAAGCAGCATCAGGGAGCCCCGCCAGCCATGCCCTCTCTACCCCAGGCATCCTCCTGTGCCCCTGTGGTCTGGCGGTAGCAGCCGTGCAGACTCCACCTTGGACCGTTTATCTGCCACCCCTTTGCTGTACTGGGCTCTCAGGGTCAGACAGAGAGGGTGGCTGAGGACTGTCAGCCTGGGCTGACAGCAAGGGCTGGGAAGGTCAAGGGCAGGGAAGGGACAGAGCAAGGAAGGATTAAGGGCTTTTGCAGATGTTGTAAGGTGAGGATCTCAACATGAGATCATCCTGGTGACCTAGCAGTGGGGGTCCTGTGAGACAGAAAAGGAGACACAGAGGGAAGTCGGCCGTGTGAAGGCAGAGACTGGGGTTGGGGTAATGCAGCTGCATCCAGGGCACCCTTCAAGCTCAGGAAGGAGGCCCGGAGCAGATTTTCTCCCACAGTCTCTGGGAGGTGCCAGCCCTGCAGACACTTTGATCTTGACTTCCAGCCTCCACACGGTGGGACAGTCTGGGTCTGCCGTTTGGGCCCCAGGCAGGGGTCCTTTGTGATGAGGGCCTCCTGCCGTCCTGCCCACCCACCTTATGTTCTCCAGGGAGGCCCTGGCCCTGGTGCTCTGTCTCCCTCTGCTGCTGGAGCCCTGGGCGGTCTCCCCAGCCCTCTGAGTCCTGGGTCCTGGAGTCACAAGTGGGCCCTGAAGGTCCCTCTGGGGGCTCTGTGTGTCACCCGGCCACTTCATGAAGACTGAAACTTTGGGGTCAGCCTCCAGTGGAGGGGGCTGGGGCCATCTGGGGCTTTGGGGGACATAGACAGCAACACGGCCCGTGGCAAGCTTCGCCTTGGAGGTTGGGGATAGGTGAGGGGCTGTCCCCGGACTGGTGGAACAAAGCCTTGGGGTGAAGGCACCCACAGAGGATGGGGTGCTTGGGTTGAGCCCTTCTGAATATTGGAAGGACACTGACTGGTGGGAGAGTGAGCAGATTGCATTCAAGAAGTGAGTCCTGGTGATGTGTCCTCTCACACGCTCATTCATTCACGCACTGTCAGTCCTTCCAGGGTCAGCAAATCATCATGGCCCTGATGAAACACGATGAGCGCTTCCGTGCTCTCCATGTGGGAGACTCGGAAGTGGTGCTGGGAAGAGAGCATGGCCCCGTCTTGGAGCTTAGGTTCGGGTGGAGTGGTCGGGTGGATGGAGTGCTGAGGACAGTCGGGCAGGGCCTCAGGTGGAAAGCGCCAGCGGGGTGGGGCCCACCTCAGATGGGGAGCGAGCGGGACGCGGTTTCCTGTGGAGGGCACCTGGGCTGAGCGCTGAGTGATGGGAAGTGAGCCATGCAGAGGTCTGGGGAGAAGGGTTCCAGGAAGCCAGAGCAGCACGTGCCAAGGCCCTGGGGCAGGAGGCCCTTGTGTTTGTTCAGAACGAGGAGCGAACAGGGCCAAGGTGTGAAAACATCTCGGGGGCTGTGGCCAGCTGAATCCCGGGCCTGGGACCTCATCATTGACATATAGTCCTGGGCTGGTAGCGCTCACGGGGCCATGGGAGAGAAAGGCAGAAATGGCCGTGTCCCATACCAGGGGCAGTGCTGGACGAGGCCCATGACCTGTCATGGATGCCAAAGGCCTCTCGGACCAGGCAGCAGGGCATCTCAGGGAGGAGCAGGAGGGCTGGCACCCCAGGCCTGAGTGGGAGTGGGGCTCTGGTCAGCGGGCCAGCCCCGGAGGGCCAGGTGAAGGCTGCTGTAGATCTGGGGAATACAGCAGTCCAGCTGGGACAGCAAAGGGGAGAAGAGGCCACGGGAGGGCCGGGACCTGGGGGAAGCAGGTTCTGATGACCGAGAGGAGGCACTGTCCTTCAGGAGGTGGGGCCACAGGAGGCCAGTCAGCCCTGTGCGGGGGGTGGGGGCTGCCCAGCAGCCTTGTCTTTCTCTTTCTCTCTCTCTCTCTCTCGTAGCCTTTGCACATAGGCTGTTGCTTCTCCCAGACCAGAACCCCTGATGTCAGGAAGGTGCCATCCCTTTCCTCCAGGGCTTCTAGTGCCCCTGAGGTTGCCCTGCTGAGAGCGCCCAGGGTTCGTGGGTATGAGTGTGTGTGTGATGTGTGCATATCTGTGTGTATGTCTGCTGCTAGGGTGTGTGTGTCATGTATGTGTCTGTGTCTGTCTCTGCTGCTAGGGTGTGTGTGTGCTGTGTGCATGTGTATGTTGTGTGTGGTGTCCGCTGCTACGGTGTGAGTGTGGTGTGTGGGTGTCTGTGTGTGTCTATTGCTAGGGTGTGCATGGTGTGTGCGTGTCTGTGCCTTCTGCTAGAGTGTGTGTGCATGGTGTGTGCGTGTCTGTCTGTGCCTGCTGCTAGAGTGTGTGTGCATGGTGTGTGCGTGTCTGTCTGTGCCTGCTGCTAGAGTGTGTGTGCGTGGTGTGTGCGTGTCTGTGCCTGCTGCTAGAGTGTGTGTGCATGGTGTGTGCGTGCCTGTCTGTGCCTGCTGCTAGAGTGTGTGTGCGTGGTGTGTGCGTGTCTGTGCCTGCTGCTAGAGTGTGTGTGCGTGGTGTGTGCACGTCTGTGCCTGCTGCTAGAGTGTGTGTGCGTGGTGTGTGCACGTCTGTGCCTGCTGCTAGAGTGTGTGTGCGTGGTGTGTGCGTGTCTGTGTCTGCTGCTACTTTGGAAGAGTCCACAGTCTGTGCCGCCTGCACAGTTCAAGTTCTAATTATCAGATATCGTTAATTACACAGAGCTGTCATCAATTTGTTTTTTGGAGCCAGAAACCCAGAGCCTCGAGCCATGCTGAGCCCTCATCTGCTATCTGCAGTGAAAGTGCTTGAGGACCTGTGATTTCTGGCTCACTTTGGCCAGAATGGGTTAATTCTGGTAAATGCACAAGCTCTTGCCCAGTCACTCTGGGGCATCCCAGCAGAGCCTGCTGCGTGGGGCCAGCTGCCGTGCTGGCTGCTCCCTCCGTGCAACGCTCTTCCCTCAGTGTCAAGGGTGAGACCCCAGCTTCCTGGTTGTGGAGTAGGGGCTTCAGATGGAAACCGAGCCCCAGAGCTGGGAGGAGGGGGAACGCCCCATCTAGGAACAGCCTCGCCTGGAGATCCCCAATTCTAACAATGATAAATAACTTCTGTGATGTCACCAACAAATGGGTGATGACAAATCGGAACTAAAGGCTTTTTCCTGCTAAAGAGAGACACCCTCACCAAAGCAAGAACTCACAGGTGGCTGAACTGACACGGGACAGCTGCAGTCCCTCAGGGTTAGAGGATTCCAGGTCCACAGCTCAGACCGGGTCTGTGCAGAACCCACTGGGCCGCACACGTGGATCCTGGTGGCACTGGGGCTCTTACTAGCCTGCGCCGTGGCTCTGACGCAGCAGGTGAGCAGAGGGGGCACCCAGGGTGAGAAAGCTTAGAACACTCGCAGCTGAGAAGCCGCTCCCACGCCCCACGACATTCCGCCTTCAAATATGTCCAGTCTGACCACTTCCTCCCAGGCCTCTGTCTCCCCAGGCTGAGTCCCCAGCCTACCTCCCCCTGGCCATGGCAGCAGCTTCTGTCTGGGCTCCTTGGCCGTCACCTGTCCCCAGCAGCCAGCGTGCTCCGGCCAAACATCAGGCCAGGGCTCTCCTGCTCCAGTCTTGCCATGAGAGCAACCTTCCCTGGCTCACAGCCCCTTCCCATGAGCCCGAACTTGGCCTCCACCCTTGGCCCTTGGGTCCTTCCATATGGGCCATTCCTGAACCATACGGAGTCTACTCAGCCATGACCCCTGCGTTTTCTTCCCCAGCTCACGTGGTCAGTGCCTTCCCCATCTCCAGTCCTCGAATGCACCCCAGCCTTCCCCAGCCCCCCAGCCCTCCCCAGTCCCCCAGCCCTCTGGGCAACTCCCTGGCTCTTTTTTCCACACCAGGTGTCCCCTCTGACATACGAGGTGATTTGCCCACCTGCTGGGTGTCCTGCAGCAGCTGACCTTCTGCGGGATGTCACCTGTTTCGGTCTGAGTGTCTGGAAGAGTGCCGTGTGCTACAGAAGTCCACGCGTGTGGTCCAGGACAGAGCACCGCCACCTGCAAAGGGTAGACATTTCCTGTTTCTAGAGAGGGAGGTCTGGAGTGAGTCTCTGAGGCCCCTGCAGGGACTGTTCTAAGTAGGTAGCGCCAAAGCCACTCCCCTGCTCGAGAACCTTCTATGGCTCCCCTGGACTCACAGAATAAGGCCAGAGCGTTCTTCCCAGTGCTCAAGGCCCTCTGCGAGCCTTCAAGGAACTGCTCAGGCTCGCCAAGCCTCAGCTCTCTCCTCCGTAAAATGGGGACCAACAGCACCCACTGTTTGGTGCCCCAGCCCCACCTAAGCCCCAGCTCTCTAGCTTTCCCCACCCCACCCCGGGTACTCCTCAGACTGTCCTGCCAGACTGGCTGTGCCCTCCAAGCTGCAGCCACAGATACTTCTGCAAACTCCATTCAGGAAACTCCAGCATCTCCTGTATCTGTCTGTCTTTTCTGAGGCTCAGCTGGAGCGCTGTCTTCGAGAGGACACTTCCTGGAACTCTGGCCATCCGTGGGGCAGCTGTCTCCGCAGCTCTGCACTATGCCTGGGTCCCTCAGCCATTTTGTGCTAAGTCCAACCTCAGGGCACCACACGGGACCCTGGAGGAGCCAGGGTGTTGCAGGGTCTGTCCTGACTCCAGGAGCTGAGAGTCTCGAAGATTCAGTCAGGCTGACATTCCTCATGGCTGTGTGCAGCGTGTCCCGGGAGCTTCACAGATGTGAATTCACCAAATCCTCACCTTGAGTCTCAGGCCTGCCCGGCCTGGTGGACGCTGCCAGTCCCCATTTCACAGATGAGAGAGCTGAGGCCCAGGGAGATGAAGCAGTTCCTTGGAGCGGTGGCTTTCGCTCCCCAAGCCAGGCAGCACTCTGCCCCCTACTCATCCTGCCTGTCACTGAGCCCCTGTCCAGCACTGGGCACTGCCCCAGGCACTCGGGGCACATCCTGTGGGAAACAGGCAGAAAGCTCTGTCTTCACGCAGCGGACGGCTAAGCCTGCGTTTCCTACCTCTAGAACCACCATGCCATTGATTGGCCAAATTGGGGCACTCTGAGACTCAAAGTGCTGCTAGTCATACTTACGCAGGTGACAGATGCTGGTCAGAGCTGCTGCCCTCCTGATCTCCCAAGCACCTGGGAAGCTCCCAGGGCCAGACTGCTGCTGGCCCTCTCAGTCCCTCTCCCAACGCTGCAGCCAGCATCGGGCTGTCCCTGCGTGTCTCTGGCTGCTTACAGGTGGCCTGGTTCCATCAAACACGGGGCTTTGTGGGCGCTGCTGTGGCCTCGAAGCCCAGTTGCCACGGTTGATCCATCCACTGTCCCAGCTGCTCCGTGGAGAGAGAGTTACCCTTCAACATGGGCTGACTTACGCGATATGTCAACACGCCACCTTGGAGAATAGAGAAACGCCCGCAACGCCACTCTAATTACTCTTCTCAGATGAGGTAATGATCGCTAACGTGCACTGGATCTCATTAATTAACTCTCTGACTTTAATTAACTTCTTGCCTATTTCACCTGACATAATATATTACCACAAATGTCAACTTTGCAGTGTTTCCCTCTTGCAACAAAATAAGACGCATCACAGAAACAACGCTGCATCTTCCACACCGTACTGGACAGAAGTCTCTGGTGGGAGGTGGACGGGCCACTAGTGCCCGTCTGGTATCTAGATACGAGAAAGTCTAGATAGAATGTGGAGTTTTCTAAACATCCACTAAGAATTCATAATCGTAATCAAATTTGTTTCTAATCACACTACCGTGACTTTTTTCTGTCCTTCAAACACACTGCTAATAATAAACATAACACCTGAAAACAGCAGTGTGGTTTCCTGGAAGAAGAAAAACAATGGGATTCCATCTCCACTCCACGGCCACCTGAGAACTGCTGGGCACGGGAGGGAAGGCATGGGCTGGCCCAGGGAGCTTCCTCTTCTCTTTAGCTGGTTTGGATGACAGCACCCTGTGGCTAGCGGCTTCTGGCGTCTCCAGCCCCAGCTGCCGACACCAGCCTCAGCACAGTCCAGGAGCTCTGTCCACTTTAGGGTGGAGGGAGGCTCATCACCATGGTGGCTGCTGGGGACACCCAGAGGTCCCCAGCCACCGCCACTGCCCCTGCCATGGCCAGCACGTCCCTGGGCCCCGTTCTAGCTGCTCTCCTGACCCTGCTTACCCTTGGCTCCCCTGTCACTGCCGGGACTCCTTGTCCCTGTCCATCCCGTTTGGTGGTTCAGCCACACCCCTGATGCCCCAGTAACTTGGGAGTGGGCTGAGGTTGTTTTCCCTGAGAGCACGGCCTGGGGCTTCCGCCTCTGCATATCTCAGGACTTAATGAGGCCTGGGGCACCTTTAGGCCCTGGATAAATACGGGACTGTGGGTCGGAACCGCGCCCAGCAGTGTCAGGCTTCTCGGCAATGTGGATGCTTCAGCTGGGTGGGCTGACAGCTGAGCAAGCCGTGGAGGGTCCCCACAATGAATTTAACCTTTTGGGGGTTGGGGTAACAAATCGAACGAGTCCCTGTCCCTTGCGGCTGGAGCCCAGGTAATTGGTTTGGCTGAGTAGAAGCACTGGACTTAATTTCATACTTCAGTGGGCATCAGAGGAGACACGGGGCTGTCACAAAAGCCTTTGTTTAGCTGAGCCCAGCGCTGCTCCCTTAAATGATCTCGGCGGGGGAGCTTCTGAGTGTTCCCACATCGACATGTCTCCTGACCCTTCTCTCTGCACAGCCCACGTGCGTGTGCACACATCACAAACACATACATCTCACACAGAAGCACACAGAGTAGCTATACAGACATGCAGACACACACGCACACATGCGCACACAGCACATTCACTCCCACACACGCATCCACAAGTGCACGCGCCTGGCAGGACCTTCATGCCTTGGAAATGCAAGAGGACAGGGCCCTGTGAGGAGTCCTGTGGGAGGCGCAGGGCTGCTGGAGCCAGGACAGCTGACCAGCTGCATACATTTGGCCAAAAAATCCCTTTTCTGTACCTTAGCTTCCTTGTTCTTTATTTGTTTTGTGTCCATTTCTCGAGAACTAAAAGCCTCCTGCGTGGGAGAGCGTGTGGGGCCTGGTGAGATCCCCAGTCTACAGGGCTGTGGGGAGTGTCAAGTCTGCAGCTGGTGGGCAAGCCACTGCTCCCTCTGTCCTCTCCATGGACACATCAGGGCATGACCATGACACCCTCTTAGCCCTGGGATGGGACTGCAGGGCTGGTCCTGGAGGATGGCTGGGCCAGAGCCTGGGAGATCAGGAGGAGGGGCCCACATTCCACTGCTGGAGACCTGGGGGGCACTGATGGCAGGCGCAGCCCTCAGTGTGCTGCTGGCTGCAGGGGCTCTTGTGGAGGGTGGCAGAGTGTTCCATGGAAGCTGTGGGGAGTGGCAGAGTGCCCCCTGGAACCTGGGGGCAGAGTTCAAGTCTCAGCGCCCTCTGGGCCGAGGCGTAACCTCAGTTCAGAGGAGCCTTGGTTCAGAGGAAAAAGTGTTCTTGGAGCCAAGCAGACGTGCATCTGGCCCTTGGCTGTGTCCTTACCACGGCTGGGCGGCGTCCAGTCCGCAGCCTTCCACTCCCTCCCTGTGTCTGGACTGCACTTCACACTCTGCCCATGCTTCCGGCCGGAGGAGGCAGAGCGCTTTTTCCTGAATCATTGACGCTGGGCTCAGCCACATGAGTGGCTTTGACCCACAGCTGTCAGGCATGATGGGGGCTGTCCCCTGGCCTGATTGTCTGGGTTGGCCTCCACACTGCTGTCATCCACCGTGAGAAGAGCCAGCCTGGCAGCCGCGGGTCCCAGGACAGAGACAATGGGGCGGACCTGAGTGCACAGGGGCCTGGAGCGAGGGCCGGGCTCCCCTGCAGACCTGGGAGAAAGGAAGCTTGGTCTGTTGTAATCACAGTTTGTAGGTTACCTGTTACAAAGCGTCGTCATAGTGGAAGCCTGAGCAGTACACAGCCTTGTCTGACCCTGAGCAGAGAACTTGACCTTTGCGAGCCTGAGTTTCTGCATTCAGAAAGGGAAGATAACACGGCCCTGCCTGTGATTCCACATGAGCCCGGCTCCCAGCCGCAGCTCGGTGCCCCCAGGTTCTCCTGAGAGGGAGAGTTACCTGTGATTCCGAGGGAGCCTGGTGAGAGCCACCCGCTCCCTCCAGCTGCCAGCCCAGCATGGAGTTCACAAAGGACCCTTCCATGCACGCCGCCACTCTATCCCAGCAGGTCCCTGGAGGCAGTCACCACTGCAGACGAGGACACTAAGGCACAGAGGGTGATGGGATCCCCAGGGCCGCACGGCTGGTGGGTGGCAGTAGTGGGTCACACACACCGGTGTCCCCTGTCCCAAGCCTGTGTGCTGTGTCCCGTTCCAGTTTCCCTCCGACTTTGGGATTCCATGTTTTTCTCTCAGCTGCAGTGGATGAAGATGTGTGTGGGGCCTGACAGGTGGACGCAGCCCTCAGAGTGTGTCCCCAGGTGAGATTCTCAAAGGGCTGGGGGCTAGATTGAGGCGTTGCCCCGGGGCCTCCTGCTGGGCAGCTGAAGGCTGGCTTGGCTGGCAGACACTGTCTTCCGGAAGGGCGGGGACTGTGTCCCAGCCAGCGAGTGGGCGTTGGCATCCAGTCAGCGGCGACAGGGTTTGCCGAGGCCGGAAACGGGCAGACGGTCTTCTAGGCAGTGCTGCCGTCTCTGTGCCGTGATCCCCCCGATCTCCTCCCATGGCTGCCGGCTCTCTCCACCCCCACAGGCCAGTTGAGGGGCCCTGGGGCAGCTAAGTCAGAGGCCTGCCCGGCTGGTGATAAGCTGAATGGGTGGGGCATTTCGGACAGCGTCCAGCATGCATGAGTGTGCGTCTCCGCCTTGTGCGAGAGCAGCTTCCGCCGGCACCTTCCTTCACTTGGCAGCCCTTTAGTGTCCACATGTGGTGTGCTGGGCGCTGCGCCGGGAACAGACCTGGCCCTGTCCTCTTGGAGATCCATGTGTGGTGGGAAACAAAATCAACAGAAACCCTGGCTGTGGTTGTAGGTGGGGTGAGTTCACAACCCGGGCAGAGGGGAGACGCGGTGGCAGGAGGAACGGCGAGGAGGGAGATGGCAGCTGCTGTGAGTCACACAAAGCTGGCCACAGGCAAGGGAGGTGGCGCTTCCCACCCAGGCTGTGCTGCCCGAGCTCATGGGTGTGGACAGAGCAGATGCAGGTGCTGTGGTATCTGGGGTTTGGGCAGTCCCGAGGTTCTCCTGGCCAAGCCTGCTCATGCGGGAGCAGGAGGAGGGTGCAGGCCCCGCAGGCTGCTTGGAGGAGGTGCCTCCTGGCCTCTCAGCACCCGAATGGCCCCAGGTCAGCGGTGACCCAGCCTTCTGTGAGTCCCTCCCCAACCTGGATCTCAGCTCCCTGGGGAGTATTGCGGGGTCTCCTCCAAGGCTCTATTTGTCTTTGTACCCAGGAATCCGGGACCCTGTAGTTTAGAGCAGTGGGCACCAGACATGTCGGGTCTTGCTGGAGGCTGGCTCGTGAGGAGGAGTCTGACTGCTGCCCTCTGCACCAAGGCTCTAGAATGTGGCAGTGGGTCAGTTGCTCCCATGCACAGGAGAGGCTACTGTGGGCCAGGGCTGGGCGCTCTGGGCTTCCCCTAAGGAACTACCAGGGCCCTGAAGCCAATGCTCCTTCCTTGGATAATTGGAGACTTTGGCCGCAAGGCCAGGGTGCCCAGCCACCATGTGGGAGGGAGAGCCCTGCCTGGCAGACGCTCCTGGCACAAGGCAGAGGAGAGGGCGCCTGTCCACTGGTCAGCTGCTGGGGGTGTGCAAGGGGAGCTGTGCAGCTCCTGAGTGCCTCTGTCCAGACACCAGGCAGGAAATGAGCTCGTCCTGGAGCCCCTGAGAGTCCCTGGGATGGGGGTCCCTACCGGAGGGGATCTTGGGCTGTATCCATGCTCTGCCTCCTTTGGAAGTGACGTTTCATTCCAACACAGCCACCAGCACTTGTCACACCTTGTCTACAGCTGCTTCGGGTCTCGCTGGGGTCTGGACATTCCCCTAAATTCGTGTATTGAAACTTCATCACCAATGAGATGCTATTAAGAGGTGAGGTGTTTAGGAGGCCCTGCCCTCAAAGGTGGGCTTAACCCTTGAGAAGGGCTGGGAAGCCTGGCTGCCCCTTCTGCCCTTGGGTCCCTCCTGCCCTGTGAGATGCCCGTTCGCCCCCTCAGGAGGATGAAGTGGGCTGGCACTGTCTTGCATGCAGAGAGGAGCCCTCATCAGACACCCATCCTACTGGCGCCTTGATCTTGCCCTCCAGCCCCCGAAACAGAGAGAAGCACATTCTGTTGCTTCTGAAGGGCCTAGTCTTCAGGATTTTGTTACAGCAGCGGAAGGACTAACACAAGCCTTGAATAATCATGACAAAGATTGATCTGGAAAAGAGAAAGTGATTCCTCACCAGCCCTCTACAGAAAACACGTGTCCAGGCCTGCGTCTTTGGGACACAGCTGTTGGGGTGAGCAGCTTCAGATGTGGGGAGAAGGATGGCAGGAGCAAAGGCAGTGGAGGAAGGAAGGCAGCCAGCCCTGGCAGGGCGCTGGGGAGCCACCGATGGTGGGAAGGCAAGAGAGGTGTCCTGTGACTTGGGGCTTCTCTCCCATGTGCAGAGGAGCCTCTGGCCCCCACCCGTGCCCCTGGTTCTTGAGTCACCAACCTGGGCTATGTGATCTCTTGGGTGACCCAGGCGGAGAGTTCTGGTTGGGCTGGGGTCCCCACCGGTGGCACCCTGACTTGTGCGCTGCCTTGCCCTACCCTTCGTGGGGCCCTGAAGCCTATGAGAGGTGGGGGACCCAGTGCCCAGAGAAGAGATGTTCAGGGTACCTCAGGGGGCGGGTGGCCCTCGTCCATCCTGTGAGCATCCCTGGTGTTCCAAGAACACTGAAGACTTGGAGACCAGATGGCCACAGATGCAGGCAGGGCAGGGAAGTTGCTCCTAAATCCTGAATAATTGTGTGGAAATAAAGACCTCAGATTGAGAGATGAAGCAAGAATCTTTTGAAACAAAGGAAAAGGCCCCTCCTGTGACTGTCCCAACTGCACCCAGGGGATGGGGTGAGGTGACCCGGGGGATGGCGGGGGGATGGGGTGAGGTGACCCGGGGGACAGGGTGAGGTGAGGCCCTTCCAGCCCCATTTCGGGGGAGGTGGGGATGGAGCAAGTGGCAGCCCCCGTTCTCCTCTGGGTCCTGCTGGGGCTCATTTCAGGACCTTGGGAGAGTCACTTCCCACACCAGGGTCTGGGCTACATGTGCGGGAAGTGACTCCAGGGCCGCCTGCTCCCTTCTCAGAGGGACCTGGGCTGATTTTTCACTCCGGGCCCAGCTTGCATCCCCCGGGCCCCTAGAGGCAGGGAGAGGCCCTGTGGGGATGGCACAGGTGCTCAGAGCATGTGCGGGGACTGGTGGGGCCTCCATTTTCCATTTGTAGAGTGGGGACAATAACCGTACCCACCCCATGGCTGTCGTGGCTGCTACATGAATCCCTGTCCCGCACAGAAGGTGCAGTGAATCTGAGGCAGAGCTGCTGGGGTGGTCAGAGTGCCCCCGATAGGCCCCTGCTCACTGGACCGTATCACGGAAGGCTCCTCAAAGGTGGGGAGGCAGACAGGCCGCCTGCTGTCTGGGGGTCTCACCTACTCGTTGGAAGGAAGGAGGACGTGGAGGCTGCTCCTGACCCGGCCTGAAGGGCTGCATCTGCTAGGCCAGCCTCAGACCAGCCCTTGTTTGGTGAGTTCTTGGGGGAGCGCCAGGGACCTGGTGGCTTTATGCTCCTTTCACAGAGGGGTAAACTGAGGCCCAGGAGGTAAAGCAATCAGCCCAAGGCCACAGAGCTCATGAGGGACATGGTATCCACACTTGTTAACATGGCACCCTCATTGGGGAGTTGACTTTGAAGGCCCCCGAAGCCAGTGGGGCCAGCTAGGTGGGCATGTGGGGAGGGGGAAGGGTGCACAGGTAACAGCCTCCGAACCCGGCAGGGCCTCAAGGCCTCCTTGTGCTGAATGCTGGGAGGAGCAAGAGAAATAGAAGCCCGGTGGGGCAGGGCTAAGGAAAGGGGCAGCCAAGCTGCGAGGAGCCCACACATGATGCGGCAGCTCCACAGCCAGCCTCGCGCCTCCCACTGGGGCTTTCCCATTTGCTGGGTGAGAAACTGAGGCTCAATTCACCAAGGGCAGCAAGCAGCGGAGGCCTGGCTCCCAGTCCAGGTCGGTGTGACAGCCCTGTTCTCTCCTGCCAGGCTCCTCCTCCACCTCCCCTGCGGACCCGCCACGAGTTCCAGGACAAAGGGGCCAAGCCTCAGACAGAAAGTTCCCCGAAGGTCATAGCCAGGGAGGGACAGGGCAGGGTCCAATCCCACTGCATGTTGGACTTGCAGCCTTGCACCAGTGGCTGCAGATGAGACCCCAGCTCCAACCCACAAGGCTCCAGCGCCATTTGAGAGGTGAGGAAGGTCATTCCCAAAGCAGCTACTGAAGAGCCAGGCCTTCTGCGGGGCAGGGGCAGACCAAGGCCTCTACCATCACTGTCAGAAGGAAACAAGGGAAGCCTCCCAGGAGGAGGTGCCTCTGCAGCAGGGGATTGGCACACAGGGGAACCCTGATAGGGAAAGATGGCAGGGAGAAAGCACATCAGACAGAGGACACAGTGTGGGCAGTGGCTTGGAAGCAAGAAGGGGTAACGTGCACTTAGGGGGAGTGAGGGGTCCAGCTTGACATTAGGAGGGATTAGATAGGAAGACTTAGGCCTAGGCACAGAGAGCTTCAAATGCCAGATGAGCATGTTTGGATTTAATTCGGTGGTGAATGGGAAAAGGGGAGGCTGAGCAATCAGGGACCACTTCTCGTTAATCTTTCTAATCCCCAGGACCTAATACAGTGTCCGGAACCTGCTGGAAACTTAAAAAAAAAAAAAATCATTTAATGGATGGGTGGGTGGATGGAGGATGGTGATGAAAGTTCAGCATAGAAATTGACAGAAGTGTTGTGGATGGTGGAAGATGAATGGACGAATGACTGGAAAAATAGCCAATGGACAGATTGGGGGGAGGAAAGACAACCAGGTATGGACATGGATGCAGCCAGGGTGAAAATGTGGAAGTGTAGTCCATGGTGGATGGTGGATGGTAGACAGTGGGTGGATGGTGGATGGTGGATGGTAGACAGTGGGTGGATGGTGGATGATGGATGGTGAATGGTGGGTGGGTGGATGGTAGACAGTGGGTGGATGGTGGATGGTGAATGATGGATGGTGGATGGTGAATGGTGGATGGTGGATGATGGATGATGACTGGGTGGATGGCGGATGGTGGATGGTGAATGGTGGATGGTGGATGGTGGATGGTGGATGGTGGATGGGTGGAAGGTGAATAGATGATGGTGGATGGATGGTTAATGATGGGTGGGTGAATAAATGGTGAATGGGTGGGTGGTGGATAGTGGTTGAATGGTGGATGGTGTTTGGTGAGTAGAAGGTGAATAGTGGGTGAATCGTGGGTGGGTGGGTCGTGGATGCTGAGTGGATGAGTGGATGGTAGGTGAACAGTAGATGGTGGGCAAAGGGTGGACTGATGGATGGTGAGTGTGTGGGTGGTGGATAGCGGGTGGATGGTGAGTGGAAGAGTGGATGGTGGGTGATGAACAGGGTGGTCTGGAAGGGTGGCAGATGTGTTGTGGGTGGATGGTGGACGGATGGATAGATGGATGGGTGGGTGGGTGATGGGCTGTGGGTTGTTGGTGGTTGGAGGGTGGATAGTGGATTTTGCGTGGGTGATGGAGGGTGGGGGTGTGTAGTGGATGGGTGGTAGGTGGTGGTTTGATGGTGGATTGAGGTCGGTCGTGGTGGGTGGTCAGTCGGTGGGTGACAGGGGGTGGATTAATATGTGGGTGGATGGTGGGTGTGTGGGTGGATGATGGATTGATAGTTGGTGGTGGGTGGATGGTGGGTTTTGGGTAGGTGGTTTGTGGGTAGATGGTGGGTAGTGAGTGGTCAGTGGATGGGGGATAATGGTTGTGTGGTAGACGTGGGTGGATAAATTTTGGGTGGAGAGTGGTTGAAGGATGAGTGGATGGTGGGTGGTGGATGGTGGATGGGTAAATGGTGGATGGTGGATGGGTGAATGGTGGATGGTGGATGGTGAATGGTAGGTGGTAGATAGTGGATGGGTGGATGGTGGATGGTGGTGGATGGTGGATGGTGGATGGTGGATGGGTGAATGGTGGATGGTGGATGATGAATGAGTGGATGGTGGATGGTGGATGGTGGTGGATGGTGGATGGTGGATGGTGAATAGTGGATGGTGGATGGGTGGATGGTGGATGGTGATTGTGGTAGTGAGTTTTGGGTGGATGATGGGTGGTGGATAGAGGGTGAGTGGTGGGTTTGTGGTAGGTGGTTGATGATAGTGGGTGGATGGTGGTGGATGGTAGGTGGTGGGTCACTTGTGAATGGATGGTGGTGAGTGGGTAGTCAGTTTTGAGTGGGTAGAAACTGGTAAGTGGATGGTGGATAGTAGATGGTGGTTGGTGACTGGGTGGTGGGTGATGGTTTGTGGTTCAATAGGGGCTGGTGGGTAGATGGTGGGTGGTGGTGGGTTGTGGTTGGTGAGTGGGTGGTAGGTGGGGCATGGTTGCTTGTGGGTGACTAGTCAGTGTTGGGTGCATGGCAAGTGGATAACCTTTGGGTGACGGGTGGTTGGTGGATGCGTAAATGAGTAGATGGTGGGTAGTAGATGGTGGGTTGTCAGTGGGTGGTGGGTGAATATTTGGTGTTGGTTAGATGAGTGGATGGTGTGGTGAGTGGATGTTTGGTGGTGGGTAGGTGGGTGGACGAGTGGATGGTGTGGTGAGTGGATGCTGGGTGGTGGGTAGGTGGGTGGACGAGTGGATGGTGTGGTGAGTGGATGTTTGGTGGTGGGTAGGTGGGTGGATGAGTGGATGGTGTGGTGAGTGGATGTTTGGTGGTGAGTGGGTGGACGGATGAGTGGATGGTGTGGTGAGTGGATGTTTGGTGGTGGGTAGGTGGGTGGATGAGTGGATGGTGTGGTGAGTGGATGTTTGGTGGTGAGTAGGTGAACGGATGAGTGGATGGTGTGGTGAGTGGATGTTTGGTGGTGGGTAGGTGGGCGGATGAGTGGATGGTGTGGTGAGTGGATGTTTGGTGGTGGGTAGGTGAGTGGATGAGTGGATGGTGTGGTGAGTGGATGTTTGGTGGTGGGTAGGTGGGCAGATGAGTGGATGGTGTGGTGAGTGGATGTTTGGTGGTGGGTAGGTGGGTGGATGAGTGGATGGTGTGGTGAGTGGGTGTTTGGTGGTGGGTAGGTGGGTGGGTGGATGAGTGGATGGTGTGGTGAGTGGGTGTTTGGTGGTGGGTAGGTGGGCGGATGAGTGGATGGTGTGGTGAGTGGATGCTGGGCGGTGGGTAGGTGGGCGGATGAGTGGATGGTGTGGTGAGTGGATGCTGGGCGGTGGGTAGGTGGGCGGATGAGTGGATGGTGTGGTGAGTGGGTGTTTGGTGGTGGGTAGGTGGGCGGATGAGTGGATGGTGTGGTGAGTGGGTGTTTGGTGGTGGGTAGGTGGGTGGATGAGTGGATGGTGTGGTGAGTGGATGTTTGGTGGTGGGTGGGTGGGTGGATGAGTGGATGGTGTGGTGAGTGGATGTTTGGTGGTGGGTAGGTGGGTGGGTGGATGAGTGGATGGTGTGGTGAGTGGGTGTTTGGTGGTGGGTAGGTGGGCGGATGAGTGAATGGTGTGGTGAGTGGATGCTGGGCGGTGGGTAGGTGGGCGGATGAGTGGATGGTGTGGTGAGTGGGTGTTTGGTGGTGGGTAGGTGGGCGGATGAGTGGATGGGGTGGTGAGTGGATGTTTGGCGGTGGGTGGGTGGGTGGATGAGTGGATGGTGTGGTGAGTGGGTGTTTGGTGGTGGGTAGGTGGGTGGATGAGTGGATGGTGTGGTGAGTGGATGTTTGGTGGTGCGTAGGTGGGTGGACAAGTGGATGGTGTGTGGTAGCTGGATATTCAGTGGTGGGTGGATAGGGCTCCAGGTACTGAGCTCAGTCTTGGGGCTGGACGTGGATTTGAATCCAGCTGGAGCCTCTTAAGCCCAGGCACTGGCTCTCGTCTCCCCAGGGGCAGCTTCAGCTCTTCACACTTTGCATCTCGTCTAGGTCTGTCTGGAACCAGTGCTACACGAGGTCTGCTGCACAGCCAGCTGGACCTGAGTCGGGGTTGAGTGGAATCCTGGACGGAAGGGCCCTGCATTGAAGATGTGCAGGGCCGCCGAGCTGAATGGCGTCTGCCTGACCTTAGGCTGTGTCTGGGAGCGTGAGGTGAAGAGCAGCCGGGACACCTCTGAATCCTCAAGCTCCAGCAGCCTCCCAGGGCCCATGAGGCAGGAGGCCCTGCTGCCTGGTCAGGGCGGTGTCCTCACAGTCCTCCACAGTCGCTGACATCTGATTCCCAACACTAAGCTCCCATGGTCTCGACCCTGTGGTTTAGCTGGCCCTTCCCTGAGGCCCCCCAGGCCTCCTCGGAGCCTATTGGACCTGATGACATCCCTGGAATGGGAGATGGAGCCAGACCCGGCCCAGACTCTCTGTCCTGCTAGACTCCTGGGAACACAGACAGATGAGGGGAGAGGCAGCCGGCCAGCCCCCAAATGGAGCTGGTCTCAGGTGGACCTTGGGGGGCCCAGAGCCCATAAACTCTGGCTCTGGACAGACTCTCTGCAGAGGGCTTGCCAGTGGCCTGTAGCCAGGTCATGGCTATAGGTGGGAAGGCATGGGGGGAAGGCAGACTCGTGTTTTCCTAGAGGTTGGAGGCTGCCGACCCCTAGCACACAGACCGGCATGGTCTTGGTCGAAGTCTAGGTCTGGGGGTCTGGGAGTTCTGGGGTCGGAGGCTGGTCCACAAGGCTGGGCCCTGCACCTTGGGCCGACCGACCCTGGAGCAGCCCCACTCAGTAGTGCTGGCTGAGCTGGGGGTGCCTTTAGACCCACATGCCTGGTGTCAAGATCCTGGCTGTGTCAGGTGGAGGCTCCAACCTTTCCTGAGGAGTCCACAGCTGAGCGAGGGGGCCCAGGCCTGGGTGGGCATCCGGGCGTGAGGGATGAGTGTATGACAGAGTGAGTGTGAGAGTGTCCCCTCTGCAGTTGGCACCATCGCTTTCAGGGGACAGAACTCACACAAGGCTCTCTGGGTGGACTGGACTCCGGATGGCATTGGGAAGGGACTGTTCTGGGACAGATGGGAGGTGGCCCATGCCCTGCTGAGCCACACTGGCACTCACTTGGCCTCCACGTGGGGCCAGGTCTCTCTCCAGCCCCTTCCTGTTTGGGCTCTGAGGTCCGTGGAGTGAGTTCCTGGCCTGCAACCGCACTGTGAGTGGGCAGGCTTCCGTCCGCGGGTGGAGGAGCTGATGGACCCCCGAGGGCCTGAGCTGCTAAGAGTGCCGGGTCTGGGCCCAGGTGTTGGCGACCTAGCTCCCTTCTCCGAAATACTGCTCTCCTGCTGCCTCTGTGTGTCTGGGTGGGGATTCCCACCGGGCACCTGCCCGGCATCTGCCCCTCTTGCTGCTTCCAGCCGTGAGCTGGCCATGACCACATCAGAGTCCATCTGCCTGGGGCAGTGGCTTAATTGTGGGAATTACAGTTTGATGGAGCGAGAAGTGACTGGCAGGTGGAGGGAACTTGTCCCGGTTTTGGGCAGTGGTGCGTTTGGGCTTCATGTGTCACTGGCCAAGACCCTCAGGGACGTTTTGCCTGCCGGAACAAGAGCAAATCCAACATCTCCCTGCCCTGGAGACTGGAACAGCTCCTCGAAGGGGTGGGCAGTGCCACTAGGCCTGGCTTCCAAGGGTCCCTCTGCTTGTCCTGTGACTGGGAGTCCTGACTGTCTGAGCCCACCGGGCCCATCCACCCTCCTGCTCTTTTCCCAGGATGTGTCCTGCCTGCCTGTGTCCCACCCAAACACCCCGGGGGCCCTTACTGCTCAGGTACAATGGCCTCGCTCAGCAGCACCGCCTCGAGCCATAGAGGCCTCCCAGCTCCTGCAGCCTCTGCACGTCCAGCCCTCTCTGCCTGCCCTGTGGCCCCGCTCAAATCAATTGCACGTGGGCTCCAGAGCGGGGACAGCCCAGGGTCTCAGCACACAGTTTGCTGTGCACGGCCCTCTCCCGGCCTGCATCCCCTGCAGCCGTCGGCCCTCACTGGATAATGTGGGGTATGGGGTGCAAATGGATTGGCCCACGGACTGATTGACGGATTGTGGCTGGCTGCAGAGCTGTGCTGGGAACGACTCTTGAGACGGCGTCTGAGCGCAGTGGGGAAGCTCCATGCTCAGCATCTGCAGGGGACAGGCCCCACTTCTGGCAGTGTTCTCCAGCCCCGCCCTCTTCACCTTTTCAGGACTGCCCCATCTTAGTCCAGCAGGCAGACTGTCTGTTTGCAGAAGGCACCTCCCTCCACAGGAAGGAGAAGCAGCCTGGGGCTCCCCTTGAGGGCCTGAGGCTCTGGGCAGGTGGCTGGGTGTGCCCGGCACCCATACTCAGCCCAGGCCCTGGTGTGAGGCAGACTCCTGTCCACTCATGGTGTATCTCAGACCCCTCTGTCGGGGCCTCTGGTCCAAGGGTTCAATGCATTTGGCCACAGCTGGAGATCTACAGGAGAGAGAAAAGAGACTCCTGTCTCCCCGTCTTAGTGTGGTCTCTTCCTCTCTCGCTTTCCCTCTCTCTCCCTTTCTCTCTATGTCCCTGTCTCTCTCTCTCCCTGTCTCTCTCTCTCTGTGTCCCTCTCTCCCTCTCTCTCTCTTCTTCCCTCTCTCTCTCTCTTCCTGTCTCCGCCTCTCTCTCCCTCCCTCTCTTGCTCTCCCTCCCTCTCTCTCTCTTTCTTTCCCTCTCAGTCTCTCTCTGTCTTTCTCTCTTACCCTCAAGGTTGAAGCCCCCTTGTCCATGGGCTGCCTGTGGCCCTCAGACACCATGTTCCGTGTTGCTGCCATGTGACTTTCTTAAATTGAGCTTTTTGCAGACTCCAGGAGCAGACTTGGTGGCCCTCTGCGCTCGTCCTCCCCGCTCCCTTTCTCTGGGCCCGGGCTGCACCTGTCTGGTCCCCGTGGGTGTCGTTTCCACCCCCCGTGTGCGGCTCTCAGGACACGGAGACAGGACGGGGCAGCTGACAATGACGTGGGCTGGAGGGAATGCAGGGAGCAGAGAGCCAGGGCTCCCACTGGGGATGGGCAGAGCAGGTTCCTGGAGTGGGGGAGAGGGTGCCTATGCTGGGCCTTAGCAGAGACTGAGGTCAGCTGGTGGAGGAGGCTCCGGGAAAGCCCTTCTCACCCTGAGGCCAGCACCTGGGGCACAGTCAGCAGCTCTCTGCTGTGGGTGGAATTGTGTCCCCCCAAAAATTGATTGGCGTCCAAACCCCCAGAACCTGTGAACAGGACCTGAGTTGGAAGGGTCTTTACAGATGTCGTCAAACTAGGGATGTGGTTGTACCCTAATCCAGTGGCTGTGTCTTTATAAGAAGGGGGAGTTTGAGCACACGTAGGGAGCGCACCAAGTAGCCACAGATGCCGAGACAGGACAATGTGCCCGGGAGCCAAGCTGAGGATGGCTGGAAGGCGGGGGTGGCCTGGAACAGATCCCGGCCGGAGTCTCCAGAGGGACCCACCCTGCCGGCAGCTTGCTCTCAGCGTTCTGGCCTCCGGAGCTGGGAGACAGTAAGGACCCCCTGTCAGCTACCCAGCTGGTGCTGCGGCAGCCCCATGAGACAAGCCCACCCTCCGCCCCCACTGCCGTCCCTCTTCCTCTCCTGCACGCCGACTGCTCACTCCGGCCCTGCTTCCTGCGTGTGCTGGGGCTCTTTCTGTCTCACTGAACCCCTGCAGCGGCTTCTGAGAGAGGAGCCGTGCCCAACTCTCTTTGCTCATCTGCCACCGAGAGGCACTGTGGGGTGGTTGAAAGGGTGGCAGAGGCCACCCAGACTGCCGTCTGTCCAGTTCCCCATGTTCCCTATCTGTCCTCTCCTCCCAGGAGATCCCCTGCCCTGGTCTGAGACGGGCATGGAAGGATGCACGTGGGGCTGCCTGTCTGTGTGGGCACCGAGCGTGGCTGCCCGCGGGAGGCGGCTCCACAGAGACTGGCAGCCCATCTGTCATGCCGGTCGCCACCTTTGTTCATGGAGCAGATACATACCCAGATCTGACAGCACAATATCATTGCACCGCCGGCTCCCTCGGATGCCCAGATAAGCTGTCGATCGGACCGGGCCCCTAGTCTCTCACTATCCGGCTTTATTTCGCCATAATAGCGGGGAAGATGCAGTTGGTAACGACCCGTGACAGCTGCTATATTGATATTCCCAGTCTTGGGGAGAGAGAGAGGAAAAAAAAAAAACAAACACTTGATAAAAGTGTGATTGAAGATTAATAGTTGTCTGGTGACGATTCACAATGAAACAGGCCATAAACAGATTACTTGTCTGCAGAGCTGAATTGCTCCCGGCTACAGGCTGCGGAGACAGTGCTGCTCCCAAGCTGCAGAGCTGGGCACCCGAGAGGGCCTGGGTTCCTCTGTGCAAGACCGAGGGGCGCCCAGGCAGGCGCAACAATTTTGGGTGCTGTGGGCCAGGGTGCTTGAAACATTCCCAGCTGGAGGAGGGTAGATGAAAATCGCTTTGGAACTGTTTATTTATTTATACTCTGCCTTGTTCCAGGAAGGATTTAAAAAGGCTTAGAATTTGCTTTGTGTCAGAAGCCCGTGTAATCTTCCCGGTTCTTCCCCAGGTGGAAGCAGGGAATTTTACAGCGTCAGTGTCAGGCCGGGGAGGCCGAGGGAGGGTCAGGCCCAGGTGACTCTGCTGACGTTGAGGAACCTGGGTTCCTCTGAGTTTAAGCGACATGCCCAGAGGGTCAGGGGGTAATTGAGTGGGAAAATGGAGACTGAAAATCATTCATTCATTGTCTCATAATCTTGCACCTTATGTGAACTTTGTTCATCAGAAGAAAGTGGGAAGACCAGTTACAAACTGGGAGAAGGTGTTTTCTGCAAACGTCATGAAGAAAGATCCATGCCCCAGTGTGCAGACAGCGTCACGCTAAGGGCCCCATGAAAGGAAGGGCAGGAAGAGGCTGAGCAGCTCCGCAGGGAGACGCAGGCAGGAGGGCCCAGACACCCTCCCACCACCAGCGGCCACGGAGGGCGCGTCAAAGTCACGGGAGATGCAATTACATCCCTTTAATTGGCAAAAACGACAAATTGGAAGGCGGACGACCTTGGGTGGGGGAGTAGGAGAGCAGAACACAGGAGCTGGTTCGGTGCGGGCTGCTGGCAGCACACAGCCCCACAGCGCTGCTGGGTTTATGGGTGCTTATTACTTTATAAATAACATGCTAAGGATGCTTGTTAGTTCCCTGTGGCTGCCCTAACAAATTATGACAAAATGGGTGGCTTAAAACAACAGAAATATATTCTCTTATGATTCTGGGGATGAGAAGTCTGAGATCAAGGTGTGGGCCAGGCCTCGCTCCCTCTAAGGCTCCCAGGAGGCTCCCTGGTGGCCTCCTCTAGCCTCTGGGGACCCCAGGGGTTTCTCGGCTGTGGCTGCCTCCTCCCCCATCTCTACCTCTGTCCTTGACCTGGGCGTCTTCCCTCTGCGTGTCTGTGTCCTCTCTGTGTCTCGTAATGACACCGTCATTGGATTCCTGAATCCAGGACAATCTCATCTCCAGACCCTTCTCTTAACCACACCTGAAAAGACCCTTTCTCTCAAGAAGGCCACATTGACAGGTTCCAAGGCTCAGGGTATGGACTTGTCCTTTCGGGGGCACCATGCCAGCCACCGCAGTAAGGAGGGAGGGGGTGAACAGAAGTGGCCTGGCCAGGCGCGGTGGCTCAAGCCTGTAATCCCAGCACTTTGGGAGGCCGAGACGGGCAGATCACGAGGTCAGGAGATCGAGACCATCCTGGCTAACACGGTGAAACCCCGTCTCTGCTAAAAAATACAAAAAAACTAGCCGGGCGAGGTGGCGGGCGCCTGTAGTCCCAGCTACTCGGGAGGCTGAGGCCGGAGAATGGCGGGAACCCGGGAGGCGGAGCTTGCAGTGAGCTGAGATCCGGCCACTGCACTCCAGCCTGGGCGACAGAGCGAGACTCCGTCTCAAAAAAAAAAAAGGAAGTGGGCCTGATGTGAAGGTGATGGCTGAGCACCTGTTCATACTGAGGCCTGGCATGAGCCTGGGGCCCTTTAGATAAGAACACAGTGGAATGCTGATGGTGTCTAAAGCTTCCCTCCGCGGGTGGGCTCACAGGGCTGAGTGAGGGGATGGCACCTTTCTCTTAAGGGGCTTACGACTGGAACACTGTGCTCAAGACCACCCAACCAGCAAGAGACCCCGAAGCCAGGTCGGCAGGACTTTGAATCACGGGAGTTTCCCCACCACAGCTGGTACCTCTGTGCGTTGATAACACCCAGGCCCCAGTGGAAGGCCCCCTCGTCGGTGGGGTGTGTGGGGGCTGTGCATGCGTGTGGGTCTGTGTGCATGGGTGTGTGTGCACGGACAACACATTAGAATTCTAAGAAACCAAAGACAAAGTCCCCTGGCAGTGAGCTCAGAGAGGCCAAGGGTGGCTCTGAGTCCCCGCGGGCATCACAGCTCCCACTGGGCGGGACCCTGGCCTCCGGGCAGCACCTGCTAGCCACCCTCCCTTTCCTTGCCGCTCTCTTCTTCATCCTCCCACCCCTTCTCATCCGTGTTTCTTTGTTCTCCTTTATGTATCTTCATAAGCTTCCTTAAATCCTTTTTGAACAAGGCAGGGCGTAAATAGATAAATAAATAAACATCCCCTTGCTGCAGACTGTAAACCGTCTTTCCGAGGTCCCCGGCTTGTTCCAGAAGACACTGGCTCATCATCCTCTGACAGCTCCCATCCACGCCCCAGCGCTGGACGCAGGAAAATCAGCAGGCTGCAGGAGCTGGCTTCATCGTCCACCAGCATTTACAGAGCGCCGGCCAGGTCCTCTCCCAACGCAGCTGCCAGGAAGGCAGCATGACCCCGTCCCTCTCCAGCAGCTGGGGACCAGGGGCCCTGGGAGCCCCTGCAGGTGAGGCCGGCGGAGTTGTGGGGGCTAACCAGCATCCCTGGACCATGTGCTCTGCACAAACTGATGTGTGGGGAGGCCTTGGAGGCAGCGGCCCCCTGCCCACCTTCCTGTGCAAAAGAGATTCCAGGTGCCCCCCAACACGAACAACCCACTGCCTGAGTCCCTGTGATGTGCGCGCCACGAAGCCTGTGTCTTGGAAAATGTTTGTTTTAATTGTGTGCTGTTTTCATGCTCTCACCTGGCCTCACTTTCCCCCAAGCTGGGGTCCTGAAGAGCAGGGACTCCGTGTTGCACACTGGAGACCATCGCGTTCCCAGTGCAGAGAAGACATCCATCGGTGCTCACTATTGATTAATCGATTGAGAAGCCAAAAAAAAGTCACACCGCTGAGTAGAGGCTGGACTCAAAGATGAGCAAGTTTACTTCACCATTAAATGGATCAGGATCGTGGTGTGTGTGTGAGTGTGTGTGTGTGTGTGTGCGCGTGCGCACATGGGCTGTGGGTCTGGGTACTTCACCATCAAATGGACCAGGATCACGGTGAGTGTGAGTGTGAATGTGTGTGTGAATGTGTGTGTGTGCGCACATGGGCTTTGGGTCTGGGTACTTCACGGTCAAATGGACCAGGATTGTGGTGTGTGAGTGTGTGTGTGTGAGTGTGTGTGGGTGTGGGTGTGTGCATGGGCTGTGGGTCTGGGTACTTCACCATCAAGTGGACCAGGATTGTGATGTGGGAGAGAGAGTGTGTGTGTGTGTGAGAATGTGTATGCGTTTGTGCACACATGGGCTGTGGGTCTGGGTACTTCACCATCAAATGGACCAGGATTGTGATGTGTGTGTGTGTGAGTGTCAGTGTGTGTGGGTGTGTGTGCACACACATGGGCTGTGGGTCTGGGTACTTCACCATCAAATGGACCAGGATTGTGGTGTGTGTGAGTGTGTATGTGTGTGTGTGTGCACATGGTGTGTGGGTCTGGGGCAGACAAGGTGGAATCATGTCTTAACATCTGTATTGCATCACTTTTGTCCCTACACAAAGCTTTGCTCTCAGCAGTGACTCAGACACAAATCAATAGCCAGCTCTGAGTGCGAGTGTACAAGTGTGTGTGTGCACGCACTGGAGACGGGTGACATGAAATTATCCAAGTGCTGCCATGATCACAGGGAACTCCGTCTGCCCCACTCTCTGCCCACCCCGCCAAGGCAGGTCCTATTTCAGAGGTAGGAGGAATCTGAAAATAAATCGTGTTGCCCAAGGTCCTTTACTGTGATGAATGGCACCTCTTCTGTGCAAGCTCTCACCCCGCTCCGCCTTCCCATCCTACGTTTTCACAGTTTTGAGTCAGAATTAGGATATTCTTGCTTCGAGTGAGTGATAGAGGATATCGGGGCCCAGGAGCAGCCGGAACTCGGCTGCCATATTTCCCACGAAACCACACGATTTATTTCAGGGAATGCACTTATATTTCATCGGCTGGGGTCACGGCTGTCAGCTACATCACATCTGGACACACACATGGGTTGTGCTTGGCTGAAGGTGCCAGGACTGAAGAGATGAGATTCCTGAACATGCGCGGCATGGCCAGAGCCCAGGTCAATGGAGGCCGGTGGAAGAAGTCGTTGGGAAGATGCATGTGTGGGCGGCCGTGGCCTGGATTTGGGGCCAGTCATGCTGCCCGTGGGATTGGCTTTGCTGAGGAAACCCATAGCACCGTAGGAAGGACAGCGGGTGTGGGGTGGACACTGGCCCCTGCCCCGACCCTGCTGGACCCTGGCTCTTTGCCTAGGACAATTTCATCCATGCCTCTGTCCCTCGGTTTTCTCACCTGTGAAAATGGGATGGCTGTGCTGGCTCCAGTCTTGTCCACTGAGTGATGCCGCTGTGGGGACTCAAGGCTTACGTGCTGTAAAGCACAAAACGCTGTGGGAATTCAAGTGATTAACACGAGGTCATTTCCTCCAAAGATATTTTTAATCATTTTTATGCAGAATGAGGAATAATTGATGGCAATTTAAAAACCCACACACATTCATCATATCAGCGCATGAGATAAATTAATGACGGGAGCGGGAGCCGGGATTCTGAGAACTGGGGTTCCGCTGCTTGCCCTGCTGGTCCTCAAGTGGGCAGCTCTTAAAACACCCGTGGGTCACAGCTTCCTCATCTGTGAAACGTGAGTGAAGCTCAGTGGCCTGCGGTTCGGGCCCATTGACCTCACGTGGATCGGGGCTTCAGCATTCCTCTCGGGGCACGGTCTGCAATTCTTCCACTCAAATGGAAAACCCTGGGAGTCAGGCCTCAGATGCTCTGCAGCCTCCGCTCCAGTGACTCCCTGTCCTCACCTCCCCCACGGGGTCTTCGAGGCTGGTCTCCACCGCTGTGTCCAGACTGGCCCCGTTCCTCCCACCTGGAGACAGACAGGGCGGTTCTGGGGATGCCCCACACGCAGGGAGGATGCCCCGTGTGGTACCTGGCAGTTGAGGAAGGTTTGCTGCTGCAGGTGCGGCTCCTTCTTACCTCATCCATCCTTGAAGGATGCCATCCCCTCCCTCAGCCCTGTGAGCCCACCCGTGGAGAACAGCTTCAGGCACCATCACCATTCCACCGCGTTCTCGTCTAAAAGACCCCAGACTCATGCCAGACTCATCATCAGCTAGAACAGAACGCCAAGCCGTGGAGGATGGTCCGGACGGTGGGTGCCCCCGATAAACCAGAAAGGGCACAAGTCAGGGTGTGGGCGGTGGGCAAGGTCAGAATGGGGGCCGCTGGTGGGTGGCACAGCTCCTGGGAAATCTCCTTGGCTCTGAGCCTTTGTTTCTAAAATCTCTAAAATGGAGGTTGAGGGCTGAGTTGTGTGTCCCCAGCACACGTCCGAGTCCTGGCCCCTGGTTCCTGTGAATGTGATCTGTCTTTGTAGATGTAACTGGGTTAAGATGGGGTCATACTGCCTTAGCGTGGGCCCTAGTCCAATGCTGGTGTCTTCATGAAAAGAGGGAGGTGCGGGCACAGGGGCACACAGGGAGAAGACCTGTGAAGATGGAGGCAGAGATCAGAGCAAGGCGTCTACAGGCCCAGGGGTGCCAAAGGCGGCCAGCAAGCACCGAAACTAGGAGAGAGACCTGGGAGCTCTCAGACCCTCCAGAGGACTCAGCCCTGCGGACACCGCCATGTAGGACTTCCAGCCTCCAGAGCTGCAAGGTAATCGGTCTGTGGTTTTAAGCCGTCCAATCTGTGGTACTTTGATATGCAGCCCTAGAGGGCTGATACACAGGTTGCAAACCCCGAGCTCACGGAGCTCCCCTGAAGGCTGAATGAGACAGTGCAGGTGAAGCACTCACCCAGGGCCCAGCCCACTGTGCCGCTCAGTCTGGGTCGCTTTCGGTTGTGATTGGAGCCAGCCAGATCATCACAGGAAGCTCAGTCTCCCCGAGGGCGGGGGTGGAGCATCTCCGGGACTGCAAGCCTGTGGAGACACTGGAGGAAGGGGCTGCTCTGAAGTTCCTCCCCAGTGGGACTGTCTTCAAAAGGCTGGCAGCAGAGCCCTGTGCTCTGGGAGACTGGACACCACACCGGGGCCTCCACCTTCCTCTTTCATGTATCTTATTGGCATTTATCCACAATTACTCATCACTCAAAAATTTACTCTGGGTCAGACATAATACCAGGAACAAGAAGAGAAAAGTGCTACCGGGGGCACGGGCAGTCTAGTGGGGTCACGGAGATGGAAGCAGGTGACCTTTTCATTACATGCCAAGTGCAGTCAATGAAATATACATGAGAGGTCCTGCAAGCTGGAGCAGCAGGGGAAGTACCTGGAGGAAGGCAGGGACCAGCGGCAGCAAGGCCAGCCTCCTGCGAGCCAGGCCCAATGCATCGGTAGCGCCCCACCTGGCTGCTCACTACCGTCAGTGGGGGTGTGCAGCCTGCAGATTGCCAGCCCCTGCCCTGCAGCCTCCAACCCTTGGCCCCGAAGGAGACACCTCCTTCCTTCCTCAGTCCCCACTATGGGGCCTCCCATGTCTTCTGTTAAAGTGTTTTTGCTGTCGGTTTTCTTTATTGCTTTCGAGTTTTAGTTAAAGTGTTTCTGCTGTCGGTTTTCTTTATTGCTTTCGAGTTTTAGTTCTGTCATCACGTCTTGTGTCTTCCATTGTTGGACTTTCCTCTCTGCCTGATCTTAGACACACGTCTGATGGAAATTGTAAAAATGCATAAACTAAGAATAACTCGGACTTTGTCACTTCCTCCTGGTCCCCAAGTGTACTTGGCTGGGAGAGGCAGACAAAGGGGTGGCCCCTGGAGAAGGAACTCATAAACAAAATATCCTGATCATCAATAGCTAAGTCCAAATACTTGACAATGATTCCCTGATACAAAACGTCTGTGCCTCCTGAGGATCCTTTGAAATTCCGGGGTGGAACAAAGACATACACAGCTTTCCCTCTTTTCAGGAAGAGGAGCTGGGGGAACAGTTGGAAGGTTTCTTCCTGTAAGAAAGATGCCAGTTCTCCATTGCTGGGGTGACTTTAACAGACTTGGGAAAACTGCCGTAAGGGAATTCTTTTTTTTCCATTCCCTAAGCAGAAGGTAACATTTGCTCATTCTGCTCAGGTTAAATTACCATATTAATTATTCAAAAGACTTAATGCTATCAAACCAGAATCCGTGTACCAGATCCAAGGGGGAACCAGAAACAAAATCAATGGGTCTAAAGGCCTTGGCAGCTCATGAATAATTAACTCTCCACCCCCTTGAAGTTTAACAGAAGAAGAACAAAAAGTTCACATGATACAGAGAAAAGGCAGATGATAGAAAGAAGGGCAGACAGATACATAGCTATACAGGTAGGTAAATTGATAGATAGGTAGATGGATGGATGGATGGATAGATAGATACATAGATAGATTGTTAGATAGATGGATGGATAGATAGCTAATTGGATAGATGGATAGATGAATAGATGGATGGATGGATGGATGGATGGATAGATGGATGGATGGCTAGATGGAAAGAGGAATGGATGGATGGCTAGATAGATGGATAGATAGCTAATTGGATGGATGGGTAGATGAATAGATGGATGGATGGATGGATGGATAGAGGAATGGATGAATGGTTAGATAGATAGATGGATGGATAGATAGCTAATTGGATGGATGGATAGATGAATAGATAGATAGATGAATGGTTAGATAGCTAGGTGGATAGATATAGATAGATAGATAGATAGATAGATAGATAGATAGATGAATAGATGGATGGTTAGATAGATGGATAGATAGATGGATAGATAGTTAATTGGATGGATGGATAGATGAATAGATGGATGGATGGATAGATGAATGGATGGATGGTTAGATAGATGGATAGATAGATGGATGGGTAGATAGATGAACGGATGGATGGTTAGATGGATAGACGGATGGGTAGATAGCTAATTGGATGGATGGATAGATGAATAGATAGATGGATGGATAGATGAATGGATGGATGGTTAGATAGATGGATAGATAGCTAATTGGATAGATGGATAGATGAATAGATAGATGGATGGATGGATAAATGAATGGATGGATGGTTAGATGGATAGGCAGATGG
The DNA here is from genome assembly GCF_047675955.1 of Chlorocebus sabaeus. Lineage (NCBI taxonomy): Eukaryota > Metazoa > Chordata > Mammalia > Primates > Cercopithecidae > Chlorocebus > Chlorocebus sabaeus. The sequence continues at coordinate 145,780,792 of NC_132911.1, read as the reverse complement.
ATGATAGGTAGATAATAGATGAATGGATGGATGGTTAGATGGACAGACGGATGGATAGATAGCTAATTGGATGGATGGATAGATGAATAGATAGATAGATGGATGGATGAATGGATGAATGGATGGATGGTTAGATAGATGGATTGATGGATGGATGGTTAGATAGATGGATCGATGGATGGATGGTTAGATAACTAATTGGATGGATGGATAGATGAATAGATAGATGGACCAATGAATGGTTGTAAGAATAGATGATAGAAGGATGAATGGATGGATGAATGGATGGATGGGTAGATGAGTGGATAGATGAACAGATGGATGGATAGATATAGATAGCTAGATCTATAGATAGATGAAAGGACAGATGGATGATAGACAGATGGATAGATGGATGGATAGACAGATATAGATAAATAGATAGAGAGATAGATGATAGATAGGCAGACAGGCAGATAGACAGAGAGGACCCTGGCTTGAGTCCAGCTGCATCTCTGTCCTGAGACCCCCTTAACTGTGGCCATCTGTGTCAGGAGTCATAGCACCCCTTGGGTTAAAAGTGAACACAATTTCACACGTCTTTCAGTGTGACCCTGAGGGGAGGGGCTGGGTCCTGCAGTGTACCAGGATGGGTTTCGTGCCATCTATTTATATCCAAATCAATTCTAAGTTGGTTGCAGGACTGCCTAATCGAATCTGTTGTCCTTCATACACACAGATGAGACACCTGACCCCTGTCCTTGTCCAGGCCTCCTGGGAGTGCCCAGACTCTTCTCCTTGTGGCTGGAGAGCTGCAGGGAAGGCAGTGAGGCGCTCTGGCTTGCTCGGTCTGTGGTAGGCTTGTGGTGGTGCCTCTGTCCCCTTCTGACTGCCCTTGGAGGTTGAGGGGAGTGAGGCAGGGCTGGCCTTGCTGGGATCTTGTCTGCTCAGGGACCAGGTGGAAAACCTACTGGGCTCAAAGCAACTGGCCCTGGGGCCCTCTCAGGGGACTCTCCTCTCTAGGACCCAGGAGCCCCAGGAGGCTGTCTCTGGCTCAGCTCACCCAAACCTCAGGGTGCCCTAGTCTCCTGGGGCTCACTCTGCCCTGTTTCTGCCCTGAAGCTGCCACTCCCATCTGGGAAGCAATAGAGTGGGAGGGGTGGGGGTGCTCAGGGGACAAAACTGTGTCCAGCACGGCCTGTGCAAGGCAGACGTCTCCCTGGCTCAAAGCCAGAGCTGAGAACAGTCCCAGGCACCAGCCCTGCCCAGCTCCCTCCCTCTGTCCTCCTCCTACCAAGCTGCAGGTGGTGCAGTCAGAGCAGGGTGGTGTTGGGGCTGGAGGCAGGAGGGGGAGATCCCCATGTGGCCTCAGGCACCTGCCAAGGTTCTCTCTGCTTGGGCTCGCCCAGGGAGCCTGGCCTTTGGACGTCTGCTCGTGTTCATTTCTTCTCCTTCCTCTCCCTCCGTCCCTCCCTTCTTCCTTCTTCTGTCAAAGGTTTCTGAGTGCGTGCCAAGCACTGGGCTGGGATGGTCACTGGGAAGAGATGATGGAATGTTTCAGGCATGGTGGAGACAGGGTCCTGGACCAGCAGCGTGGCCAGGGCAGACGAAGTGCATGCAGGCTGCAGCTCCAGGAAGGCCGGGCCCCCTCCCCTCCTCTCTTCCGCTCTCCCTCCTTGGCTCCCCCAGCTCTTCCTTCCTCCTTCCCTTCTCATTCCTCCCTGCAGCCCTCCCTGGAGCACTGCCTTGGAGCTGGGAGGACAGACCAGATAGCTATAGCCTGTGGAATTCTTGAGCATGGCTGGAGGATCAGCAAGCAGGGGTTCGAATCCTGTGTCTGGCAAAACTGCCTGGGAGGCCTCCTGCCTCACCTCCTGTTGCCCCAGTTTCTGCAGCTGTGAAATGGCAATAATGACTGTGCTCATCTCAGGGAGCTGCTGGGGTCCCAGGAATGACAGCGACGGTAACGACATCATGATAACAAAGCCCTGCAGCCCTCAGCCCCAAGCCCGGCCTGGGGAACGTCCCTGGGAGAGCTGACAATGACCGGTCCTTATTTTCGCAGAGAATGCATCACTGGCAGGGATGCATCTGCAGCTTGTCCCTGTGACAGCCCCTGAAGCATCAGCAGATGAGGGACCTTGAGGTGGACGAGGAATCACGGTCCTGGAGAAGCTGGTGGTCCCAGGCCTGAAAAGCAGAAGTGGCTTCTCCTCCCTAGCCTAGTAGCAGCAGGCGTGCCCTGGTAGTCACCTTGAGCCTGGGTTCTTAGCCGCTTCCATCTCCTAGTGAGGTCCTTGTGTGCAGAGAGGAAGGGTTTAGGGAGGGTTTGGCCTCCCCAGGTGATGGGTTGTAGGTAGTGGGGCTGGGAGTTGTCGGACCCACGACCCTCTTGTTAGCAATAGGCCGTGCTCTTGAATCGGGCCTAACATGGAGGACCTGGTCACGGCGGGCTAGCAGGATGGCCAAGGTGTTTTCTGTTGTTTTCTGTTGGGCACCCAAGGGCCAGGAGTCAGGCCATGAGCCCCACACCCTGAAGATGCTCGGAGACGGTGAAGGTGACATCGCAGAAGGCCGGGGCTGCCCTGGGGCTGAAGGAGGGCAGAGCCTTCCACTGCCCTGTCGGGAGCTGGGAATCGGCCATTCCTTCCCCAATTCCAACCACGGAAAGTAGCCCTCAGCCAGAACTGAGCTGCAGAATTCCCACGTCACCCACGGGAAGGTTATTATTTCCATTTTAATTAGAAACAATTGATTACACTCCTCGCCCATCCCTTCTCCTCTCCCCAGCTCAGGGCTTTAGATAGTGTGTCCACTGAACGGGCGCCCTCGGGACCTTGCCGAGTGGGACAGTCCCCGCTCTCCCTCACCCAACGTCTAGGGTTGTCCAACAGCAGTGAAAGGCGCTGGGAAGGCATGGCAGCCCGGGGAAGGAGCAGGAAGCAGGACAGTGGGAGATGGCACTGTGTGGCCCTGCGAGGGTGGACTGCAGTTCCCACCCCCTCACAGCCTGCCAAGTCCCACGGGGACCACAAGAAAAAACCCCATTATTCTGGGGAACCCGTGCTCTGACTCCCCTGACTTAGGGCAGGTCCCGGTCTGCAAACCTTGGAAAGAAACCTGCTGATCCCATTTCTTCTCTTTTTCCCCAGCACCAGCCGTGAAAAGCCAGTCAAGGACACCCCATGTGAAAGAGGTTGCCGCGCACTCACCAAAACTGTTTCCACTCTTGTGGTCTCACGGCGTGGCCACATCTGCCCATCCTCTGCTGTGAGTGTGGCTGTGCTCAGGGCAGCAACGTGGGAGTGGAAGAGGAGAGGGGTACACGCTGAGGTCTGAGAAAAGAGAGCCACAAGGACAGGGACCTGGTGTACAGGGTCAAAAGGGGAGTGAGAGTGGGAAGGCAGGACGGAGTGTGGCAGGCTCATGGGCCTGAAAGGAGGATAGCATGGCAGGAGCGGCATCCTCCCGACTGTCAATGCCCTCGTGGAACGAGTCTTCCTCCAGGCCCTCTAGCTCCATGGTCTGAGCTCTGACCTCGTGATGAGGGTCAGGACGATGGAGTGTGGGGAGAAAGCCAGCTCAGGGTGCAGACCTGGACACCTCTGAGTGGCCCAGACAGGCCAGCCCACCCTGTAGCGAAGCGGCCATTCACCCCCAGTCACGGTGAGCAAGGTCTGAAGTCAGCTCTGCCGTGTGCTGGGCTGCAGAAACTCTACGTGCTCCAGAGCTGCCCAGCTGCCCAGCCACCCTGAGGCCTTTCCACCTGCCGTAGGGGGTTTTGTGGGGTCCCCTGGGTGGCTCTGGGAAGCTGGGTGCACTCCTCCGGACCCTGCCCTTCTCCAGAGTGGTCCTGGGCTTCCGGGGCCCATGCTCCTGCAGGAGGACAATCAATGACCCCAGTAATTGCTCTCCAGCCCCAGGCAGTGATGAATGGACCTGGAAGCCATGCGGTGCCAGGAATCGATACTGTAATATCTTTATACCAGCAGCAGAGGATGAGGTGAGGAAATGCCACAGCCTTTGAGCCTCCCTCGCAGTCTGTGGAGGCCACCACGCTTGGGCCTGGGACTGCCAGGAATTCATGAACGTGGCCTGGGAGGGAGGGTGTGTGGAGAAATGAAGCCTCCTAGAGTGCAGAGGCGGCCTGGAGGGCAGCACAGTGCCTTCCCCTGTCCCTCTGTGTCTCTGCAGCTTGGTCCTCTCCAGGGAAGATGTAACAGGCTCTGCAGTCTGGCGGGCCACAGGTGCACATTACAGGGTGACCGGGGAGCTGAAAGTTGGGGGGTCAAAAAGTGCCACAGCATCAGGAGCCTCAGACAGAACGGCGAGACTCAGGCCTCCGACCGGGCCTTGTTCTGCGAGGGACGACATCGCGGATTCCCAGGAGACTGTTGTACACTCAAGGTGGCACCTCAAGTTGGCATGGGAGCCATCTCTCTGAGCCACGCTTCACTACCGAGAGGGTGAAGGTGTGGGCAGCTGTGCCTGTCTCTTGGGTGCCGTGGCGGTTAAGGTGGTTCTGACCGTGCCTCCCAGGACACGCTGTGCAGGGGGACTGAGAGGGTCGGGGGTGGGCACCTGGGCAGTGGGACTCTGCTCCAGGGGCCCGTGCGTGCCTTCGAGAGGAAAGCTGGAATACTTGCCTGCAGCGGGAGAGCCTTCCTCCCGATGCTCTTTCATCTTTTAGAGCACCTCTGGTGAGAAATTGACTTCTTTGCTGTTGCTCCGAGACAAAAATAAATGACGCTATTTCCCAGCTCATCTTGTGAGCAATGTTTCCTTCTCTCAAAAAGAAGCATCACTGTCTCCTCCTATTTCCTCAGCTGTGGGGGCCACTCATTGGTTCAGATAAGTCATCCGTAATCAGACGCTGGTGAGCTCTCCAGGCCCATAGAGCTGGCAGGGGCCTGCTCCCCATCTGTCTGAGGGCTGGTGCCACACTCGCCAGCACCCTCTGTGGGCAGAGTCTGGGCTCTGAGCGGAAGTGTGGGGGTGCATTTCGTGGAGAAGGCCGTGCCTGGCTTGAGGGCAATGATACAGCCCCCTGACCTCAGGACCTCATCCAAGCTGATAGGAAAGACAGCCTCTGATCTGCTGGTCAGAAGGAGGAGACATAGTGCCAGGTCTGCTCATCAGAGGGAGGAGACAGTGCCAGATCTGCTGGTCAGAGGGAGGACAGCGCCAGATCTGCTGGTCAGAGGGAGGAGACATCACACTGGATCTGCTGGTCAGATGGAGGAGACATAGTGTTGGGCCTGCTGGTCAGAGAGAGGAGATATAGTGCTGGATCTGTTAGTCAGAGGGAGGAGACATAGTGTTGGGTCTGCTGGTCAGAGGGAGGAGACATAGTGCTGAGTCTGCTGGTCAGATGGAGGAGACATAGTGCTGGGTCTGTTAGTCAGAGGGAGGAGACATAGTGTTGGGTCTGCTGGTCAGAGGGAGGAGACATAGTGTTGGGTCTGCTGGTCAGAGGGAGGAGACATAGTGCTGGGTCTGTTGGTCAGAGGGAGGAGACATAGTGTTGGGTCTGCTGGTCAGAGGGAGGAGACATAGTGTTGGGTCTGCTGGTCAGAGGGAGGAGACATAGTGTTGGGTCTGCTGGTCAGAGGGAAGAGACATGGTGCTGGATCTGCTGGTCAGAGGGAGGAGACATCACACTGGATCTGCTGGTCAGATGGAGGAGACATAGTGCCAGGTCTGCTGGTCAGAGGGAGGAGACATAGTGTTGGGTCTGCTGGTCAGAGGGAGGAGACATAGTGCCGGGTCTGCTGGTCAGAGGGAGAAGACATAGTGCCGGGTCTGTTGGTCAGAGGGAGGAGACATAGTGCCGGGTCTGCTGGTCAGAGGGAGGAGACATAGTGCCGGGTCTGCTGGTCAGAGGGAGGAGACATAGTGCTGGGTCTGCAGGTCAGAGGGAGGAGACATAGTGCTGGGTCTGCAGGTCAGAGGGAGGAGACATAGTGTTGGATCTGCTGGTCAGAGGGAGGAGACCTAGTGCTGGATCTACTGGTCAGAGAGAGGAGACCTAGTGCTGGATCTGCTGGTCAGAGGGAGGAGACCTAGTGTTGGATCTGTTAGTCAGAGGGAGGAGACATAGTGCTGGGTCTGCTGGTCAGATGAGGATCACGCAGGCCTGCTCAACCTGCTGATCAGCTGGGGAGATGGCATTCAGTTCTGCCTGGGTCCTGAGTTGGATAAGGAAGGCAAGAATCTTTCCTCTGGAAGTCCCTGGTTTCCCAGGGAAACCACAGGCTTAGCCCCACCAGGGATTGGAGACTTGTGGCCCCTGCCCTCCTGGCATCCTGCGGTCAGATGGGAAAGTCAGTCCCTGTCCATGGAAAGGAGCAGGGATGGCACCAAACACAGGAAATCAATCACTGCTTCAAAGACAACTGCCATATGCCAGGGTGCAGAGGAGGCAGCTGGCTTGTGTGTTGGCTCTGGGAGAGCTGGGAGGCGCTTGGCCAGCTGGCGGGAGAGGTAATGACGAGTCTGGCCCCAGGTGTCTACTCCGTCACTCGTGCTAAGCAACCGTGCGCCAAATGTCTGAGTGGTGACTCAGTGTCCAGGTTCTTTGCCCTGGTTCTGGCCCAGCTGCCTGGGGACCAAGAGGAGCCCTGGAGGAGAGGAACATGAGAAGCTGGGATTGGGAGGGGAGAGTGGAGTTTAGGGGAGACCTGGGTTACACCAACAAACATTCAGTTCCAACCTACCAGGGGCACCCAAGAACTAGACATCCCTAACCAGTCAGCCCCTCTAGAGACCCCAGAAGACCTCATCTTCAGGAGCACAGGCCTAGGCTCAGGGCACGGATATCCCTCCAGGATGCGGGTGTGAGCCAGGGCCTCTTCTACCCTGAGGCCTGGAACTCTACCGGAACCCCTGTGATTCTTGGACCTCCAGGGGCAGGGGATCGGGAAAAGGCACCAGGTGTTCTGAGAGGCCTAGAAGCCAGAACAAAGGTGGCCTCTGCTGCAAAAAGCTGCTCACAGTGCTTTCTGGGGGCCAAGCCATTGTTCCTGGCACTGAGTGTCTCGGTGTGGCAACCCCCTCTGGCCTAGGGCCGCTGTGGCCCCAGTCACAGTGAGCAGCTGGTCTGTCTGTGCTTGTGGGGTACTGGGCTTGCAGGGTGTGACAAGATGGACCTTCCCTCCCATTGCAGAGCTCGTCACTGGGGTGCACGTATCTTTGCACTAGAGTCCCAGGTCATTGGGTCCTGGACCCTGGCCTGTTTTCTCTGTGCCCCACGCAGATGCCTTACCCACATGCCTAGCAAACATTTCTGGATGAGTAGGGAGAGATTCCATAGACCCCAGCAGAGCCAGCCTCAGGCTCAGTTCACTGCCCAGCCCAGGGAGAGAGGATTGAGGGGAACTGGGTGGAATAAACCAGCACAAAATACAAGGGGACTCACAGTGTTTCTCACGATTTAGATCTACTTATCATTCATTCTATTCTTTGAAAAGAATAACTCTAAGCCCCTAGTCTTTACCCTTGTGATGGTTGGAGCCCTCGCCCCTCCTAAGTGTGGACCGAGGTCTTCCAGGGGCAGTGGGGACCTTCCTGGGACAACGCAAACAGTCCATGTAGGTATCAAGAACCTCAACTCCCCACATGAGTGAGGGTCGGGTTGCAAGAGCAAGCCTCGAGTATCCAAATGCTCTCTCTGCTATTTGGCCCATGCTCGCGGTCAATAAACCTCTTAGACGCCTTCCCGGGAACGTGAGCCAGCATTGATCTCTCTCCTCCTAAGTGCCCACGGCATCTCGATTTCTGCTGCATATGTACGGGCAGCTGTTTTTCATATTTATTTTGCTCTCTCATTTCCTGAGTAACCGTCTTCCTGCAGGATCAATGTCGGATTCATCTGACTGTGACACCGGGCACAAGTCTTGACCTTTCAGGAAGTTATTGAATGAAGAAGCAACTCCTATAGCTTTGGCTCCCAATAATCCTGCGAATGACGGGCTGGGAGGGCATCGCTCTAAGTCCACGGGCGCTGGGAACTCTTCGGTGTGTGCTCTTGACAATGGTCCGTGACTGGTTATGTGGCCATTGTTACTATTCTCGGCTGGTGAGTAAGGCATGTATGTGAAACTGTGGGGCCTTGCTGAGGTCACCCGGCCCCAGCAGTTTGGCCTCAGAGTCTGTGCTTACCGAAAAGAAACAAACTGAACCCAACCCAAGTGAGCTGGTTTTGAACGCTTAGGCGTCTGTAGCAGAAAGAAAAAAGTCAGGTTCGTTCTCCTTAGAATAACAGAATCTCATGGAAATACGAGGCATTAGAGGCCATCTGGTCCAGGGGAGGAATTTCATAAGGAGCCAACAGAGGCCTTCAGCAGATGAGGGGGGGCCCACACCCTCTTCAGCCATGAGCAGGACTCCCGGACTCCTCCTGCCTGATCCGGGCAGCAGCAGGGCCCGTGCTACGCAGGTTGCCAAGAAGATGAGAACCTGAAGGTGCACGGAGCCTCATGTCAAGCCAAGCTGGGGACATTGCCCTGCCTGCATTTCTACAGTGAGTTGGTCCTACTGGGTGTTGGAGCAGATCTGCAAATGTGGCTGGATTTCTACAACTCAGGAGAAAGAATGCAGTCAGCAGGGGCACTTGCTAGGCTCTGGTTCCTTGTATGTGATGGATAACCCAAATACTAGTGGCTCACTGGGGTCACACTTCCAGGTAAGCCAGGGGGAATGGCAGGTCTGGAACACAGGCTCCGGAACCTGCTGCTGGGCACAACCCTCAGGTATGGCTTGTCTGGCGTCTCTGCCCTCCAGCTGCATGGAGGGAGAAGGGGAAGGGCAGGCACCCTCTCTTTTAAGGGCATCACCCAGAAGTTACCTGGTCACCTTGGCTTCCACCCTGAGGATCAGAGCTTGGTCACTCCTAGCCACTAAGAGGAGGCAAATCAGGCTTTTGTTCAGGGTGGCCCTGTGTCCCCCCGAAATTGAGAAGAAGCAGAGAATGGATACCGGGGTGCCAGTCTCCCCAAAGCATCTACAAGAGAAAGGATGCCAGGGCGCCAATCTCCCTCAGCATCTACCAGCAGGTGAGTGTGATGGAGGCTGATGTCCCTGAGGGCTTTTCCAGAAGAGTTTGCACTGTTTTCTTCAACCTCGTCATCCTCACCTACCACCTTCTGCACTGTTTGCTTCTCCATGTTGTTTCAATCAGTTCTCACAGTGGTGCAGCGAGTTCGACAGGACCCAGGGCTCCACTCAGTTTGAAGCGGAGGAAGCAGTCCAGGGGCCATGGCCAGGCCAAGGTCAAGTTCCTGCAGGCCGGGAGAGCCAGACATTCCCCTTGGAAGGCTGTGTCCTCCGGTGGGCAGGAGAAGGTAGCCTCGCCTCACCTCCAGGTCCCCGAAACCTCACACCACCTGGAGCGTGTGCTGGAAGGTTGCTGAGCTGTTGACTCCGGGCAGAGCCTGCTGCTCCAGCATTAGCCTTGCATAGTCCAGGCTGCAGAGAGCAGGCCTGGGTGCCGGGAGTCACCAGCTGCCTCTCTCCAGACCTTGTTGTCCTGTCACCTGCCATCCCTCCCTCCTGCCAGGCTCTGGCCCAGGGCTTCTCACTACCTCCTTGGCAGTGCCAGTCCTGGCCTCTGCCAGCGAGGGGAGGGCAAGCTGAAGAAGGACAATGGAGGCCTGAGCACCACTCCACCCTCTCGGTGTGGGCACTGCAGATGACTGACCATTGGTGATGGAAGGATATAGGTGACCTCAGCTTCCTGTCTTCGGGAGAGAAACTGCAGTTGGCCTCTGAGGTCCAGATCTTACCGCCCCAGAATGTTCTCTGGTCCCATGTGTGGGATTAATTGCACCCCTACCCTGCACGGCCATGCCTGTGTCCCTCTGTCTGCCGGTCACGGGGACACCATGGCTCCTGTGCATCTTCTGTTTCTGGAGATCTGTTAGCTGTGATTGATCCTAAATGCTGATACTTCTCTGTCTGCAGCCCGGGGGAGACAAGGGCAGCTTGGTCCCCAACAGACCTTGTGGCTCTAGGCTGCACCTGGACTCAGTGTCTTTTCCTAGGGGGATGGAGCTGACTCTGCAATGTTTAGCCACATCCCTGGCCTCGGGGGATTCAGCTGCTGAACTCCACAGAGCGTGGACCCAGCGCAGGCTGTGGGACTCGTGATCAACAGTGCTCCCCTGGTGAGGAATCCCCGGGACAGCCCAGGGCAAATGCTCAAAAGTCCTATCAGCTGCTATTTCAGCTGTACCTTCTCACACCATTCTGTTCTGTTCAGTGCGACAAGGAAATCACATTTTTTAAGAGAACTTCCACGTTATCGGAGAACAGCAAACCACCATAAACTGTGGCCCTGTTTCCATCGTGTCGCACTGCCAGCTGTGAGGAGGGAATAGGCGTCCCTCAGCCACGGCCCTGCCACGCTGCGTGCCCTGGGGGCTGTGAGCTGGGGCACCCCTGGCTTCTCTGGGCAGCAGCACGGCTGAGGGTGAAGGTCGCCTCGCTCCCCTAGTGCTTGTCCATCCTCCATAGCCCACTGCCTGTGCTGCCCGGGGCTTCCCTGGTACTGAGCTCACCCAGCTTTGCTGAGGCCAGGATGTAGCTCCAGGCCTGGGGTTTGGGGAGTCTCCCCAGGGGCCCTGTCCCTGGTCAGGCTTGATGGGTGCCCTTGATCCCAGAGTTCCACACTCATTACTGAGCCGCACTGGATGCCCACACCGCAGCAGATCTGTGCTGTGGCAGGGGGCAGGCTGGCTCATGGCTGTGTCCTAGGGCAGACTAACAAGGCGGGGCCTGAGAGAGAGCTGAGCAGGGAAGGGAGGGCAGGGCAGGGAGGGCAGTGCTGGCGATGGTTCGGGGAGGCACCGGTGCTTCCCAGGGAGGCCAGCAGAGGCCTTGGAAGGCTGGGAGATATTTGAGAAAGTCTGGGGGTGACAGGTGCTTGTGTTTGGAGGGCACCTGATGGGGGACATGTATTGTGCACCTGTCCAGCGTGTAGGCCTTGTGCTCAGGGGAGACACGCTCCCAGATGGACCGAGCTCTGAGTCTGGCCCTGCCATTGACTGACCTTAGACACCTAGGACAGGCAGGTGGCTGAACGTGGGGGATCCTCAGTTTCTCCATTTGTACAAGAAGTCAAGGGTGGCACCTGCCTCAGGAGGATGCCACGTGAATCCTACAGGAGATCCAGGGTCTAGCAGAGCTCAGTAAATAGAAGGACTATTTTGTCAGTTTATTTGGCATATTTGGCAATTGAGGTAAATTACCATTGCCTTGGAGCTGTATTTTATACACTGCGTTTTCTTTCCTAATTTTGAGGCTGGTGTGGAGTGGGTTCTTGGCTCACTGCAACCTCTGCTTCCTGGGTTCAAGCGATTCTCCTGTCTCAGCCTCCCCAGTAGCTGGGATTACAGAATTTTTGTAGTTTTAGTAGAGACAGGATTTCGCCATGTTGGCCAGACTGGTCTCAAATTCCTGGCCTCAGGCGATCCTCCTGTCTCCGCCTTCTGAAGTACTGGGATTATAGGCAGGAGCCACCACGCCCGGTCTACTGGGTTTTCTTAAAATTGGGCTCAGACTCAGCTGGATGGGGGGCCCTAGGTTGCTGGTCCAGCACGAACCTGCTGGAAGAACAAGCTGTTCGCTGGCTGATGGCAGTGGCCGGGACCAGGCAGGCACGGCCCACGGATTGGCACCATGTGGGGACCACACGAAGGCGATCACAGCAGCACACCAGCTTCCAGGATTCAGAGAAGCACTCCGTCTGCCCTGGCCTGCTGGACCACTGGGTTCACCCCTCCAACCACCGTGAACCCTTCAGATGTGGAAATCAAAGGTGCACATTAGCGGTGTGGCAATGCCCAGAGCGTGCAGGCACAGATGGACCTAGGCTAAGCACATGTGCACAGCTGCGCCAGCTTCACCCCGTGTTGGGTGCGGTGGAAGAGTCAGGGGTGTGGGTTGGAGTCCTGCTCGCTCCATGCTTGCCCTTTGCTGCCTCCACCCAGTGCTGTCTCTCCACAAGCTTTGCTCCCGTTTCCTGGGCTCAGGTCCTTCCCTTCCTGGTCTACATATCAAACTCATTCTTTGAGACCCATCTCAAAGGCTTCCTCCTCCAGGAAGCCCTCCGACTCCAGGAAGAAGCAGCCTCTTCCTGCTTTCCAGTGGCTCCCCTCGGGCAGGACCCTGAGGGCCAAGTCCTATCTCTAGCTCATCACAGTTCCAAATTCAGATCAGGAGGCATTCCCCAAGGCTGGCCAGGAGACGCTGGTTGCCTGGACAAGTGGAGACAGCAGCTGTGGGTGACTCAAGGGCCTCGCGGGGCCCCACCTGAACAGAAGGAGGAATGTCTGATGGATCCAGGGTTGTGATTTTCAAGGTCCATGTTTTATTTTTTAATTTTTTTTATTTTTATTATTATTATTGTTATTATTATTTTTACGAAGTCTCACTCTGTCACCCAGACTGGAGTGCAGTGGTGTGATCTTGGCTCACTGCAAGCTCCCCTTCCCGGGTTCATGCCATTTTCCCCCCTCAGCCTCCCAAGTAGCTGGGACTGCAGGCACCCGCCACCATGCCTGGCTGATTTTGTTTTTGTATTTTCAGTAGAGACGGGGTTTCACCGTGTTAGACAGGATGGTCTCGATCTTCTGACCTCGTGATCCGCCTGCCTCGGCCTCCCGTAAGCCACCACACCTGGCCTTCTCAAGGTCCATCTTTAAGGAGGTGGGGCAGTGGGTTGGGCATGGGGTGGTGCATCCAGGGTGGCAGGGAAGGGTGCGTAACGGCTATCACAGTCGGCCAACACCTTGCTGTTTACAGAGCACATGCCTGTGCACCCACGCACCTGTGCACCCACGCACCTCTGCACTGACACACTTGTGCACCATGCACCTGTGTGCCCACACACCTGTGTACCTCCAGATCTGTGCACTCACACACCTGTACACTGACACACCTGTGTACCCCCGCACCTGTGTACCCCCAGACCTGTGCACCCCTACACCTGTGTACCCCCAGACCTGTGCACCCCCGCACCTGTGTACCCCCAGACCTGTGCACCCCCGCACCTGTGTACCCCAGACCTGTGCACCCCCGCACCTGTGTACCCCCAGACCTGTGCACCCACGCACCTGTGTACCCACGCACCTGTGTACCCACGCACCTGTGCACCACACACCTGTGCACCCCCAGATCTGCTCACCCACACACCTGTACACTGACACACCTGTGCACCCCCGCACCTGTGTACCCCCAGACCTGTGCACCCCTGCACCTGTGTACCCCCAGACCTGTGCACCCACGCACCTGTATACCCACGCACCTGTGCACCACACACCTGTGCACCATGCACCTGTGCACCGACACACCTGTGCATCATGCACTTGTGTGTGTACCCCCAGATCTGTGCACTGACACACCTGTGCACCCCCGCACCTATGTACCCCCAGACCTGTGTACCCACGCACCTCTGCACTGACACATTTGTGCACCATGCACCTGTGCGCCCACACACCTGTGTACTCCCAGATCTGTGCATTCACACACCTGTACACTGACGCACCTGTGCACCCCCGCACCTGTGTACCCACACACCTGTGCACCACGCACCTGTGCACCCCCAAACCTACTCACCCACACACCTGTGCACCCACACACCTGTGCACCGACACACCTGTGCATCATGCACTTGTGTACCCATGCACCTGTGCACCCCCGCACCTGTGTATCCACGCACCTGTGCACCATGCACCTGCGCACCCATGCAGATGGGCACCCCCAGACCTATGCACCCACACACCTGTGCATTGACACACCTGTGCACCATGCACCTGTGCACCACGCACCTGCTCACCCACGCACCTGTACACCCCCAGACCTGTGCACCCAGATACTTGTGCACCCACACACTTGTGCACCATGCACCTGTGTGCCCACACAGCCGTGCACCCCCGCACCTGTGCACCCATGCATCTGTGCATCCCCGCACCTGTGTACCCATGCACCTGTGCACCCCCAGACCTGTGCACCCACACACCTGTGCACCCACATACCTGTGTACCCATGCACTTGTGCACCACGCACCTGTGTACTACACACCTGGGCACCCTAACAACTGTGCAGTCTCGCACCTGTGCACCATGCACCTGTGCACCACGCCTGGCACAGCAGGACCAGGGCTCGGCCTCCAGGCCTTTCAGAAGGAGTTGACACTCAGGGTCAGGCAGCTAAGGAGAGGCCAGGCTGGGATTCAAACCTGGGCCTAACTGTGTCCCACATGGAATGGAATCTCAGTCCTGGGCTGCCAGGTCTGGCACTAGACTCAGGAACTGTCTCGAACCTGATCCCAGGCTCTGGGAGTTCTGGCAAATGCTCTGGGGCTTGATCACCCACAAGCTGCTTCTGCTCCAGCTGTTCCAGACACTTTTACTCCAGGGAGGTGCCTGTGCCTCTGGAGTTTCCCCCCTACCCTGGGAAAGGGCTCTGCCCAGTGGGACATGAAGGAGGCCCACCCGGCTAGAGGCTGGGACGGGAGTCCTGACAGTTCTGGGTTTGTTCTGGGAGTGAACAATTTGCTTGTTTTGTCTGCGAGGCCTCATTATTTTGATGGGAGCCCTGCCAGACCACAGACATGCTGCCATTTAATTACGGACAGGAGGCACTGCCTTCCGAGCCAGGGGAAATGTTTATTGGAAAGGGCACTGATGTGGGTTCCAATCCCAGCTCTGTGCCGGAGGCAACCAGGTGGACTAGATCAGGCGCCACCACCCTGCCAAGCCTCGCCAGGCAGCCACGTTTGGGAATGGGGTTAATATTTGTGCTTGGCATGGCATTCAGGGGCCTGGAGCAATCTGGCTCCAAGTGGGCGCCCAGCATATGTGTGCAATTGTGCCCCCTGTGTGGGCTTCCGGGAAAATGCTGCCCGCCATGTGTGCAGTTAGGCGAGGAACGGCCATCCAGTTAGGGGGACAATTGAAAATGGTTCAGAATTGGTGTGAGATGTTCCCATAGCCAGTGAGGACTGAGTCTCATGGAAGCAGGGAGGCCCGTTGCTGCCGGCATCTGTTTCTCATGCACCTCTCCGGTCCCACCTGCGTGCCCAGGAGACCTCCCTGTCTGCCCCAAAAGCACCTGTCCCAGAGGCTCCGCCTAGGACTGCCGGCTCCAGTGCGGGCCGTGCTGCACATTCTGCACCGCGGCCTCTACCCCGAGGACACCTGCTGGGATCCGGGCTGCCCCATCTCCATTTCCTGAGTGAGAAATCACACATCAGTGCTTGACCGACCAACCGCAGTCACATCACTGGACCTCCGCCTCTGGGCTGTCCCTGTAGCCACTGAGCCCTGCTGCTTCCGAGCAGAACCAGGTGACTTAGCATCCTAGGCTCCAGAGCTGGAAGGGACCTCAACATTTTCCAGGAATTCCAGGCCACTCCAGGAGTCCAGGTTCCAGAAAACTGCCAGCGGCTGTGAGTGCACCTCCCCGAGGGCTGCTGGGCTGTGGGGAGTGTTTGCTCTGGGAGGTAGCACTGCCTCCCTGGGATCCCTGCCATTCAGTCCCCCTTGACCTGGGCAGTGTGGGCTCTGCATGGACAGGGATGTGGGTGTGGGGACAGCTCTGGAGGCCCTGGCCCATTCTTCTCCCCTGGAGAACCTGGAAGGGGGACTGGTGCACACACTCCCTCGGCTGCTCTGGTGAGGACACAATGTAATGGGCCCAAGAAAAAGACCCCAGTCTCCAAATGGCCCCTGTGGACCTGACCCCCTAACCTCCAGGGCCCTTCCACTCCCAGCACTGACGTACAGCAGCCCTACTACATGCCAAGCACTTTACACATGCATCTCACGTTGTTTTCCCGACAGCCTAGAGGCACCCAGGACGGTTTCTCCTTCACACAGAGGGTGAAGCCACCTCCTCACTGGTTTGCCTCTTGGCCCTGAGGGTGGGGGCTTGGAGGGGCTCCAGGACCAAGTTCTTTTCTCTCCCCTGCCCTTGAAATCGTCACGCAGGTGACACTTTGGAACCTCGTCATGGGTTCCAGGCCAAAGACATGGCATTTCATTTGCTCCTGCCACAGCCTTTGAAAGGGGGTCCTGCCATTAGCGCTACTTTGCTGGGGAAGAGCTGGGGCTCCGGCAGTGAGGTGACCGGCCCGAGGTCCTGTAGCTGCAAATGCCACACGCAGGACTGGAGACCAGGTCAGTCCCAAAGTCTTGCCACCCACCGCCAGGGCCCTGCTGTTCTGGAGCCTCCACAGCTGACGAAGGAATCACTCCAGACCCCGTTGGACTGAGATGCTGAGATGCTGAGATGCATTTCCCCTTAGCTGTCTTTTGGCATTTTTTAGCTTTTAGAAAAGAAAGAAGCTGCCTGTTCCATAACGCTTCAGATCTAGAACCCATGAACATTTCTGCAGCAAAACCTGCGCCAGCAAAGTCTACAGAGTGATGGTAAAGTCCGTTGGCAGCCTTGGGTCCGTTCAAGAAGATTTTGTCCCCAGATGAGCTGGTCTTTGGAGACATTTGCCTTTCAGAGGGGCAGGTGGGGCTCAGTCCACCTGACAGCAAGTAGGGGGGTGAGGGTGACGCCCAGGCCCCAGAGGCCGCCGAGGAGCTGCCCGTGGCTGGAGGACAGGAGGCTGGAGCCTTGCTTTTCAGTGTGCACTTTTGCATCTTTCTAGTTCTGTACCAAGTGCATTTTAACTATTGAATACAAATTAAAATAGTTTAGAATATTTGATTCACTGGGCAAAGCAGGCAAACTCTGGCAGAGTTGAACCCGAGGGCTGGCTGGGGCTGTGTCTCCTGGCCATCTGTGCCTCGCGGCGAGGGGAAGAGGCAGCCCCCTCTGTGTGTGACCTGGAGCTGGCCCGGTGTGCTGAGCACGTCCTGGCACTGCCCCTTCACCTGGTCACTGTGGTCAAAGTTACCGCACCTTGCCATGCCTCAGTTTTCTCATCTGAAACATGGGAATAACCTTATAGGGCTGGCATGAGGATTAAACGCACTGTGGTGGAAACGCCCAGCAGGAGCTGGTCATCTGTGCCTCCACCCAAGCGGGCAGGAGGGACTCGGATGGAGACCTGATCCCAGGGGCTCCAGGCTGCCTGGGGCTGGGACTCCGATTCTGTGTCTCTCACAGGACCATTTCTGCAGGATGTGGTGCTGACGCCTCAGACAGGTGGGTGTCAGGGTTCATTTCATCCCGGACACACCCAGCCTCGAGGGGTCTGCCTGCACACAGCCTGCTTGTTCCCTGGCTGGGGCCCCAGGATGGTCAGAGGTGCTGGTGGCTATATAGGGGCCCATCAAGTCAGGTGTCTCCAAGGTCTAGTGTGGATGAGGTTGGACAGTTATTTCTATTTCATTAAGTGCCACTTAATTATTAAAATAAATTAACGAGCCTTTACAACTGTGTAATACACGTCTGATTACATAGACACTTGAAGTCAATAAATATCTTTAGAGAACCAATTACCGCTTAATTAAGGAACACTATTGATGACAGTCAGCTGTGCTCCTGCAGCTCAGATGCCCAGGGATGGTGGGAGACTTGGGTAGGAGTGTGGGCAGCAGGCGGGCTGCGGTGGTGACCTCCCGCCTCCCAGTCCCCAAGGCTGCTGGCCACCCTGTTCCTCCTGAGGCCTGTGGCAAATTGATGGAATAATTAAGACCCCTCCCACTGTTGCTGCGACTTCGAAATCACCCTCTCCTTTTTGGACAGTCAACAGCCAACTTTATCGATGTGCAATTGACATGCCATAAAACGCCCCGTTTGAAGTGGCAGTTTGATGCGTTTTGACAAATCTGTAACATAACCACCACAGACCACACAGCACATTCCCATCACCTCCAAAAGCTCACCTGGAGTGCGGGTCAGCCTCCCCCACCCCACTCGCCCACCCAGCCCTCAGCAGCCGATCTGCTGTGTCCGCAGCCCTGGCATTTATGTAAAGGGCGCCCACTGTGCAGTCTGTAGGCTTCTGCAGTTCAGCACGAGGTGTCGCGTTCATCCTTGCTGCCACTCGTGCTGGCTGCTGGCTTCTGTCATGTCCCATCTGTGACCTACTCATCCATGTCCATCGGTCTTTCTGCTGATGGGCGTTGGGCAGTTTCTGTTTTTGACCCTGACTCTGTGGGGCCAGAGGCTGGGATGTAGACCAGAGGCTGAGAGGCAGGGTCTGGTCAGAGTCACGCAGCGGGAAGGGGCCGGTGCCAGAGTCCAGCTGAGCCTGCGGCTTCAGGGCTTTGCTCTTCCCGAATCAGCCCGGCTTCCAGTGGGGTCTCAGCTTAGCACCAAGGACACACCTGGTGAGCTGCCATTCCCACGCAAGATTTCAGGGGTGGAGAGCTCAGGCTGGATGGCTCAGACACCGACAGGTGGATTCCAGGTGGGAGAAGGCGCGTGACGGGTTTCTAGCCCATGTGATAGTCTACACGAGCAGGCATGTGCCTCCCCACACATGTACATGCAAATCCCCAAGCTGAGGCCCCCAGATGTCCCGCCAGGCACTGGTCACTTCAGTTATGATCTTGGGGTAAAACTAAACTTCTGTATAATTACATTATACAGAAAATGGACCATCCCAGTAGCCTCCTCCACGAGCGCCCTGCTTCAGGCTCACTGGCTCCTACCGGTTCCCATCCGTCCCTCCCCAGTAAGGGTCCTCAGTGGCTCTAAGCCCTCAGAGTGGAAGTTGAGCTCCTTCCTGTGTTATTTGAGGGCTTCCCAGGCTGGGTCTGGTGCTTTTCCAGCTAGGTACCTGCCTCTCCCCTCCTCTGTACCCCATCCTCTAGCGGGAGCAAACTGCATCTGGACACAGGGGTGCCACTCCCTTGAGCCTTTGCACTGCTGTCCCATTTTCTTTAATACTTTTATGCTCAGCTGGCAAACTCCTATTCATCCTTCAAAACCCTTGCTAATGCATTACCACCTGTGTGAAGTCCCCGATGCCTTCAGAAAGGATTAAACTCTCACCCTTATGCTCAATGGCTTCTTTCATTCCCATGATTTATCTGATATCCTGATTATTTGTTTGCTTGATGCTTCCTTTAAGAGATCAGGAGCTTCTAGAAGGCAGTCTGTCCCTTGCACTCCTCCATTCCCTCAGCTGAGATTAGCCTCTGACCCCTGCTCAGCACATGCATGCCCTGAATAGACAGTGGAGGAAGGGATGATGCCCTCAGGATTTTGCACAGGGTTTGTCCTCTGTCCCACAAGCAGGCAAGGCGAGCCAAGGCATCTGTGCAGGGATCATGCCAACACCATTCCAGAGAACGACAGTGCATGGACACTATGGCCAGGGCTGGGCAGGACGGCTGCTCAGACCAAATCAGAACCCTGGCTGGCCTCTGTCACTCTGGGGAGGAAGCAGTCTGATCGGGAAAAGGTTAAGTTTGTGTGTGATTATTTATCCATTTGGCTAATTAGACTTTAATAAACCATTTCACTGCAGTTTGCAGCAGTGCTGCAAGAAGAATTTAAGTGGCTCTACTGGGAAGCCTCGCTGGCCTTGTAAACTGACCAGGTATGGAGGTGTGGGAGCAGAGGAGCAGGGCACGCCAGGCCCACCTGCCCCCAGTCCTTTACCCTGGCACCACTGGGCCAGGCTTCATTCTCATTTGCATTTTTGCTTCCTTCACTAGGTGGTCACCGTGTGCTGGTGCCAAGGACAGTATGGAGGGGCCTTTCAGACCCTGCTCTCTGGGGCTCACGGTCCAGGGGTGGAGGAGGCACTAATGGTGAACTCATGGCCCCCACATGCTGGGGCTCACCTGTACCCAGCTTTCAGAGCACCTGCACACATCAACCCAAGTTGATGTTCTATCACCCCCATTCCATCCATCAGAGACAAAGGCATAGAGAGGCTAAGCTACTGTCCCAAGGTCACACAGGTGCAGGCGGAGGGGCCGCCTCCCCAGAGGCTGTGCCTACCTCCATGGCATGTTACCTCTCTCATTTTCCAGTGTGCAGGGAACCACCAAGCCTTCTGAGAGAAGCCAGCAATGGGGACAGGGCTCAGGGGGATATTTGGGCCAAAAGTCAAAGGTGATTAAGACTTGGTGGAAGGAACAAAGGTGCAAAGACCCGAGGCAGGCAGGTCATTGGCAAGATGGAGAAGTTGAGTGAAAGACAACCCAGGCTGAGGAGGTGCAGGGCGTCAGACTACAGAGGGCCTATGGGCAGGGCATGAGTATCTGGGAAGCCATGAGCTACTGCACGCTGACAGTGACAGTCCCCAGTGTCATCTTCTTGCTTTGCTCAGAAGGGCAGGATGAAGTCTGGCTCAACTTCGTCCTCCAGGAAGCCCTCCCAGTTCTCTCTCTTTTCAAGAAAAGGCAGATGGGTTGCCAAGGTGGCCTTTGTGGCCTTCCTCTCCCTGTCTACCCCATTCCCTCTCTGGCCACCTCCCCGCTGCCGTCAGGCTTTGGAGCAATATTCTGGATGAGAGCAGGTCGGACATCCTGTGCGCGGATCCACACCTGCCCCTTTCGGCTACGGTCACGAGCAGGGATCCAACCTTTCTGTGCCTCGGGCTCCTGTCTGTGAAGGGGGATATTAAAAGTCGCCCGGGTTTACCCAGCAAGGCGTATGGTGCCTGGAATGCGGCAGAGGCCTAATAGAAAAGATTTCTGCTCCTGCTCCGCTTGCTTCCCTGCACAGACCCTCCAGGACCTGCTCCCTCCTCCCTTGGAGTCAGAACCAGGAATAACCGAGTGGGCGGCAGCAAAGCAGCCACCCAGGCCTGGGCAGGGGCGGGCTCTGGGAGGGGCCTCTAGGCCACTGCACAGGGACTGCACTAGAGCTCACACCCCTGGGCCCTGCGCTCTCATGTGGAGGGCGACGACCCCTTCAGATCCAGCTGCCCCCACAGCCCCAGCCTTTCCCTTCTCTGTGGTCCAAGTGAAGACAAAACCCTTTTGTGCACTTGACCTCAGCACAGCTGCAAAGCCTTGGCATTGTCAAAAGAACCTTTCAATTAGAACTAAAAGCCAAGTGAGAACAAAAACACAAGTAAGTAAATTCAAGAGCAAACACCAGTCACGACTTCAAAGTCTACATTTCACACCCTGGTAACCCAGGGAGACTTGTGAAGAGCAAGGCCTTTATTCTCACACCAGAGGGCGGGGGTGAGGAGGAGGAGCTTCTACAGGGGCTAGGCCTTCTAAGAGTCACTGTTTACCTGCTTTATTTCATTAAATCCTCAAAATGATCCCTGAGTAATATATATTCCAGAACAGAGCCAGGCACAGAGAGGTTAAGACAGTTGCCCAAGGTTACACAGCATCAGAGCTTTGTTCATGGATAATCATGGTCTTGCCCCAAATAATGGGTCTGACTTTTCAAGCCCCTTGCCTAGTGACCTTCCTAAGACAGAAGCTCCACACCCCTGGTTCACACCAGGCACCCCCAGGGTCCTACCTGGGGGTCATGGCCAGGTTGAGAGAATGGGCAGAGACCCACAGACAACCTTGGCCTTCAAGGCTCAGGTTCCTGCAGCCTCCCTGCAGAAACTCCCGAAGAGCCCTTGAGAAATACAGGAGCTTCCTCATCTGCTCAGACAGCCAGGAAGCCCGGGGCAGGCCCTGCTCCACAGCGGGTTGGGGGTTCAGAGGCCCCCTGGGGTACACACAAGGAACCGGCTGGCAAGGCCGGTGATGGACAGTCCCCTTGGGTCCTGCCCTGCTGGGGGTGGGGGGAAGGGGAGGGAACACCTCCCTGGGGCTCTGAAGTGGGACCCAGACCTGCCTGCCTGTGCTGATCGGGGCCCTGGGCCTTCCAGGCTGATGGTGCTGGAGGGCAGCAGGGGCGCAGCCTGTGTGTGCTGGGGGAGTCAGGGCTATGGTTAGGCTGGGGACCTGGGAGCCATGCAAGGCCTGGTGGGACATCCTGGGGAACATGGGCTTCCCTCAAAAGCACCAAGGTCCTAAGGCTCCTCCGTACACATCAGGCTCATGGCTCAGCACAGAGAGAAAGGGCTTCCCTCATCACGTTGCTGGCAGGGGGGTTTCCATGCCCATCTTGGGTCACAGACAGAGCCTATCCAGTGCTAGGGGGATGGGGGCATAAAAAAAGCCCTGATTTGTAGCATTTGCCAATGCCTGGGGTATGAAGATGCCCACCTGGCCTCCCTGGGCACTCATGAGCCCGTGCGGGCCGTCTCCCACTCACCCTTGGGTGGGCTGGGACCGCTGCATTTCAGATGTGGAGCCCAGAGCAGCAGAGCGGCAGGATAGCAGGCAGCACACACTGGCCGCCGGGTACTGGCCAGGGCCTTGCTGCTGCCTTGGGGAAGAGGAGAGCAGGGGGTGGGGTACCCGGCAGGGGCTTCAGCCCAGGCTCACCGTGAATCCCAAGCCCGCTTCAGGGTCCCAATCACAGCCAGGACCACCGGGGCCCGCAGGAGGGCCTCTCCCCTCCCAGCTCCCTCCCTGCTAGGCATCACCTGCCTCTCCCACAGGTGGGGCCGTCTCAGTGCCTGACCCTCACCGCCTGTTTCAGCTCCTGCCTTAAAATCCCCCTGTCCTTTTGGAGAACAGTGATAAGAAAAATGCCTCACAGAGCACAGCCTTTCCTAGAGCACAGCCTTTCCTAGAGCACAGCCTTTCCTGGAGCACAGAACACTTTATTTCGTGTGACCATCATAGACAGGACTCAGCCATTCCCACAGTTACAATGACAGAAAACCACGGTCCCAGCAGGTAGGCTTGGCACCTCCTGACAGCTGAGAACCACCCACGAGAATCCAGACCCGGAATGCCATCTCCCGGCCATCTCCATCCCAGAGAGCAGCGCCAGGCTGGCTTTGGCAGGGCCTTCAACACCACGAGTTGATCAAGGACGAGGTTTCGGGTTCCTGAAGTCCTTGGGAGACACCTTGGTAAGGGCGGGCACCTCCTTGCAGAGAGAAGGGCGTTCTCATGCCTGCTTATGCTCATAAACAATTGATACGGCCCTGAGCACATTACCTAGGCATGGCTAATTGGGAGGCTGAAATCAAACAGCAATGGAAATGAAGCCTCCCATGTCCCTGCCTGGGGATCGTGAGCTGTCCATGGCTTTGAAGTCCCCTCCTGGGCTGGGTGGCCTCGTGTGTCCTCAGTGAGCCGCTTGCTCTTCTCAGAGGAATTCTCCGGGCCAAGGAACAGACCTTTCAGCCCCAGAAGGCACCTGGGAGCCCCCTGACTATAACTTCTCCAGCATCCGGCAGTCCTGGCCCAGCACCTGCCCTGGAACCAGATACCCAAGACCCGCCCAGCCCTTTGCCTGGCTCACTGTGCAGTGTTGGGAAAGTCGCTGGCCTCTGTGGGTCTCAGCACCTGGTCTATATGGCAACAAGAAGTACTCAAAGCTCACGCTTGTTTGGTGCCTTGTATGTGCCTGTTAGCATTGCCCGTGCACATGCTAACTCCAGCCCCCACAGCAGCCCACTGAGGAAGGGGTGGGCAATGGCTGGATTTTCCCTATAAGGAAACTGAGGCACAGCGAGGCTAAGTCACTCACCCAAGGTCACACGACTGGCAGATGCAGGACTTGGACTCAGTTTCGGGGCCTCCAGTTTCCAAATCTGAACTTTGCAAGTGGAGGAGCGGCTCAGACACTCCAAGGGTTCTCTTCACTGTGGAAATTTGTAAAGTTCGTTCACTCACTCATTCACCAAGTCACGAGCACGGCCCAGCGCCCCGGAGCTATGCTTCTGAGCAATGATTCTGTGGTCATGGCCCCCAGTGCAGGGGTTGCTGCACCCGTGCTAACCCCTTGGGCCCTCTCTCCCTCCCTCCATTATCCAGCCCAGATCCTCACCCTCGGTTATGTCTCTGTAGACAATAGCAGCTCACTGAGAGCTGTGACCCAGCCCTTCCTACCGAGGGCTCTGGCACCCTGCCACCATGCCATGTCCAGTGGGGCCTGCCATAGCTGTTCATTTAGTGATGGCTGGCCAGGGCCACCATGAGGTGTCCACACAGATCTCCTGAACTCCCCACATATCCCCCGTGAAGCCACAGCCTCACCTCCACCCTCTGGTTGGGGTCTGTTGTACCCGCCAGGATGGTGCCCTCTCCTGCCTGGTGATCCCCCCATAAGGAACCCGACACACCAGAGGGCAGCCGTGGTTTGTGAGTCGCTGGACATGCTCTGTGCCCACTGATATACCCCCTCCCTTCGCCCCCAGGGACCAGGACCTCTAACTCTGCAGCACCCAGAGCTGCAGGGAAAAAAGCCCAGATCCCCTCCTGGGTCACTGGGACTGATGATACCGGGGGCTGCTCCTGCCTCACTCCTTGGTTCCTGGGCATCTTCCTACCAGCGATGCAGGTGCACACAGAGATCCCGAACTCAGAGCCAATCCTGCGTCCTGGGACAGGGTCCCACTCCACAGAGACTTGCCTGGTACGAGCAGCTGCAGTGCTCTGTTGACTCCAGTTTCTGGGTGGGTGTCGTGTGATCTGGCCCGAGGGCCTATGCTTGTGGGCCCTCCCCCACCTCTTCTGCTGTGATGGTCAGAGGGGGCCCGAGTCAGGGGATGAACACATGGGAGCTCTCAGACTGTGCTGATGGTAGAGGTTGGGTGGGCAGGTGGAAAAGGCAGATCCAGGCTTGGAATATCTTCCCCTCCAAGTGAGCCGCTGGCCTTTCCAGGATGGAAGGAGCTCAGTGTGGCCCATTTGCCACCAAGCGATCAGTTGGCCTCCTCCAGGAATGAGCCGCGTTGGAAGCTGAGCTTTGGCTTTTGCGGCAGATGGGTGGGAGCAGGTCGCTGGGCAGTGGCCTTGGTCAGCGGGAGCTTACGCTGCTGCAGCCTCCACTGCTGGTTCCCTGGCAGCGTCAGTCATATGCCTGATAGGTTGGCTGGGCGGCTGGCGACAGTCTGGCTGGCCGCACTGGCCCCAATCGTTCTGTCGGCTTAGTGGCTTAGAGCATCTGCCGTAGTGACACTCCCCGGGGCATGAGCATGTGATACAGACCCCCTCGGACTTTACGCCCACCCCAGGCTGCCACCCCGCTGCTGCCACCCTGGACTACTTGTCCTTGATTTTCCAGTCTTTTCCATTGCGGGTTCCTGGCCAACCTTGATAAGCCATTTTTCCCAGCCCGTGAGTGCACACACCACCCTCAGGCCGCTTCTCCTTCCATGCCAGTGGGGGGACAGGCCCACTGCCCAAGTGCTGCCCACTGGGTGACCTTCCCTCCCACTGTCTTTCAAGGTCACTCCAGGGAGGTGGCAGTGAAGCTGGTGCCCACGTCCAAGCCAGCCCTCCCACAAATCAGATGTTTCCTCCTCCTTCAGTGAGAACTGTGGTGTTCCCGACGGGGCTGCAGTGAGTGAATGGTGAGGGCAGCCAAGTGGGGGCTGTGAGCTCCAGGCTGCCTGTGTGTAGACTGTGGGCTCTTCGGCTCCTGGGGCTCGGTTCCAGGTACACCCACTTCCATCTCAGGCCAGACTATTGCTCGGCCCACCTCACCTTACGGCTTGTGGGCCTGCGTCTCGCACTGGGCCCACAAACTTCACAAGGCATCTTTCTTGCAAACTTTTTAACAAACGATTACTCTTTATTATCAGAATCAGCCCATGTCTGCCTGAGGTTGCAATTTCATGTATGAAAAATCAGACCTTGGCAATGACCTTGAGCAATAAGATAGAAATAGCTCCCACATGCTTAGTGTTCCAATAATGGAACGCTAGGCATTAGTATGATACTATTTCCATATAAGGACCTGATAACAGTGTATTCCCGGGTACCCCGCCCCCACCACCTTTTGTGTTACTGGTGTCCACTTTCCTATAGTGGTCTGCCAGAGTGTGAGCCTCATATGTTGGCTCCTTGCACCGCAGCCGGACCTGCAGGGGTCTTTTTCTGCTTTGCATCCCCTCAAAGCTCAGGGCCTGAATCATGTTCAAGCTCCCCTGTACTGCAGCAGAGACCTGCTGGCTCTGGTTTCCAGCTGAATTTCATTATGATCTGAGAACATCCTCTGTATTATTTCTGTGATTTTGAATATGCCAAGGTGTGTTTTACGGCCCAGCATGGGGTCTGTCCTGTTGAATTTTCATGTGCGCCTGAGAAGAATGTGATTCTGCTGTTGTTGATAGACTATTCTATCCATGTCAGTTAGGTCTAGAGAGCTGATAGTGTTGCTTGGTCTTATATTTTCTTACTGATCTTACGTCTACTTGTTCTATCAATTACGTGGAGAGGAGTGTTGACATCTCCAACTTGAATTGTGGGTTTCTCCTTTCCGTCCTCTCAGTTTTAGCCTCCTGCATGTTGAAGTTCTGCCATCCACAGACACACGGGAAAGGCCCTTTTGTTAACATGTGATGTTCCCCTTTATCTCTGATAATATTCCTTGTTCTGAACTCTACTTGGTCAGATGTTAATTTAACTCGTTCACCTTTCTTCTGATGAGTGCTGGCCTGGCATCTTTCTTCATTCTTTTAACATATATGTATCTTTACATTTAAAGATAGCTGGAATTACAGGCATGTGCCACCACGCTTGGCTAATTCTTGTATTATTAGTAGAGACAGGATTTCACCATGTTGGCCCGGCTGGTCTCAATATATATGTTATGTATATGTATGTATATGTATGTATATGTATGTATATGTATATGTTGGTTTCTTATAGGCAGAATATGGCACATTATCGCTTTTTCTAAGATCAATCTAACAATCTGTGTTTTAACTAACACCGAGCACTGCATGATGGCGTTTGGTCAATAGTGGGCTGCACAGAAGATGGCCGTCCCATAAGGCTGTAAGTCCACGTATTTTTTTGTTGTTGTTGGAGATGGAGTTTTGCTGCTGTTGCCCAGGACTGAGTGCAATGGCACTATCTCGGCTCACGGCAACTTCCGCCTCCTGAGTTCAAGTGATTCTCCTGTCTCAGCTTCCCAAGTAGCTGGAATTACAGGCATGTGCCACCACGCTTGGCTAATTCTTGTATTATTAGTAGAGACAGGATTTCACCATGTTGGCCCGGCTGGTCTCAAACTCCTGACCTCACGTGATCCACCTGCCTCAGACTCCCTAAGGGCTGAGATGACAGGCGTGACCCGCCACGCCCAGCCATAATCCCACGTTTTTACTGTATCTTTTCTGTATTTAGATATGTTTAGATGCACAAATACCAGCCATTGTGTCACAGTTGCCCACAGTATTCAGTATAGTCACATGCTGTGTGGGTTTGTTGCCCAGGAGCACGAGGCTCTACCGCACAGCCCAGGTGTGTCGTAGGCTACACCACCTAGGTTTGTGTACATGCACTCTTCGCAGAAGGAAGAAATCGCCTCACAACTCGCTTCTCAGAATGGCTCTCCATTGTTAAGTGACACATGGCTGCATTAGACTATTCACAAAGTGATTATTGAGACAGTTGCATTAAAATTTGTCATCTTGTTAGCTGTTTTCTATTTGTTCCACTTGTGTTTTGTTTCTTTTTTCCTCTTTTCCTGTCTTTTCTGGGTTTAATTGAACATGTTTTATAATCCCCTTTTATCCTCTCTATTGACTTACTATTTATAGTTCTTTAAAAATGTACTAGCAGTTGGGCCAGGCACAGTGCCTGTAATCCCAGCACTTTGGGAGGCCGAGGCGGGTGGATCACGAGGTCAGGAGATCGAGACCATCCTGGCTAACACGGTGAAATCCCATCTCTACTAAAAATACAAAATAAATTAGCTGGGCGAGGTGGCAGGCGCCTGTAGTCCCAGCTACTCGGGAGACTGAGGCAGGAGAATGGCGTGAACCCGGGAGGCAGAGCTTACAGTGAGCCAAGATTGCACCACTGCTGCCCTGCTGCCTGGGTGACAGAGCGAGAGTCCATCTCAAAACAAACAAACAAAACAAAACAAAAAACAAACAAACAAACAAAAACTAGCAGTTGTCCTAGAATGTATAATATACATTTTAAAGTAATGTGAGTATACTTTCAAATAATATGACACCATTTCCATATTAGGACCTAACAGTATATTCCCAGGCAGCCCCCTGCCTCCTGCCAGCTTTTGTGCTATTGATGTATACTTTACTTTTACATTTGCTATAAACATAAGACAGTGCTACTATTTTTTCTTAGGCAAGGCAGCTATCTTAGAGCAGAGGTCAGCCAACTATGGCCCCTAGCCTTTTTTGTCAATCAAGCTTCGTTAGCACACAGCCGCACCTACTTGTTTAAGGACTGTCTATGGCTGCTTTTGTGCTATGATGGCAAAGTTGAGTGTGGAGTCGGGTAGCTATGAAGAGACCACCTGGCCCACAAAACCTGAAACACTTACTCCCTGTCACTTCAGCAAAAAGCCTGCTGACCCTTATTTTGACCAATTAAAACTGAAGAAAAAAAAACATTTGTTGTACCTTCATCAATTTTATTTCGAAAGCTCTTTGTTTCTTCCTACAGTGACATGTTTCCGACTGAGGTACTCCTCCTGCCCGGATAATTTTTCTTAACATTTCTTGGAGAGCAGGTCTGTTAGCAACAACCCCCTTAGGTTTTGTTGGTCTGAGAAAGTCTTGATCTCTCCATTTTTAACTAACTCTTACATTTTATTATCAAATTTTTTCAACCTGTTTAAAATTAGAGGGCGCTGTGTAATGAGCCTCCATTTAACCCTAACCATCACTCCCCAGCGTTAGCAACAATTGGTACCAGGCCCATTTTTCCTTTCCTCCCTTCCTTCTTTCCTTCCTTCCTCCCTCCCTCCCTCCCTCCCTCCCTCCCTCCCTTCCTTCCTTCCTTCCTTCCTTCCTTCCTTCCTTCCTTCCTTCCTTCCTTCCTTCCCTCCCTCCCTTCTTTCTTGTCTTTCTTTCTCTCTCTTTTCTTTCTTTCTTTCTTTCTTTCTTTCTTTCTTTCTTTCTTTCTTTCTTTCTTTCTTTCTTTCTTTCTTTCTTTCTTTCTTTCTTTCTTTCTTTCTTTCTTTCTTTCTTTTTCTTTCTTTCCTTCCTTCCTTCCTTCCTTCCTTCCTTCCTTCCTTCCTTCCTTCCTTCCTTCCTTCCTTCCTTCCTTCTTTCTCTTTCTTTCCTTCTTTCTTTCCCTCTTTCTCTCTCTCTCCCTCCCTTCCCTCCCTCTCTCTTCTCTTCTCTTCTTCTCTTTTCTCTTCTCTTTTCTTTCTTTTTTTTGACAGAGTTCTCACTCTTGTTGCCCAATCTGGAGTGCAGTGGCATGATCTCAGCTCACTGCAACCTCCACCTCCCGGGTTCCAGTGATTTTCCTCAGCCTCCCAAGTAACTGGAATTACAGGCACCCGCCACCATGCCCAGCTAATTTTTGCATTTTTAGTAGAGATGGGATTTCACCATGTTAGTCAGGCTGGTCTTGAACTCCCAATCTCAGGTGATCCAACCACCTCGGCCTCCCAAAGTGCTGGGATTACAGGCATGAACCACTGTTCCCAGCCTCTACCTCCTTTCATTCACACCCTCCCACTGCATCCCACAAATCAGATCATCTCACACGTAAAATCTTAATGTGTATCTGTAAAAGATCATGACTACTTTTTTTTGAAAAACAAATTTAATTTCTCTGTTTTTTTTTTTTTTTTGAGATGGAGTTTCACTCTTGTTGCCCAGGCTGGAGTGCAATGGTGTAATCTTGGCTCACCGCAAACTCTGCCTCCCAGATTCAAGTGATTCTCCTGCCTCAGCCTCCTGAGTAGCTGGGATTACAGGCATGCACCGCCAAGCCCATCTAATTTTGTATTTTTAGTAGAGACGGGGTTTCTCCGTGTTGGTCAGGCTGGTCTCGAATTCACGACCTCAGGTGATCCACCCACTTCGGCCTCCCAGAGTGCTGGGATTACAGGCATGAGCCACTGTGCCCGGCCAAGATCCTGACTACTTTAAAATCATAAAATAGTTAACAGTATCACACATCAACAATGAAAAGTATGTTTGATACTATCAAATATTCAGGCAGGGTTCACATTTCTCTATTATTACATAAAGGTTTACCCCGATTTTGAAGAATTTTTAAAAGAATATGGGGTTGACGGGTTTTTAAAAAAATATCTTTAAAGATATTTTTATCCAATGTCTTCTTGCATGCATGATTCCCGATGAAAATCAGCTGTAATTATTAACTTTGCTCCTCTGTAGGTAGTGTGTTTTTCTCCACATTTGTCTGCCTTAAAGATTTCAATTTTTGGTGTACCAACAACAAACAATGAGGCATACAGAGAGGCAAGACACGAATATTAAATATTCGTGAAGTTTGAATATTTTGGGGGTGGGGCAGGAGGGTAGTTGATCCTGCTTGGTGTTACCTGAGTTTCTTGGATCTGCAGTTTGGTGTCCTTCATGAATTAAAAACAGATACTGGTCATTATTTCTTCACATATTTATTCTGTCCCATTCTCTCTTTCTTCCCCTTATGGGAGTCCAATTATTCATATATTAGACCATTTGATGGGATTGCACAACTCTTGGATGCTCTGTTCTGTATCTTCCCACCCTACTCCCCACTCCCCTTTTAAATTCTCTTTGTGTTTCAGTTTGGATAATTTCTCTAGATATGCTTTATTTCATGCTGGACCCTGGGAGAGCCTACATCCCACCTCTCTCCTGCTGTATTCCACAGTGGACCCCGGGATAGCCCGCATCTTGCCTCTCTCCTGCTGTATTCCACAGTGGACCCTGGGAGAGTCCACATCCTACCTCTCTCCTGCTTTATTCCACACTGGACCCCGGGAGAGTCCGCATCCTACCTCTCTCCTGCTGTATTCCACACTGGACACTGGGAGAGTCCACATCCCGCCTCTCTCCTGCTGTATTCCACAGTGGACCACGGGAGAGTCTGCATCCTGCCTCTCTCCTGCTGTATTCCACAGTAGACCCTGGGATAGTCCGCATCCTGCCTTTCTCCTGCTTTATTCCACTCTTATTTTACTGGATGCTTGTTTGCCTGTGGGTAGAGGTGGGGAGGGGTTTCTCTGACTTTCTGATTGAGCCTCTGTTTCCACAGGACCTGTGTCCTGGAATGTGTGTCTGGGATGTGTGTGAGGGGGGAGGTGTGTGTGTCTGGGATGTATGTGTCTGGGATGTGTATGTCTCAGATGTGTGTGTGTCTGGGGTGTGTGTCTGGGATGTGTGTGTGTGGGGTATGCATCTGGGATATGTGTCTGAGATGTGTGTGTGTCTGGAGTGTGTAGGATGTCTGTCTGGGATGTGTGTGTGTCTCGGATGTGTGTGTGTCTGGGATGTGTGTCTGGGATGTGTGCGTGTGTGCGCTGTGCATCTGGGATGTGTGTCTGAGATGTGTGTGTGTGGGGTGTGTGTGTCTGGGATGTGTGTGTTTGTATCTGGGGTGTGTGCCTGGGATGTGTTGGTATCTGGGGTGTTTGGGGAGTGAGTGTGTCTGGGGTGTGTGTCTGGGATGTGTGTGTGTGTGGGGTGTGTGTCTGGGCTGTGTGTCTGGGATGTGTGTGTGCCTGGGGTGTGTGTCTGGGGTGTTTGTCTGGGATGTGTGTGTGTGTGGGATGTGTGTATCTGGGGTGTGTTTTAGGGATGTGTGTGTGTCTGGAACGTGTGTATGTCTGGGATGTGTGTGTGTGTGGGGTGTGTGTGTCTGGGATGTGTGTGTTGGGGTGTGTGTCTGGATGTGTGTGTATCTGGGGCGTGTGCCTGGGCTGTGTGGGAAGTGTGTGTCTGGGATGTATGTGTGTCTGGGGTGTGTGTCTGGGGTGTGTGTCTGGGGTTTGTGTCTGGGATATGTGTGTGCCTGGGGTGTGTGTCTGGGATATTTGTCTGGGATGTGTGTGTATCTGGGATGTGTGTATCTGGGGTGTGTGTCTGGTATGTGTGTGTCTGGGGTGTGTGTCTGGGATGTGTGTCTGGGATGTGTGTGTGTCTGGGATATGTGTGTGTCTGGGATGTGTGTATCTGGGGTGTGTGTCTGGTATGTGTGTCTGGGATGTGGCCCTCACAACCACGGCTCCTCTGGCTTTCGTTCTGGTCACAGCCTGTGATCGTGCGTCACCCCCAGGGCTGACGTTTTGATGTTTTCTCTTCCTTCTCCCAGCTGTGGGGGGTTTCCATTAGTGCCCGAGGTGACCACTTTTGTGTCTTTTCCTCCCGCAGAGGAAGGCTATTGTCTCTGTAGGAAGCTGGAACAGATGGACTTGTGCAGCTTTTTAGCAGTGGCTGAGGTTGTTACCCTCCAACCAGACCACGGGGAAGGTTTTCAGGAAAATCCCACATCTTCCCTATAAGCACATGGTAGAATTTGTGGAAAAATTCTGCTAGAAGGTGCAACCCTCCCTACGCCTCAGCCCTGAAGGGTCTGTGTCTTTGTGGTAGCCGTCCAAGTCCCTTGACCAGCTTCTCGGTGCCTGCCAGAAGTAGGCCTCCCTGCACGCCCTGTTTCCCTGCAGCCACTTGCCTTCCTCAGTCTGAGGTTAGGGGCTGTCCCGTGGTGCCCATTCTCTGATGGGTCCGTAGAAGCAGGGGGTTGACAGCTCTCCGGCTTTGCTGTCTCTGTAAGAGTGGGAGAGACGGCCTTCCCTGCTCTGCCTCTCAGCTGAAGCCGGAGGTCCTGGAGTGTCACTCAGCAATGAAACAACCGAGAAAAATACACCAGGGGAAAGGCTTCTCATTGAGATGTGCGGTGATGCCCACCAGAAGAGCAAATCCTGAGGTGGCTCTAAGTGGCTGCCTCAGGAAATATGTTGAGGGCAGTCTGGGTTAGGGAGGGTGGTCTTTTTCCATTTTGTGCCCTTTTGTGTTTTCCTACTAAAAATAAATTTCACACACTTGTTGGTTTGCCCAATAACCACCTAAACACACACACACACACACACACACACGCGCACACATGTCTGAAGAAGTAGCCAGAAAAACAGTGGTGGATGCGGAGGGCCGCGTGGTGGTCATTAAAGGAGGGTGGGATTTCAGAGAGGAGGACATCAAGGCTGTCAGAGGGATACACGTTCTCATGAGCTCTGCAGCCTGGAAGTTTGAAGTCACTGGTGGATCTGCTGATTCTTATTTGTAAAAGATAGTGTGCAATTCAAGGAGGAACGCATGACGCTGGCTCTTTCAGTAGCTCGTGAAGTGTTAGCATGTATTTCTGGAGCTTCGTGGCTTGATAGTAAGCTTCATAATGGGATCAACCACGTGGGCTCCCGCATGAGTCCCTGGGGCGTGTATTACTGAGAAGGGCAACTCTACGGTCAATCCAAGTAAAAGGCTTGCTGAAAAAAGTTAGATAGGCTTCCTGGCTGCAGGACTTCTCAGAGCTTTGAATCAGCTCTGTCCACTGCCACTCTCCAAGGCACCACACAGTATATGTGACTTATCAAACCTGTTTGCCCTGAGACCCTTTTCATCTGGGGTGTCTCTTGGAGTTAGGGATCCATCAAAGACTCACTTTGAGAAAACTGATGAAGAGGGAGGTCTGCGTGTGTGTGTGCCAGTCCTGGCACACCCTGATGTCCTCATGTGGAACTTCACTCTTGTTATTCATCAGGTGAGTGTGAAAGGGCTTTGTAAGGGTCATGACCATGCTCAGGGCAGGGAGGACAGGGGACCCGGGGGGTGGTGTCCAGTCTGCCCATTCTCTAGATACTGCCCTGGCTGGCAGGGTGAGGGAGTGCAGCAGACTTTCTCATCGGGCAGAAGGCTCCTGATAAGAACACCTGAATGTCAACATGCCCACTGCTGCATCTGACCTAGAGGCTGCTGGTGCCTGCTACGAGCTGGTTGGCTAAGCCAAGTCTGCAGTTACCAGCAAATCACCGTCCTGGGTACCCAGGTCCATGCCAACCATTGATTTTCTGGTCTATGCCTGACCTTCCCCACCCGAGGTGGTAGGGACAGATGTTAGTGTTGAGGGACAGATGTTAGTGCTGAGGGACAGGTGTTGGTGCTGAGGGACAGGTGTTAGTGCTGTGGGACAGGTGTTAGTGCTGAGGGGCAGGTGTTAGTGCTGAGGGACAGGTGTTGGTGCTGAGGGACAGGTGTTAGTGCTGAGGGACAGGTGTTGGTGCTGAGGGACAGGTGTTGGTGCTGAGGGACAGGTGTTGGTGCTGTGGGACAGGTGTTGGTGCTGAGGGACAGGTGTTAGTGCTGAGGGACAGGTGTTGGTGCTGAGGGACAGGTGTTAGTGCTGAGGGACAGGTGTTAGTGCTGTGGGACAGGTGTTAGTGCTGAGGGGCAGATGTTAGTGCTGAAGGACAGGTGTTGGTGCTGAGGGACAGGTGTTAGTGCTGAGGGACAGGTGTTGGTGCTGTGGGACAGGTGTTAGTGCTGAGGGGCAGGTGTTAGTGCTGAAGGACAGGTGTTTGTTAGTGCTGAGGTGAGATGTTAGTGCTGAGGTGAGATGTTAGTGCTGAGGGGCAGGTGTTAGTGCTGAGGGACAGGTGTTAGTGCTGAGGGACAGGTGTTGGTGCTGAGGGACAGGTGTTAGTGCTGAGGGACAGGTGTTGGTGCTGAGGGACAGGTGTTAGTGCTGAGGGACAGGTGTTAGTGCTGAGGGACAGGTGTTCGTGCTGAGGAGGTGTGTTCTGGACGCCCAGTGCCCAGCCAGGTGCATTGACTGACAGCTTTCAAATGTGCCCCCGGTCTCAGGAGCAGGTGGGTCCCTGTTCCTTGTCCCCACAGTCCTGCGGGGTTGCCATCCACATTAATGGGCAGCAGAGTCCGGGGTACCAGGCCTGCCAGTCAAGCTCCCCTTGCCTTGTGCCCTCCATACCTGCAGCATAAATACCAGCTGCTCTGGAGCCAGCCTGGACTGTGAGGGACACAGGGTGGATGAGGGGTACAAAATGGGGCAGAGGAAGGGGCTCTGGACCCAGAGGCAAGGCGCCTGTGGCCCCTCACTCAGAGCCCTGACCTCGGGAGTACAGCTTCGTCCCTGCAGAGAGGAGGGGAGGTCGGAGAAGCTGAGAGAAGAACTGTGCAGAGCACTGTGACACCTTTCAGCTCTATGAGGACCCACCAGGGCAGACGTCGTTGGCACCCCCTTCTTATAGAAGGAAGCTTTGGGAAGGTCCTTCGACGTCTGGCTTCCCAGAATGGCAGGCTCACTTTTTCTTTCTTATTTTCTGACATTTCCTTACTTCCTGGCACTTCCACAAGCTCCAGGTGCATCTTAACCCCAGAAGCAGCCATTTCTCCAGGGGTGCTGCAAGGGTGTCCAGACACTGAGGTCTCGGTCCTGTGGGTGCCTGCTGTACTAGGGTGTCCCTGCTCCCAGGACACCACTAGAGATCACATGTGTGTGTGTACATACATGCAAATGCTATGCACGCTTCTGTATTTATTCTGCATCAATCTACCTGTATACGTGTGAAAATAAGTCTGAGCCCACACTGCCATCTCTGACTCCACACCAGCCCTGACAGGCTTTTTGTTACTTTCTTTCTGCTCATTGCTGACTTTTGTCACTAATATTGAGAAACCCGGCTTCATATCTACATATTTTATTTTATTTTATTTTATTTTATTTATTTTATTTTATTTTTTGAGATAGACTCTCACTCTGTCAACAGGCTGGAGTGCAATGGCACGATCTCGGCTCACTGCGGCCTCTGCCTCCCAGGTTCCAGTGATTCTCCTGCCTCGGTCTCCTGAGTAGCTGGGATTACAGATGCACGTCACCATGCCTGGCTAATTTTTGTATTTTTAGCAGAGATGGGGTTTTACCATGTTGGCCAGGCTGGTCTCAAATTCCTGGCCTCAGGTGATCCACCTGCCTTGGCCTCCTAAAGTGCTGAGATTACAGGCATGAGCCACCGTGCCCGGCCTATTTATTTATTTGTTCAACTCTAGTACATGTCTACTTTCAGAATTACTAACCCATATCCTTGTGCGAAACAAGTTTACCCCCTAGAGAACGGCTAAGTGCGCTGCTTTTTGTTCCTGCTTTCCAGGGCCTAGTCACACTCAATTCTCTAAAGTCACCCAGGTCAGCTGCTTCCCACCCACTCTTGGCGAGGCCCTTCCACAGTGTGTAACACCGTGAGAGGCACCTCTCATGGCTAAACCCATCCTGGGGCTCCAGACTCCTCCTTGGATTTAAAAACACAAAACAGAACAATAAAGTTCACCTTGGGGATAGACATTTCTGTGGGATTTGCCAAGGACACAGAGTCACATATCCACATTCAGAGGCACATGCAGAACAATCCCCTCCTCCACCCTAAGTGTGGCCTGCATGGCCCCTGCATAGACTCCTCTTCTCTCCCTCAATCTCAGATCAATGAAAGCCAATGGTTTGTTTTTCATTCCCATAGTTTTGTCTTTTCCAGAATGTCATATAAACGGAAGCATAAGATTAGAGCATTTGGGTCTGACTTCCGTCCCCTGGCAAAATGCACCTCAGATGCAGCCGGTGGCTGCCCGGATGACCCGTTGGTTCCTCTTGCTGCTGAGTGGGATTGAACTGGACGTGCCAGGGTGTTTGTCCACACACTTGTTGAAGGGCACCTGGCCGCCTCCAGCTTGGAGTGCTGATGAATACAGCTTTCATGCACATTCGCGCTCGCCTTTTTCTGGGGGAACACAGATTTTCAATTCACTTTGGTGAATACCTAGAACCTAAAGTGGGGTTGCTTGGGCTTACAGTGGTGTGTGTTTACCTTTACGAGAAAGTGTCAACTCTTCCAAAGCAGGTGAAGTACTTTGCATGCACATCAGCAATGAGTATGATGTCCTGTGGCTTCACGTCCTCACCAACATTTGGCATTGTTAGCTTTTGAAAAAATGTGTGTGGCTATTCTAATAGGCTTATAATGTGAACCATTTTACTAGGTGTATAGCGCTGTCTCACTGTGGTTTTAATTCACATTTCCATAATGACTAAGGATGCTGAGCATCTTTTCTCATACTTATTTGTCAGTGATGTGTCTTTTTTGAGATAGAGTCTCACTCTGTCACCCAGGCTGGAGTGTAGTGGCACGATCTCGGCTCACTGCAACCTCTGCCTCCCAGGTTCAAGCGATTCTCCTTTCTCAGCCTCCCAAGTAACTGGGATTACAGGTGCACACCATCATGTCCAGATTATTTTTGTATTTTTATTAGAGAGGGGGTTTCACCATGTTGGCCAGGCTGGTCTTGAACTCCTGACCTCAAGTTGTACGCCATCTTCGGTGAAGTGCCTGTTCACATTTTTTTTTTGCCCATTTTTTTTTTTACCTTAGACTTTATTTTCTTGTCATTGCATTTTATGAGTTCTTTCTATATTCTGGATATTTGTCCTTTATTGGATACATAATTTCCAAATATTTTGTCTCAGTCTGTGAGTTGTCTATTTATTTTCTTAGAAATGTCTTTTGCACAGCAAAAGTTTTAAACATATGCTTTCATCAATGGCAATTCATCTTTTTCTCTGGCTGAGTTTGGAGTTTTCTGTGATGGTGAGGCTGGTTGGGACAGGCACTGGTCCTGGCTTTCTGTGCATTCCGGGCACCTTTTCCTCTAATCCTCCTGCAAAGTTATTTCTCTGGCTTTGGCTAGTTTCTTTACCCATACATGCAACTGTCTGCACATGGAATTTTCTGCACATCTGAATCCCCTGTGCAGCTTCTTCTACTCAGTGAACCCCGTGGTCTCTCTAGACCCTACCTCCTCAGCCCAGAGTCTTCGCTGGACTCTGCCTGGGTCTTCCCTCCCTGAGTGGCAGCCTGGAAACTCACTCACAGTGGTCGACTGAGCCCATTCCATGCCACCTTGTTCATTTCCCACCCATGGCGATCACTGTCTTTGCTGTTCAGTATCTTAAAAACACGGGTTCTGCTATTTTTTATGGTTTTAGGTGGGAGGGTAGATTCCGTTTCTGCCACTCCATGCTGGCCTGTCCTGGGCACCACGTTTATTGTTTTACAGTTTATAAAGTATTTCCACGTGCACCATTCCCATTTACTCATCAGAAAAAACCCAGTCTACACTGGCAAACAAACATTTGGGTGAGGAGGAGAGAAGTTACTGACCTAAAAGTTCAGAAGTCAGAGTTCATGGGCCAGGTGGTGAGGGTCAGGGCTGTAGCAGCACTTCCGGTCTCTGGCTGCCAGGGTCAGTGATTCTTCCAACCAATCTTGCTGACCAAGCACAGGTGAGATGGTGGCTGAGGGTAAGGGTCATGAGAAGGGTCCCGGGGGCAGGCGTGGTCAACAAGGGCTCATGGAAGAGGTGGGGCATGAGGCCGGAATGGGAGACCTTGGGGTTCAAGAAGAGTAGGGGCCCATCCGAGGAGGCCTAGAGCACCGAGCCGCGGCATGAGGTCAGGAGGGAGGGGTATTCACTGCTCTCAGAACCTAAGACCATTGGCCTGAGAGAGGATGGAGCTGGAAGGATCCATGGTGATCCCCTCCTTTTGCCTTCCCTCCCACCTGGCACAGCGGAGAAACCAAGTCCCAGAGCACAGCTGCTGTGTGAGGGGCGGAGACAGGGCTGCAAAGTGACTCTCTCTCCTCCCTTCACACCCACAGCTTTTAACGGTATTTTCCTTTGCACTGAATTTTTTTTGACATGCCCCCAGCTTGTGCATTTTTGTGCTATTAATATATCATTAGACACGGTTTTGGATTTCTTCCTTTATCGTCAGGGCACATGTTTATTTTAGACCCCAAAACGGCAAGCAGAAAGGGAATATGTGAACTGAAGAAGCATCGTGCGAGTTTAGCCACAGGGCTGAGGAATCTATTAGCTATGAAGGTGGAGAAGCTGAGGGAAACGTGGAGGTCTCCGTTGCTAGGAGGCGAATATGTAACTGCACCCAGACCACGAGGCCACCGTGAACCTCTGTTTTCAAGACCGTTATCTTGAAGTGGTCCCTGATGTTCTCAGTGGTGAGGACTGTGCTTTTTATCCTTGTGCCACCCTCCCCCCACTCTGTGTAACCAGCTCCCTGTGGCATTTCTGCTCCCCCCTGTCCTATTTCCCTGCCCCACCTTCCGTGTGCACTGTTGGTGGGGTTTCCCATTGGTAACATGCTCGAGTTTGATAAGGGAATTCTTGAGAGCCTCACAGCACTAGCGTTCCAGGGATGTCTCTCTCCTTCAGCTCTGGAACTCTTGCTCTCCTTCAGGAGGACTTGAGCCCAGGCATCCTTCTGTCCCTGTATGTGTCAGCCACGGTGCTACAGGGCTGTGTGATGCACACCCAAATCACGCGGCCTGGGCGTTGACCCCTCCCTCACAGGTGAGAGTGTCTGTGAGTCTGGGCTCTGCTGGGTGCAGCTAGGCTTGGCCGGGCTGGCTTCCCAGCCGCATGTGGGTTCAGACTGCCCCGCCGTCCCACGTTCTGCAGGCGGCAGCCATCCAGGCCATATTCTTCCATGGCCAGTGGCAGAAGCCCAAGAGGCCAAAGCAAACTGCAAACACTTCCGAAGCCTCTTCGTTCATCAACTCTACTAACATTCCATTGGCCGGCACAAGCCACTCGATGAAATACAACCTCAATGGGTGGGAAGTGCAGGCTAACTCCTCACAGCACAGGGAGGAGGGGACAGCCATGGACAGGAATCCCACCTCCCACACCCGGAGGCTCCTCTAGCGCTGCCCCACTGGACCCCTGCACTTGGCCACATCCTCTGCTGTGAGGTTTCAGGCTCTTCCGGGGACTCAGGTCCTGCTTTTGGGGTCCCTGGGGAAAGCCTAGCTTTCTTGCTGTCTCACGCCTGAGCCCTTCAGCTGCTCTGTTAACCCCCAAGGCCTTCTAAGTAACCCCTTCTTCTTAGGTGAGCTGAGATTTTCTGTTGCTTGCATCCTAGGAAAGTAACTTTCACTAACTAGCAATTAACTAGCGATTAGTATTTGTCTTTTCTTGGAAGGAAGGGAGCTTGTTATCCTGGTCTCACTGCTGTGTCTCTTGGGGCCTGTGCATGGCAGGGATGAATGCATGTGTGCTGAATGTACAACCCCATTCCGGGGCCGAAGCTCGCTGCCCTGGAGGGCGTGTCAGCCTGTTGGTCCACTGTGGTTCTGAACCTGGTCTTCTTGTTGCTGGGCCCAAGTTGCTGCATGCAATGTTATTGGCCAAAGAGAATAGGAAGTCTTCCTTTAAATTGTTGCAACCCACAAGTTTGTAAGTCAGGAAATATTGTCACAGGTGCACTTGGAAATATTTCCTATGTATCCCTTGTTTTCTATATAATCATTTTATTATGAGATATCCCAAACACAAATATGTCAGAAATGGGCTCAGCTGTGTGTCAGGTGGCTTAACCAAGCCGGCATGTATTTTTGTCATGTGACAAGATGCCGGGAGGAGGGCAGTGGCGGGCTGGTGCTTCAGCCCCACTATATGGTTTGGATCTGTGTCCCTGTCCAAATCTCATGTCCCAGATGTTGAAGGAGGGGCCTGTTGGGAGGTGATTGGATCCTGGGGGGTCAGACCGTCCCTTTGCTGTTCTCGTGACAGTGAGCGGCTTCTCCCAAGATCTGGTTGTTTAAAAGTGTGTAGCACCTCCCACTTCTCTTCCTCCTGCTCTTGCCGTTTACATGCTTGCTTCCCCTTCGCCTTCCGCCATGATTGTAAGCTTCCTGAGGCCTCCCAGCCATGTTTCCTGCACAGCCTGTGGAACTGTGAGCCAACTAAACCTCTTGTCTTTATAAATTACCCAGTCTCAGGTATTCTTTCATAGCAGTGTGAGAACAGACCAATGCACTCACAATGCCACCAGGGAGCAGTACCCCCTCTCTCTCTCTGTTCACTCTCACTCTTGACTCACGGTCTCATCATGGCTGCCCCGTGCTTGGCCTTACATCTTCCTTCCAGGCAGGAAGAAAGAGAAGATCAAGGGCAGAAGGAGGAAACCAACTGGGGTTCTCCTTTTTTGAGGCCCTTTCTCTGGAGGCCCCGATGGTGGTTGATTTTCTGTGTCAGCTTGGCTGGGTTGTAGCTTCCAGTTTTTTGGTTGCACAGGAGTCTATATGCGGCTGTGAAGGAGTTTTTAGATGTGATTAGTATCTCCAATCAGCTGACATCAAGGAAAGCATATGACCCTCTGTAATGTGGAAGGGATGGTGCTCAATCAGTTGAAGGCTTCTGAGCAAAAGTCTGAGGGTCCCTAAAGAAGGAATTCTCCTCCAGACCATAGCAGAGGAATCCCGTCTGTGGATTTTCGACTTAAGACAACAACGTCAACTCTTCACGGAACGTTCTGCCAATTCCTTAAAATCTCTCTCCCTTTCTCTATATATGTATATATCCTACTGATTTGTTTCTGTTTCTCTGGAGAACCTGACCACTAATATATCCACTTAGCAATGCCCACTGACATGTTCTTTTCTTTTCCTTTTTCTTTTTTTTTTTTGGTGAGACATGGTCTCGCTCTGTTGCCCAGGCTGGAGTCCTGTCATGCCATCGCAGCTTACTGCAGCCTCAACCTTCCTGGATCAAGCAATCCTCCTACCTCAGCCTCCTGAGTAGCTGGAACTACAGGTGTGAGCCACCATGCCCAGCTAATTTTTGTATTTTTGGTAAAGACGGGATCTCACTATATTGCCCAGGCTGGTCTCGAATTCCTGGGCTTAAGTGAACCTCCCACCTTGGCCTCCCAAAGTGCTAGGATTACAGACATGGGTCACTGCACCCAGCCCTGTGACGTATTCTTGAATGGGACTGTCACATGGTACTTTATCTGCAAGGGAGGCTGAGTCATTTTCAAAAGTCAGTATATCACCACCCCAACCAAATTACAATTTTATTCCTAAGGAAGAATTGGGGTAGAGATCTATTTGGTTGATGTCTGCCAAAATATAGAAAACTATAGACAGTAAAATCGAGAGTAGGACCCGTGTAACCTCCACTGAGCTTCGATAAGGGGGAACATTATACTTTCTTTGCACACATTTCTTTTTTTTTTTTCTTTTCTGTTATGTATTTATTTATTTATAGATGGAATCTCACTCTGTCGCCCTGGGTGGAGCGCAATGGTGCAATCTCGGCTTACTGCAACCTCCACCTCCCAGGTTCAAGTGATTCTCTTGTCTCAGCCTCCCGAGTAGCTAAGATTACAGGCACCCGCCACCATGCCTGGCTAATTTTTTATTTTATTTTTTTTTAAGTCTTGCTCTGTTGCCCAGGCTGGAGTGCAATGTCATGATCTTGGCTCACTGCAACATCCACCTCCCTGGCTCAAGTGATTGTCCTGCCTCAGCATCTCGAGTAGCTGGGATTACAGGCATCTGCCACCTTGCCCAGTTAATTTTTGTAGAGACTGGGTTTCACAATGTTGGCCAGGCTGGTCTTTAACTCCTGACCTCAGGTAATCCACCAACCTCAGCCACCCAAAATGCTGGGATTACAGGCATGAGCCACCGTGGCTGGCTTAATTTTTGTGTTTTCAGTAGAGATGGGGTTTCACCATGTTGGCCAGGATGGTCTTGATCTCTTGACCTCGTGATCTGCCCACCTCGGCCTCCCAAAGTACTGGGATTACAGGTGTGAGTCACTGCGCTCGGTCACGCATTTCTTAAAGAACCGAGCTGCAGATCCAGTGGCAGCCCCGGCACCCTCCCGCTCCCGTGGCCCCTTCTGCACAGAGAATGTGATGTCGCCTCCGGGTACATCTCAGCTTCCTATAAAGCATGTTGTATAGAGCTCCGAATCATATTTCCATGTAATATTGTTTGGCAGCTTCCAAACTATCTTAAGTTTAAATGAGCAGCATCACGCCGTGTTCAGCCTTCCTCTTCCACATGAAATGTTCTGGTTTTTTCCTGTTGAATCTGAGGCTCTTCCCTCGGCAGAGTCGCTCCACCCCGGGTCGCTGCACAAACACCTGGCCATCACACCTCAACTACTGCACGCTCTCCTACTGCGGGCTACGTGGGCGGTTTCCATTTTTTGCTGATACATAGTTTTGCTACCTAAGCTTCCATCAATGCCTTTGTGTGCCATTGTGGACTCTGCTGTGACCTTCTCTAGGCATTTGGCCGAGGTAGAATTAACCTGAGGTGGGGAGGATATGTACCTCTTCCACTGCGTTCGCCGTCACCAAAGGGCTTTCCAGCATGGCCGCCCTGATTCACCCTCTGTCAGCCAGGGGAGCTTCTCTGTTCTTCAGATCCTCACTGACTGCTGGCATCGGCCACCCTCCAGGTTCTGCTCCGTTTGTGGGGGTTAAAGGGCACGTTCACATTGTTTGAATTGCATTTCCCTGATTGATGGTTGAGCTGAACATTAAAAACTGTATGTATTGGTCATTCACATTTCTTCTGTTTGGATTATGATTGCCTTTGGCCCTTTCTCTTCCTTCTAGACTGATTGACTTCTAATTGATCTGTAGGGGTTCACAGCACATTGTCCTTGCTAATCCTCTCTCAGCTGCAGGTGCACAGATCTTCCCCTGACTAATGGCTTGCAGTTTTCCTTTGTGGAGTTTTCCTTGTATAAGATGCTTTAATTTTATTGTAGTTGAAATGACTCATGTTTGAAGGTCACGGGTTTTTTAATATCTTGTTTAATTAATTAATTAATCCCTTCACAAACCTCAGGTTTATGAAGATATGATCTAACATTTCCTTCTTAAAGTCTTGTTCTTTACGTTTATGGATTTACTCTGCCTGGGATGTATTTTCGTGTTTGGCAGGAAGCAAAAAATCTCATTGTATTTCATTATGGAGATCCGGTTGTTACCGTAGCACCATTTAAGGCATGGTTAAAATAGTTCACATTGAATGGAACCCCTCCTCTGACATTTCTCAGGCTCTCCAGAGGCGAGCAGACCCATTTCTGGGGAGCTTTGGCCCCCTCAGTCAGTTTCCCCCTCAGTCAGTTTCCCCCTGAGCACCAAGGACCCCCACACGTGTCTGCTGTCACTTTCTCTGTGTTGATTTCTCATCTTCCTCCAACTTCTTGGCTGCTCTGCACCCTCTATTCTTCCTTGCTAATTTCTAACGAACTAGTAAGTTTTGTGAAAAACCCTGTTGAAAATTGATTGGAATGTAAAGACGGAAATTGACATCTCAGGGCACTGAGTCTCCTGCACCTGGATGCAGGGCTGGTGTCCTCGCCAGACACTGCCAGAGCAGCCTGGTCTCTCCCACCTTCCAGAACCAGGCCCATTGCACTTCCTGCCCCGAGGCGAGCTGGGGCCTCAGGACAGCCTGGGAGCAGCAGTGGCGTGGTGTGTGGCACATCAGGGCACAACTTGTCTTCACACACCATGCTCCCTCTGGTATGGTGTCCACCAGGGCAGGAGACAACGGCTCTGCCATCTCACCCTCCATCAACCTGCAGCAGACAGGAAACGTGAGCGAGGAACACACTATGTGGTCTGAGACTGCCTGGCATGGGTCCTTGAAAGCCTGGTGGTCAATTTTCTGGAATTTTGCAAGCTGGTTTAATTCATGTTGTTTGCCTGAAATCTGCTGTGATGGGAAAATTCAAATGGCAGAAATCTGCAAATGCAGTCGTCTG
This sequence comes from Chlorocebus sabaeus, assembly GCF_047675955.1. NCBI lineage: Eukaryota > Metazoa > Chordata > Mammalia > Primates > Cercopithecidae > Chlorocebus > Chlorocebus sabaeus. The sequence goes on along the minus strand of NC_132911.1, from coordinate 145,736,472 downwards.
CACCTTTCCCCCCCGAAAGTTGGGCTTTGATTTATAATGTTCTCTTTCTTTTTTTTTGTCTTGAAATTTACTTTTTCTTATAAAATTAATACATGCTTATTGTATATAATTCAAGCAACATGGAAGTATGTAATTCCAGTCTTCAGAGGTAACCATTGTTCACAGTTTAGTGTATGTTGTTCTGCACTTAAAAAAAATCCAACATTATTGAGGTTATGTGATTGAGATACACAAAGCTGTAGCTATTTTATGTATCTATTTATCTGAGACGGAGTTTTGCTCTTACCACTCAGGCTGGAGTGCAATGGCGCGATCTTGGCTCACCACAACCTTCGCCTCCTGGGTTCAAGCGATTGTCCTGCCTCAGCCTCCTGAGTAGCTGGGATTACAGGCACCCGCCACTGCGCCCAGCTAATTTTTGTATTTTTAGTAGAGATGGGGTTTCACCATGTTGACCAGGCTGGTCTCGAACTCCTGACCTCAGATGATCCTCCCGCCTTGGCCTCCCAAAGTGCTGGGGTTACAGGCGTGAGCCACTGAGCCTGACCTGCAGCTATTTTAGGTGTACAACTTGACCAGTTTGGAGTTAAGTATGCACCTGTGAAGCCATTACGACCTTTTGTGCCATGAACCTATTCATCTCCTCTAGAAGTTTCCTTGGACTTTCTTATTTCTTCTTTTTCTTCTTTCTGAGATAGCAGATTTTTAGATAGATGGCGCAGGGTTGGAGCAGCACGTGCTCTGCTGCAGAGGAGCCTCTAGCACTCGTCAGCCCTGCCCACCCTGCAGCCTCTGACCACCACCCTTCCACTTTCCGCTTCCATGAGTTTGACTATTTTAGGCCCATGACAGGATTTTCTTCCTGCTTAAGGCTGAAGAGTATTCCATGGTGTGTACAGCCATCCCCCTTATCTGCGGGGATCTTATCCAAGATCCCCAGGGGAGCCTGAAACCGCAGCTTATGGTCCCCAACCCGATTGCTGTCATCCACACACGTTCTTGTCCATGTCTCCACCCGCAGCTCTGCTGCCTGCTCCGTCTTCACGGAGCGCCCGTCACACACTGTGGCTGCACCTTCTGCATTTCCAGGTGGGACAGCAGCATTAGCATGAATTTCTTTTCCCTCTTCACAACTTAAGGGATGGAAGATTCGTTTTCAGCGTAGAGCTCAGCAACCTCATCATACCGTTATTTTATTTTATTTTTTCCATACATTGAGAACTTTGACCTTTTCCCGAAAGGAAGCACTTTGCATCTTCTCTTTGGCATATCTGAGTTGCCAGTATCACTGTTGTGGTTGGGGCCACTGGGAAGTAAAGCAAGGGTGATGTGAACACAAGCCCAGCCATACTGCGACCATCAATCTGAAAACAGGGACGGCTACTGAGTGACTGACAGCGGGGTGGTGTGGACAGTGCGGGTGCAAAGGGAAGACTCAGGTTCCCGGTGGGACGTGCAAGATTTCATCATGTTCCTCAGACCTGCATGCCCTTTAGAATGTATGAATTGCTTATGTCTGTAATTTTTAAATTATTTATTTATTTTTATTTTATTTTAAGTTTTGGGATACGTGTCATGTGCAGAACGTGCAGGTTCATCACACAGGTACGCATGTGCCATGGTGGTTTGCTGCACCCATCAACCCATCATCTAGGTTTAAGCCCAGCATGCATTAGGTATTTGTCCTAATGCTCTCCCTCCCCTAACCCCCCACCCCCTGACAGGCCTCAGTGTGTGATGTTCCCCTCCCTGTGTCCATGTGTTCTCATTGTTCAACTCTCACTTATGAATGAGAGCATGTGGTGTTTGGTTTTCTGTTCCTGTGTTAGTTTGCTGAGAATGATGGTTTCCAGTTTCATCCATGTCCCTGCAAAGGACATGAACTCATCCTTTTTTATGGCTGCATAGTATTTCATGGTGTATATGTGCCATATTTTCTTTATCCAGTGTATCATTGATGGGCATTTGGGTTGGTTCAAAGTCTTTGCTATTGTAAACAGTGCCTCAATAAACATACGTGTGCATGTGTTTTTATAGTAGAATGATTTATAATCCTTTGGGTATATACCCAGTGATGGGATGGCTGGGTCAAATGGTATTTCTGGTTCTAGATCCTTGAGGAATTGCCACACTGTCTTCCACAATGGTTGAACTAATTTACACTCCCACTAAGAGTGTAAAGGCGTTCCTATTTCTCCACAGCCTCACTGGCATCTGTTGTTTCCTAACTTTTTAATGATCACCATTCTAACTGGTGCGAGATGGTATCTCGTTGTGGTTTTGATTTGTATTTCTCTAATGACCAGTGATTATGAGCTTTTTTTCATATGTTTGTTGGCTGCATAAATGTCTTTTGTTGAGAAATACCTGTTCATATTCTATTTAATATTGTCAAGCTGTGGTTGATTGCGGGTAACCAAACTGTGGACAGCAAATCCGTGGGTGGGGGGAACTACTGTATACACCACATTTTCTTTACCCATTCCTTCGTGGATCCACACGTCTTGGCTGCTGCGGAATGTGCCTCAATGGACACGGGAGCCCACACATCTGCGTGATATTCTGATTTTCTTTCCTTTGGTTAGATACCCAGCAGTGGGATGGCTGGTTCCTATGGTAGCTCAATATTTAGTGTTTTTAGGAACTGCCCCCGCCCCCATACTGTTTTCCATAGTGACTGTACTGATCTACATTCTCACCAACAGGGCGCCAGGGTGCCCTTCCCCCACATCCCTGCCAGTGCTGGTTATCTTTTGTCTTTTTTAAAGTAGTCATTCTGACAAATGTCAGGTGTTATCTTGCTATGGATTTGATTTGCGTTTCCTGGGTGACCCTAATAAGCACCTCTCACATGCCTGTTGGCCATGTGTGTGTCCTCTCTTTAAAAATGTCTGTTCAGGTCCTTTGCCTATTTTAAAATTGGATTGTTTATCTTCTTGCTATTGACTTGCAGGAATTCCTTAGACATTTAGGATCTTAACCCTCTTTAGGGATATGGTTGACAAATATTTTCTCCCAATCTATAAGTTAATTGCCTTTTTATTTTGTTGATTGTTTTCTCTGCTGTGAAGAGCAGGGATTGTTATCTTGTTTAACATTTTTATTTTGGGTCTGGACAGCCAGTTGTTAAACATTTACCAGCATGCCACTGACTATACCATTACCAGCTGAAGTTGCTGAGATCCTGAGGTTGTAACTCACTGCAGTGTAGCTTCTATTTCCCGAAACAGCTCTCAGGTGACTCAGACCCTGTGCTCTTCTGTAATACTGTAATTATTTTCATAGAAAACTTACACATCTCTTCTTAGTGCTATTCCCACAGACTTCATACTTTTTTGCTGCTCTAGATTTTTAAAAATCACATTGTCAAATTGATTATCTCTACTGGAAAGCAATGCCTTTAACTTTTGGATATTAACATTGAATCCAGCATGGGGGCTGGAGTCCCCGGTTAGCGTCCCTGGATAGGTGAGACAACCTTGCTTCTACAAACAAGGATGGTTTGATTTGTTTCCAAATTTCATCCTGCAGTGTATTTTCTTCTCCTTCGTGTCATCAGGTGCAAGTGGGGTCGCACAAATGAGCAGTGTATTCTTGCTTTGTCCTGAGTTCAAGGAGAAGTTTTACCATTAAATACGATTGTTGCAGGTTGGTAATACGCTTCCGCCAGCGTTAAAACGATATTCTCTTCTATTACTTATTTTTTAAGAGTTTTTAAAAATGAACAATGAATGTGAAATTTACCAAAGGGTGTCTTTTTTTTCTTCACCTGGAGGATGATCCACGGGTGTTTTTGTTTTGAATTTTTGGTGCATGATATTTTATTATTAGATTTTCTGATTTTGAATTTTCCTTGTGTCTCTGAAGTAAGTTCTATTGCATCAGTTTAAATAAACCTCCCAAAATTGAATCATACAACGTCTCCTTTTTTTCCTTCTCCCAGGAACTGTTCATATAACGAAAGGTTGTCTGTGCAGGATTTGACTAGTCAATACTGGTTCGGATGATTTCGTTATGATGCGTTCATTCAGGTTATCTATTGTTTTGGTTAGGTTTTGTAATTTGTATGGTGCGTTGTTATCTTCTTAAGGCTACTGTAACACATTATCACAAACCAGTGGCTGAAAACAGCAGACATGGATTCTCCTGTGGTTCTGGAGGTGGAAGGCTGAAATCCAGGTGTGGGCAGGGTGGTTTCACCTGCAGGCGCTAAGGGAGGACCCGCCCCGGCCTCACACCTACTGCCCCGCTGCTGGTGGGGCCATCGTCTTTGGTTCCTTGGCTTGTAGAGGAATCACCCCAATCTCCGCCTGTCGCCACATTGTGGCCCCCTTCTTGGGGGGGGTCTTTTCCTCTTCTTAGAAGGACACAGGTCATTGGATTAAGGGCCCACCCTAAACCAACATGACCTCCTCTTAACTAACATCTCCAGGGACCCTATTTGCAAATAAGGTGACATTCTGAGGCTCAGGGTAGGCATGGGTTTGGGGGGGCCACTTTGACCCATTATGGTATGTGTGGGCCCCCACGGCCACTGCCTTTCATCAGTGCTGGGTCCTCATGGCCCGTGGTCGGCAGATGACCCAGCTCCAGTCTTATTTCAAAGTTTGCTTCCTGGGAGCAGTCCAGGTGCTGGTTGTCCTAAGACGGCTTCTGGGGGCAGGCGGGAGTGTGTGTGCAGCAGGCTGGCGTGGAGGGCTCTCGAGATCAAGGCCAGGGGTGGGAGAGAGGGAAGCAGAAACGGGCAGAGGGAGAGGCTCTGCTGGGATGCGGCCTCAACACAGGCCCCTGCTCTGCCATGGAGTGTCTTGGACCCCAGATGACCCTTTAGTGAGGCTCTGGATCCAAGCCATGGGGCAATGCCTGGGCTGTGGTCTCTGCTCCCCACCCCGGTCACGGAATGAGATCCACTCTCAAGGTAGGGCATGACCCGGAGTGAAGCAGCCCTCTCTGTCTGAGGGCAGTTCCTGGGAGAGGCTCAGCTGTGGACTCTTCACCAATTACCGGACACCTTGGTCCTGAGGGGACATTTGGCAGCCACTTCTGCATGGGGCCAGTGTCACCAGAGGTGCTTGTGTATGGCTTGGGAACACCCCTGCCATGCGGGTCCCCACAGACCCTTGCTCCAGGAAATTCCCCTCCCCGCTGAAACTGTGACCAGGCACCTGCCTGCTGCCTGGCCCCAAAGAGGGCCCACTGGGCAGATGCTGCCCTGATGGTGTGGGCAGGGGGGCTGGACCCTGACGGCGCTTGCTCTGTGCCTGAGGCCGTTCTCCATCCCTGCTCCTGCTCCTGAGTCAGCGACCGCACTTACTGAGCGCCACCATGTCCTTGGCTCCCATGTTGTCTGGGCTGAATCATGTCCCCTCAAATTCATACGTTAAAGTCCTAACCTCCAGGACCACAGCGTGTGGTCTTATTTGGAGATGGAGTCTTTCCGGCAGTGATCTGGTTACATGACAGCATGAGGGTGGGCTCTAATCCGGGGTGGCTGGTGTCCTTACAAACAGAAAACGTAGGCACGGAGACAGACATGCACACAGAAGACCATGTGAGGACACAGGGAGAAGGTGGCCCTCCACACACCAAGGAGTGAGGCCTCAGGAGGAACCACCCTACTGATGCCTTCATCTCAGATCCCCAGCCTCCAGGGCTGTGGGACAGTAAACGGTTGTTTAAGCTGCCCAGTCTGTGGTCCTCTGTTACTGCAGCCCCAACTGAGGAACACACAAGCATTATCTTATTTAATTTTCACACTAACCTCAGGAAGATCAGCTGTTACGCCCATTTCTCAGACAAGGAAACCAAGGCTTGTAGAATTTGAGTGACCACAGTCACCCAGCCAGTAAGTACTGGGGAACCAGGAACGGATCAAGACTGTCTGCCTTGCAGTGCCCCCAAATCTAGCCCTGGCCTTCAGCCTGACCCTCGTGGGTCCCATAGTCTCACCCCCAGGAATCTGCTACCTTAGAGCGGACTCCACACTGGGGGTTCCCAGGCTGTTGCTGGAGGCGCCAGGCCCTGACTCTGCGGAGCCCCCAGAGCCTGTCTCCTCCCAGCTCCACATCAGCCCTGCAACACCATCGTTGCTGTCCTCTCTGCTCTGAGTCCCGGGAAGGCCAGGAGCCACACACCTCCTGTGCAGAACATGGACTGGAGCCCCAGGTTTTCCTCCCAGAAGGCCTCGGCCCTGTCTGCACTTGGGGCTCCCCTAGGGAGCACAGCCAGGACTGCTGCCTGGGCCCCCGATACACGAGGACAGATTTCAGGGCACTAGGCTGGGCCATGGGCCCCTCCAAGCCACCCCACGCTCACGTGCATCACACGCTGGGGGGGCCCGGCTGGAGGCAGGCTGTGCTTCTAATAACAGTGAAGGCAGCCCCTTCCTCCGTTGAACAGGCCCCATGCTGTGCCTCCTCCTGAGACTGTGCCATGGGGCTTTGAAGGCCAGTCAGGGTCTGGAAGCTTCTAGGAGTTGGAGCTGAGTGATCTGTCCTTGGCCTGGGCGCTCACCTCAGTGGCAGTCACCCAAGGTGCCCTCAGCCCTAACGAGCTGGCGGTCCCTTGAGGCCCGAGAGGCAGGTGCACAGGAGTGAGGCTGGAAGCAGGCTCTTTATGCGCTGGCTGGCAGGCAGGTGCAGCACTGGGTGGTGGAGGGGCCTCTCTAGCTTGTGGCAAGTGAGCTACCTGGCCAAAGACCCCTGGGAAAATGTACATTCCCCTCCAGAGCCTCCACTGAGACAGCCACACGGACACAGGGGTTCTACTACCCACTCCGCCCACACCTGAGTAAATCCATGCACCACTTTGAAGTGGAATTTTCCTGCCTAGAGTGTTCCTAATGGGATAGTAAGGATTTCTTTCTTTCTCCAGTGCTTGTTATAATGGATGTCAGCAATCAGGGGATACCCATTAGTCCTGGTTTCAAAGCCGCTCAGGCGTGAGCAGGTGGGGTCCAGGCTGGGTCCCTTTCTACTCGGGGTGCAACTCTACCCCAAGTGGTCAGGCCAGAGCATCGTGCCCCTAACTTGGCCCAAAGCAATTTGTCTCAACCAGAAGTTCAGCCTCAGAGGAGTGTTGGGAATAAGAGAAATGTTCACCCCTGATTGGATGGCATAAATAAACCATGAGAGACCAAAAAGAAAAAATGGTGTTTAGTTTGTAAGAAAAATCCTCTCTTTCTACCTAACGTGTCTGGCAGGAGCCACCATTGCTTAGCAGCTGTTTTCACAAGGGTTAAACACGGCGCCAGGTTCTTTATTCTTTGCCAATATTCTGTTTTATACAAGAAGCACCAATAGCTTGTCTAAAAATAAATTTGAAATAAAGTGACAAAGGGACCCATTAGACAAGATTATGGTTTAGGTGGGTGTGGTGGCTCATGTCTGTAATCCCAGCACTTACGGAGGTGGAGGCAGGTGGATCACTGAGGTCAGGAGTTCGAGACCAGCCTGGCCAGCATGGCAAAACCTGTCTCTACTAAAAACACAAAACACAAAAATACAAAAAAAAAAAAAAAAAAGAGAGATTATGGTTGACTATTACAACTGGTTATGGTTCTACACTTTTTCTCACGCACACAAAGCAGAGGGTAGGGATCACTGAGTCACAAGGGATTGGGAATGAAGAAGGGCAGAGGGGATGGGACATGTGGCCACCTCACTAAAGATCACAAAACCGACGCGTCACACACGGAACTTCACACTCTCACAATCAGCAGCAGCAAAGAGCTGTCTTTTTTGTTTTCTGGTTTTTTTTGTTTTGTTTTTTTTTTGTTTTGTTTTTTTGTTTTTTTTTTTTTGAGATAAGGCCTTGCTTTGTCTCACAGGCTAGAGTCCAGAGGTGCCATCTTGGCTCACTGCAGCCTCGAACTCCTGGGCTCAAGTGATTTTCCTACCCCAGCCTCTCAAGTAGCTGGGACTATAAGTGTGTACCACCATATCTGGCTAATTTTTTAATTGGTTGTTTTTTAGTAGAAATGGGGGTCTTGCTTCATTGCCCAGGCTGGTCTCAAACTCCTGGGCTCAAGTGATCCCCTGCCTCAGCCTCCCAAATTGCTAGGGTCACAGGCGTCAGCCACCATGCCCAGCTTTGCAAAGAGTCATTTCTAACCAAATGGCCTTTAACATATCGTTATGGTGGTTCCCTTGTTTTCAACCACATTATATTTAGCCACGTTCTTTTTTAGCGAATTGTTCTTGGTCACAGAACTGGCCACGTCTCATCTCCTGCCTCAGAAGCCCAGCTTGCATCCTCCCAAACACACCAGAGCCTTGATGCTCCATGATTCTGTTGGGAAACTAACTCACCGACCCTAATGACTGGAGACCCAGGGGATTTCAAGAGGTCAGGCAACAGCATTGACAACTGCGGGCCCTCCATGGGCCTCCCTGAGCCAGGGTGTGTGTGTCTGCTCGGGCTCCATGACAAATGCCACAGGCATTTACCCTCCCACAGCTCTGGAGGCTGGAGTCCGAGATCAAGGTGTGGGCAGGGCTGGTTTCTACAAAGGCCCCTCTCCTTGGTGTGTAGATGACATCTTCTCCCTGAGTCCTCACATGGTCACCCTCTGCATGTCTGTGTCCTCATCTCCTCTTCTTATAAAACACTGGACAACCTGGATCAGGGCTCACCCCAGTGACCTCGTTTAATCCTAATCCCTTGTGTGAAGGCTTTGACACAGAGCACAGTCGTGTTCTGAGGTCCTGAGGTTGAAGCCTCAGCATAGAACTTTGGGGAGGCACAACTCAGCCCAGAGCACAGGTCTCAGCCCAGAGCCCTGCAGAGGTCCCGGGGCCAGCAGATGCTGCTGAGCTCCACTCTGAGCTGGGGTGGTCCCAAAGCAGTGAAGGAGCCTTAGCAGGTGCTGGCCCCAGGGCAGGTGGCTGTAGAGATACATGAAACATACATACAGAATCCCAAGAGCTTGCACATGCAGCATGCTGCCATGAGACACTGGACTAAGGGAGAGACCAGGTATGGGTCCTGTGTCCAGCCTAACTTGCTATTTGAGGTTGGATGCATCTGTTCGACTTTGTGTGCCTCAGTTTCTTCATCTTTAATACTGGATGAGATGGGCCAGGTCACAGTTCCAAGACTGCCTAAGACTGTGCTTCAGGATCCCTGGGGAGGCTGGAGGGGCCTGGGAGGCCAGGTTCCTGAGAGAGATCCAAGGCTGGGGTGGGTTGGAGCCACAGCCCTTTGTGGCTTTTCAGAGCCCTCTGGGGCTGGGGCTGTGACCCACATTGCCCTTGATGTGAGAAGTTCTCCTTTAAATCATCGGGTCTTCATCCAGCTGCTGAAGTTAGTAACTTACGGTTCTGCAGAGGGGAAGCACTTTGCCTCCACCACCGCAGCCTGGCACACAGAGTTCTGGGGTTCTCACCCACACTGGCTGCTTCAGTAGCTGTTTCTCAGGAATTGAACGCACATGCGATGTGCCCGGGTGAGGGTCCTGTAAAGCAGGAGATGGGCAGGGGGAAGCAGTATGAGTTGCAAACCAGTGGGAGGGTGCAGGGACACCGCCTCCCTCTGGTTTCACAAGCTGGCCCCGGATGAGCGCCACTGGAAGGGGCCCTCTGCCTGGCTGGGAGGTCAGGAGGTCACGGGTGGCTGCTCACCTCCTCAGACTTGCACCAAATCCAGGGATCAACAGTTCTCTCCAGCGCTTTTCCTCACCAGCGGTCGGCCCCAAGCCCACAGGCCTCAAGGTTTCAAAGGTGGCCACCCCTACCACATGCCCCAGGAGCAAATGAAGGCCAGGGAGGTTCAGCACCCTTTCCGAGCCTGCATAGAGGCAGAGCCACTGACAGCCTGCACCCAGTGTGCAGAAGGCGGCCTGACGCTGGAGGCAGCACACACCTGGCCTCTACTCCTTAACCAGCTGTGTGACCTTGGTGGTGGCTGGCCCTTCTCTGGGCACAGGGTCCTTCCCACAAGGCTGGGTCAGTCTCTTGGAGATCATTCACAGGCAGGTGCTGTCCTTGCTATGTTTGTTGGGTGACCCTCTGGGATGGGGCCCTGGTGTGGTGGGGTAGAGGGAGTTGGGAGAGAAGTGGGGCCAGGGGGAGGCATAAAGTCTATGGTGGGATGGGTGATGGGCCTTGGCAGCGAGAGGGTGAGGAATGTGGACTTGCCATGTCCCCACTTGGGAACGCCAGCTAGGCCCCAGCCAGCGGCTTTGGCATTTCCTGGGAATGCTGAAGTCTCCCAGGAGTGCAGAGTGCAGAGTCTCAGGCCCCGCTGCCTCTGGGCGTGTGTTTCCAGCAGCGTCCAGAAGACGCCTGTGCATGTCAGACCTTGGAGGCCCTGGCTCAGGGATGTCTCCCACTCCAGCCCAAATGCACAGAGGGAGGCATTCAGCAGAATTTAACTGAAGCTAATAAAAGCCCCTTCCTGTTTCCCAGCCATCATCTTTCCTGCCGCCCAGCCTCTACCCCACACCCTGCAGTTTGGTGTGTACCGGTGGACGGGTTCCCACTGCCACTGCTCCTCACTGGCTCTGATGCCCAGGAAGGGTTGCTGCGGTGCTTGCACTTGCCTGGACTCAGAGAGGAAGGACTTGCACCCTGAGGAGTCACTGCACATGGGGAGGCAGGGCAGCCTCTTTCAGAAAGGCCAACAATGCCATTTATATAGGTTTGCTGGTGGCACTGAGAGGCAAGTCTGGGACGGGGTGGGAGACAGCCACCCTGAGTGGAGGCAGCTAGGAGAGCAGGTACCTCTACACTCCATGGCAATGGTGCTAGGTTGGTGGAGCTGCCAGAGCCATGTTGAGAAGGATTCTGAGATCCTTTGCAGACACAGTCAGCAAAGATGTCTTGGGCCCTCAGTAACGAGCAGAGGCTGGGGCGGGCCCCTGTGCCAAGCATCCACCCTTTGACTTAGGTGAAAAACTCTGGTGCTGAACAGACTGGATCAAACCCTGGGCTCAGCACTTGCATCCTGTGTAGCCTGGGCACAGATGTACTGGAGACTTTCCCAGGAAGGGGTTGAATCTGAGCAGGAAGAGGGTGTTGTCAGATGGAGCAGGGTAAGAGCGAGTGCAGAGGCCTGAGGTGTAACACCATGGCAGCCCAGTATGCCTGCAGAGTGAGGCATTGTGGTGGGAGGCAGGAAAGGAAGGCCGCCTGCAGGAAGTCTTCCAGGATTGCTCCAGTGCACGCTCAGGTGAAGCCAGCCTCCTGGGTCATGTGCCCACACTTTGAGTTTCCGACGTACCACCTTCCAGCTGTCTGATCTTGGATGATAGTTCCACTGTGACTCCTGCAGGGTGTGGACCACAGTGGTGTCTCCCCCAAAGAGGGAACCTGAGAGTCAAGAACATGGTTCTTGGCAAGCTCTGCCAGTGGTGTCTGGCACAACCCAGGCTGCAGCAACGTGGTTGGCATCATCAGATCTGGGAACGTCTTTCCTTCAATCACATTCTGGAGTCAGGGATTCCAGCTTCTTCCACATTGTTTCTTAGGCCCAGTCCAGAACTAGGCATGATGCAAGAGCATCCTGGATTTCTGCCCCACGATGGCTCCTTGAGGCCACGCCCCTCCAAGGGCACTGTTCTCCCTGAAAACTCAATGCAGCGCCTGCTCCAGGGGCGATGACTGCTTCGCCTTCTTCCTCCTCCCTTCTTCCCCCTCCCCCTCTTCCGTCTTCCCCTTCCTCACCTCCTCCTTTCTCTCCTCCTCCTTCTCTTCTTTCTTGTTTTTACTACCTTTGAAATTGGTTTTTAAATTGTCCTTAAAAATAATATTAATTTTCATTATCTAAGTATTAAAAAACTCACAATTAAAGAATATAAAAAATAAAAATAAAATATTCCAAATACAAGCTGTTAAATTCAGATGTTTTAATGACTATTTTATTTCCCAAGCATAGATATTTTTAAAATTGTGGTTATATTTACAGTTTTGTTCCTATCTTTCTCAGTGATTATTGTAAGAAAATGTTGATGTTCACACTATTTTCATAAGCATCGCTCTAAAGAGTTAGAAATACTCCAGAATATGTGAGTTATAATTTATTTAACCACTTCCTCTGTTGAATAAGCATATCCTTTATGTCTTCTCTAGTGTAAATACTGTTTCTTTGAGCATATCTGTATATCAGCCTAATCTAAAAAATGATTTTTTCAGGATAGATTTCTATAGGCAGAATTAATGAGCATAACGGTAGATACCTTTTAAAGTATTTTTCTTTTTCCTTTTTTTTTTTTTTTGAGACGGAGTCTTGCTCTGTCGCCCAGGCTGGAGTGCAGTGGCACAAACTCGGCTCACTGCAACCTCCGCCTCCTGAGTTCATGCCATTCTCCTGCCTCAGCCTCCTGAGTAGCTGGGACTATAGGCTCTCGCCACTACGCCTGGGTAATTTTTTGCATTCTTTAGTAGAGATGGGGTTTCACTGTGTTAGCCAGGATGGTCTCGATCTCCTGACCTCGTGATCCACCCACCTCAGCCTCCCAAAGTGCTGGGATTACAGGTGTGAGCCACCGCGCCGGCCAGTCTTTTTCTTTTTATGCTTTTATTTCATTATAATTTTAAAAATTACTGTGGTAAAATACACACAGTAATGTGCAATTTACCATCTAGCCATATTTAAGTGCACAGGTGAGTGACATTAAGATCATTCACATGGTGTGCAGCCATCATCACCATCCATTCCACAAGACCATGTCATCTTCCCAAATGGAAACTGCTCATTAGATATGAACACCACACCTCCTCCCTGCACTCCCACTCCCATCTCTTGTCCACTGACTCTTTCTCTGTCTCACACACACACACACATGTGTGTGTGTGCCACTTTCCTGAGCCTCTCCTGCTAGAAGCTCCAGAATTCAGCTGGGGAGGAGGGGGCAGGTACACAGGTAATCAGGAAGTTGCAGGGCCAGGTGACAGGTGCTGTACAGAAGAGGGCCCCTCCCTAGGCTGGGGAGGGGTGGCAGGAAAGCCTGAGGCTGGAACCTGAGTAGGGCGAGCAGGTGCATGGAGGAGGTGAGGTCAGCTGAAGGTTGATCTGGAGGAGAAGGGAGCTCTTTGGGCTCAGAGAACTCCCCACGGTCCAGGGAGGAGGAATATGGTGGGCAGAGGACCTGGGAGGGTGGGAAGCTATCTGGGACCAGGCCTCAAAGAGCCTGTGATGAACCAAGAGCACAGACTTCACTCTGAAGGACAGGGCAGTCACAGAAGGTTTTAGGAAGGAGACAGGGATGTGATTAGTCTGTCTTTTGAGGCACCTCTGGCTGAGTGGATGAAAACAGAGCTGGGGGCTGTTTCAGGGGCTGGGAGGAGATGAGGGTGGGGACAGTGGGGGCAACAGAAGATGCCCATCTGAGAGATACAGAGGAGATGAGTCAGCTGGGGCTGTTGGAGGCTCCAGTGTGGCTTGGCACCAGCCGTGGAGTAGAACCAGTGGGTTGCTACCTGAACATGATGCCAGGAGGGAAGTGGGGGGGCAGCTGGTGGTGCCACCCAGGGAGAACAGTGCCCTGCTGGAGCCCAGCGGGGGTGGACGACGGGGTCCTCTGTGAGCCTGCCCCTCCCAACGTAGCCTCCGTGGCCGTGCCTCTCTGCCTCTGCTCATGCCGGGCCCCTTCCTGCCATCCCTCGGTGTGATGTCCATTGGTCAGCATTCAGAGCTGGCCCCTGTCTGTCCACCCCTGTTCTTCAGCACTGGCCACGGTGGCACTAGCTGGTACCACAGTCTTCTCTGCATGCACAGGCTGGCTCCCAACTCTGAACACAGTGTGGACTGAATTCACTTTTTCCCCTGGCAGGGGCCTGAACACCCAATACCCACATGTCCAGGGTCTACGGGCCCCACAGGGAGTCCTTCCCAGGATGCTGGGGTGGTGGAACTCCAATCCCTGCTCTAGGCATACTTCAGGTTCACCCAGGGAGGCCACGTCGGTGGGAGCCTGGCTGGAGCTAGTGAGAGGGGCCAGGTGACAGCAAGTGCACAGTGGAGCCAGGAAGGGAATCCCTAACCAGCAGGGGCTGTGGAAACAGGGTCAAGTTGGGACTTTGGGAATGGGGAGAATATTGACTGGCCATTGCTGCACAGCACAACTTCATGAAACTGGCATGTTAAAACCACACTCATTTATTAAGTCACAGTTACTGTGTCTTGTCACCTCGGGCTGCTATCATAAAATACTGCACTCTTGGTGGCTCATAAACAACAGAAGTTCCTTCCCCATACTTCTGGAGGCTGGGAGTCTGGGATCAGGGAGGCAGCCTGGTTGGGCTCTGGTGGGGGCCTCTTCCAGTTGCTGCTGGCTCACTTCTCCTTGAATCTTCACATGGCAGAGAAAGAGTGAACTAGCTCTCTGGGGCGTCTCCTTAAATGGCCACCAATCCCATTCACATGAGTTCCACCCTCATGACCTAATGACCTTCTGAAGGTGCTACCTCCAAATACCATTACAATGGAGGTTAGGATTTCAACATATAAATTTTATGGGGACACAGTCCACTGCACTGTGGATCAGAGTCCAGGCACAGGGGGAGCTGGCTCTTCTGCTCAGGGTCTCACAAGGCTACAATCAAGGTGTCTTCTGGGACTGTGTTCTCATCTGGAGGCTCGACTGGGAAGAATCCACTTCCAAATGTACTCAGGTTGTTGGTAAAATTTATTTCTTTGTGGTTACAGGACCAATGACTGCAACTTCTTACTGACCATTAACTAGAGGTCACCCACAGCTTCTTAACATGTGAAGTCCCTAGCATGGCTGCTGCCTTTATCAAGCCATCAAGGAAAGTCTCCAGAGAGAGCCTGCTAGCATGATGGAGTCTAATCTAACAGAATATAATCATGGGAGTGACAGGATCACCTTTGTTCTATTCTATTGTCAAAAGCAAGTGGACTTCTGCTTCAGAGAAGATGGAGTTGAGGTACTTTTCCCTATTTCTCCCATTAAGTACAGGTAACAACCTGAACATTATATATAAAGCAAGCATCACAATGCTCCGGAAGGTAGAGGGAAGAAGGTGGAACACCCAGGGACCTCAGGACCTGAGGAAGAATGCAGTGGTGTGTTTCTAGGGTTTCCATTTGGCCTCATATGTCCCAGACTTGGAGTTGCATAATCCGGAAAACTGCAGTGACCAACAAGCACAGATGAGGCTCAACAAAAGTTTTTTCTCTTTAGCCAAATGACCAGGAAAAAGGCAGTTCACAAGACAGAAAATGTGTAAATAATAATAGTTCTACTTCAGCCAAATGCCACAGAAAAACTGGCCCCACGCTTAACCTTATCAGCAAAGGGTGAGTGGGGAACCTAGATTTCTACCCATGGGAGACTGTAGTGAGGCATCCAATACCCTCATCAGGGTTGTGTTGAAGACATGAGACTGACTCCTACTAGCCAGTAATGAGGCCTCCAGCACTATCAGTGGAGACCACATGGAAAGCCTGGGCTTCCATCCCCACATGGCAATAACAAACATCATGCCAGGAGGGAGGCATGCCCCTTGCTTTCCCTGCTAGAGTGGGATCTGAGGAGGCCTCGTGGTGTGTCAGGTGCTCACCATCACCCATTGTGGTGGAAGGGAGACCATGGGAGATGCTAGAATTCTCATCCTTTTCCAGTAGCAACAGAAGGCCTACCCCTTAGGTGTGTCAACAACAACAACAACAACAAAAAAACCCCTCACTTTAAATATAATAGTATACATTGGTTGAAAATAAAAAAGTATGAAAAATAATATCCCATGTAAACTTTGATAAAAATAAATTGATTGGCTATATTAATAACAGATACAGTAAACTTCAGAGCCAAGAAATTTGCCAAGTAAAGGGAGGAACATCACATTATGATAAAACAGTCAATCCACCAAGAAGATATAGCAATCCTAAATGTGTATGTACCAAACAACAAAGCCGCAAAATGTGTGAAGCAAAAACTGATAGAGCTGAAAGGAGAAATGGACAAATCCGTAATTATAGTTGGGAACTTCAACACCTCTCCCTCAACAGTTAGGTAGAACAACTAGACATAAAATCAGCAGGAAGGTAGAACTCACCAACATCATCAACCAGCAGGATCTAATCAACCTTTACAAAACACTTCACTAACCAACAGCAAAAAAGCATCTTCTTTCCAAGTGCCCGTAAACATATATTTAGGTAGACCATATCCTGAGCCGTATAACAAACCTCAACAAATTTAAAAGAATCAAAATCAAGCAGAGTGTGTTCTCTAACTACAATGGAATTGAACTAGAAATCAGTAACAGGAAGATAATGAGAAAATCTCCAAACTCCAGAAAACTATAAAGTACACTTCTAAATAATCTATTTGGGCAAAGAGGAGGACAGAGAAAAACAGAGTCTCAAGGCAAATTAAAAACACACATTGAACTAAATCAAAATAAAAATATAACACTTCAAAATTCATGGGATACAGATAAAGTGGTACTGAGAGGAATATATATATATATATATAGCACTAAGTTCATACATTAGAAGAGGTTAAAAGTTTCAAATAAATAATCTAAGCTTCTAGTTCAGAAACCTAAAGAAATTAAGAGCAAAATAAACCCAAAGGAAGAAAGAAGGAAAGAGCAAAGACAAGAGCCAAAGTCCATTACATTGAAAACGAAAAACACAGATAAAATAAACAAATAAAATCATGATCTATTTCTTTGAAAAGGTCAATAAAAATGACAAAAATCTAACAAGAATGACAAAGAGAAAAGAGAAGGTATAAGTTACCAATATCAGAAGCAAGATACCCAACAAGATACCCAACAGATACCCAACAGATCTTGCAGACATCAAAACACTAAAAACAACTCTACATACATAAATTTAACAACTTACATGAAATGGATCAGTTCCTTCACAAACACAAACTATCGCAAGTCACTGTATATAAAATAAATAACTTAAATAACCCTGTAAATATTAAGGGAATTAAATTCATAATTGAAAATCTCCCCCCAAAGGACATATGTAGTCCAAGATAGTTTCACTAAAGAATTTCACCAAATGTTTAAAGTAGAATTAATGCCAATACTACACAATCTCTTCCACAAAATAGTAGAGAACGCATACCAATTCATGTTTTAATGCTATTTTTATGACATCCACAAATATAGTACAAAAAGAGAAAAACACGGGCCAGTATTTCTTATAAATATAGATCCAAAATCCCTTAACAAAATATTAGCAAACAGAATTGAGCAATATCTAAAAAATAATTATAAACCATGACAAAGGGAGTTTGACAAAATTCAATATCCATTTATGATAAAAATTCAGAAAAATAGGAATAGAGGAGGACTTCCTCAACTTTAGAAGAAACACCAATTAAAAGCTTCAGCTAACATTAACTTAATGGTAAATATGGAATGCTTTCCCCTAAGATTGGTAACAAGGTAAGGATATCTGTTCCTATTACTTTCAGTCAACACAGTGCTGGAAGTTCCAGTTAGTGCACTGGAGCAAGGAAAGGTGATAAAAGTCATACAAACTAGAAAGACATAAATAAAACTGACCCTATTTGCAGAAGACATGAAAAGCCAAAGAAACTTACAAAAAATTCCTAGAACAAATGAATTCAGAAAGCTTCAAGATACAAGGTTATACAAAAATCAGTTGAATTTCTGTATATTAGCCATGAATTCTTAGAACCCTACATTAAACATATAATGTCATGTACAATAACTTAAAAATAAAATACTTAGGTGTAAATATAACGAAGCATAACCAAATTTCATTTGTAGATGAAAACAATACAATCTGATGAAAGAAATTATAAATAACCAGAGAGGCATACCATGTTCATGGATTGGAAGACTATACATAGAAAAATGTCAACTACCTCAATTGGTATACAGGTTTAACACAACTTATATTAGAACCTCAGCAAGTATTTTTTTTTTTAAATAGACAAGATTATTCTAAAGTTTATGTGGAAAGGCAAAGGAATTAGCATAGCTAAAACAATTTTGATAAAGAACAAAGTGGGAAGACTCAGTCTACCCAATTTTAAGACTTATTGTACAGCTACAGTAATCAAGACTGTGTTTTATTGTTAGAAGGACAGACCACAATGCTCAATGCAACAGAATAGAGAACTTAGAAATATACCTACGAAAATAAGCCCAACTAATTTTTGACAAAAGCACAAAAACAATTCAATGGAGGAAGGATAGATTTTTTTTTAGAAAGTGGTTCTGAAGCAAGTGAATATCCATAGGCAAAAAAATAAACCTCAACCTAAGATGAATCTCACAAAAAAGTAAACCTCAACCCAAAACAAAAATTAACTCAACATGTATCACAGGCTTAAATGTGAAACATAAAACTACAAGACATTTAAATAAAAACAGGATAAAATTCTTCTGATCCTGAAATAGACAAAGAGTTATTTAGACTGACATTGGATTGATTGATTAAAGGAAAATATGATTTTCCTTCATTAAAGAGTAATACTGATAAACTCAACTTCATCAAAATTTAAAACTTTGTCTTGCAAAAGATCCTGTTGAGAGGATGAAAAGTCGAACTACTCAATAGGAGAAAATTTTTGCAAACTACATTGTCTAACAAAGAACTTTTCTCTAGAATATAGAAAGAACTGCCAAAACTCAACAGTAAAAATGAATAAGCAATCCATAGAAAAAGCATAAAGAAACATTTCACTGAAGAAGATGCAGATGGCAATTACGTACATAAAATTATGTTCAACATAACTAGCCATTATGGAAATGCATATTAAAACCACAATGTTACTACACACCTATCAGAACAGTTAAAATAAAAAATAGTGACCACACCAAATGCTGGGGAGACTACACACTGACAACATCACTCATACAATCCTGGTGGGAATTTAAATGGTGCAGCCACTTGGCAAAGAGTTTGTCAGTTTCTTTAAAGAGTGAACATTTAACTACCACACAACCCATCAATCATACTCCTAGCTTTTTTTCTCAGAGAAATGAGGACTTACGTTCACACAAAAATCTGTACATAAATGTTTACAGCAGCTTTATTTGTAAGAGCCAAAAACTGGAAACAAATCCAGATGTCCTTCAGTGGGTGAATGATCAAAGAAACTGCCACACCACAGAAGACTACTCAGTAGTTAGAAGAAACAAGCTACGGCTATATGCCACAATTTGGGTGAGTCTCTAGAGGATAATGCTGGGTGGAGAAAGCCAATACCAAAGGATTCCATACTGCATGATTCCATTATATCACATTCCTGAAATGACAAAATTGTAGAGACAGAGAGAACAGATTAGTGGTTTCCAGGGGTTAAAGAGATGGTGGGGCAGAAGACAAGTGAATGCGACTATAAAGGGTGACACATGGATCCTTTGCAGTAATGAAGAGTTTCTGTGAGATCTTTGTGGTGGTGGGAAAGTTCTTTAGGGTCTTTGTATTGATGGGGATGCTCTGTGGGGTCTTCATGGTGATGGAGATGTTCTGTGGGGTCTTCATGGTGATGGAGATGTTCTCTGGGGTCTCCACGGTGATGGGGATGTTCTGTGGGCTCTTCATGGTTATGGGGATGCTCTGTGGGGTCTTCATGGTGATGGAGATGTTCTCTGGGGTCTTTGGTTATGGAGATGTTCTGTGGGGTCTTCATGGTGATGGAGATATTCTGTGGGGTCTTCATGGTGATGGGGATGTTCTGCGGGGTCTTCATGGTGATGGAGATGTTCTGTGGGGTCTGCATGGTGACAACGATGTTCTGTGGGGTCTTCATGGTGATGGAGATGTTCTGTGGGGTCTTCACGGTGATGGAGATGTTCTGTGGGGTCTTCATGGTGATGGAGATGTTCTGTGGGGTCTTCATGGTGACAGCAATGTTCTGTGGGGTCTTCACGGTGATGGAGATGTTCTGTGGGGTCTTCATGGTGATGGAGATGTTCTGTGGGGTCTTCATGGTGACAGCAATGTTCTGTGGGGTCTTCACGGTGATGAGGGATGTTCTGTGGTGTCTTCGGGGTGGTGGAGACATTCTGTATCTTGACCATTTCCGTGTGAATGTCCTCCTTGTGATACTGGAGTACAATTGTGTAAGATGCTACCATTGTGGGGAGCTGGGAAAAGGATACATGGGATCTCTCTGTATTAGCTCTTAACAGTTGCATGTGAATCTACAATTATCCAAAAATAAATAAATCATTTAAATTTCCTTTTTAAAAAAAGCAAGTCACAGCCCTGGCTCACACTAAAGGCAAGGAATTTGGAAGGGAGTGAGAGCCCTGGGAAGGCGGGGTTGTGGGCCCACAGGAAGGATGGGGCACATGAAGACTGGGATATGGCGGGGCAGGGTGACCCACGGAGGATCCCTTGATGTGGAGATCAGCAACAGCCATGACTGAGAGGAGCTGGTCCTGTTCAGGCAGCAGGAAGCCGTCTGGTGTGGTAGAAGGTAACCTATCACCACAGCTGAGAGGAGATGCCACTGGAAAGGTCTGGGGCAGGCTGCTGAGAGCTGGACGTGCCCAATGAGGGTGTGTGTGGATGGGTGCTCCACACCTGGCCACCCTGCATGTTGCCTGAGCAAGCCAGGCCTTGTCTGTCCTTCCCACAAATGCTGGATCCTCCAAACAGCCCCCAAGGAAGTGGAAGGGAGCCTGATGGATGGGCAGGAGGGCAGGAGAAGGAGGCTGCACATGGTTTGAGCTGAGAAAGGGGCTATGGTGGGGAGGTGGCTCTAGGGGAGGCTCCAGGCTGTGCTGGCTTCCTGGAATGTGGCTGCTTCACTGGTGTCCTCCTGTGTTAGTCACTTAGGGCTCCTGTCATGTTACCATGAACCAGATGGCCTAAAACAACAGAAATTGATGGTCTCACAGCTCTGGAGGCCCGCTGTCCAAAATCAAGGTGCCAACAGGCCCGTTCTCCCTCTGAAGGCCCTAGGGGAGGTCTTGTCCTTACTCCTCCAGTTTACGGTAGTCCCAGGCCTTCCTTGCTCATGATCACTTCACTCCAATCTCTGCTTCCACTGCACGAGGTCACCTCCCTATGTGTCTGCAGGCTCCCTATTTCTTATAAGGTCACGGTGACTGGAATTACAGCCTCCCCCATCCAGGATGATTTGTCATGGGATGCCTTCCTTCCTCACATCTGCAAAAACCCTATTTCCAAATACAGTTCCATCTGAGGCTCTGGTGGGCAGGAGTTTGGGGGACACCATTCAACTCCCCATCTCCCTTCCCGGCCTTTGAGGGTCCTGGCCTGGCCGTGGCCCTCAGGTGGGCACCCTCCGTTCCCCGGCCCAGGCGTCGTCCTCAGACTCCCATGGTGGCCGTGGGTCCTTTGTGCCGTGTGCTTGGTGGGAGTGGCTCAGGGCCACACAGGGGGAGCTTCTCTCAAGGACACCTTAGGCCTGGTGCCCATGGGCGGTCATAGGTCACAGATGGAGTGGGTAAGTCCATTACCTGCAAACGTGAAGGCTGGCAAAAGTGCAGCTTAATCCCACACAAGTGGTTTTTTAATACAAAGGAAAAGCCCCATAAGATCCCACAGTTATTCTCCCTGGAGCTCTCCCTGTGTGCCCATCACTAGTGGAAGCAGCCCGGTAACAGGAGGAGCACACTACCGGCTGGGAGCCCCTGGTGAGCACACCTGTCCCAGGGTGAGTGTCCATGCGCAGCTGTGTGCGTGTTTGAGGTGCTGTGTGCCTGCAAAGCTGTGTGCATTGCAGTTCCGCCTTTCCCTCCTGCATCTGGGCGTCTGCTCCTGCTGTGGGGCATCTGGCTACACAAAGCAGATAGAACTCCCAGCTGCTGGAGCTCCCGCCTGCTGGAGCTCACCTCCATGGGGCATTTCTGCTGCGTTAAGTGCATGCCTGAGATGACACGTGGGTTGTGTGCGTGCAGTGGTGTGGGAACATTTGTGCCACACTTCCTGTATGCCGGGCCTCAGTCCATTGAAAGGTGTGACCTTTGTCTTCCTGATCAGCCTCGTCGTCCGGGTCTGAATCCCAGCCATCGTCTAGAGCAGTTCACTGCGGGCATGGAGCTCTCTACTGCCTGGGCCCATTGCATGGGGTGGCCTTCGGCATTTAGGGGAGGGAGAGGGAGGAGTCTGCAGTGATCTCTGCCCCAGAGGCTCCTCCAGGCCACAGAAAGTGCACGGTGGAGCAGGGGCAGGACACACGCATGTGGAGCCCCTTCCTGGCCGGGCTCGAGTTTGTCATCACACAGCTCTGGAACGAGGTGTGTTGTGCCCGTTGCCCAGAGGAACCGAGGGCGTTGGCCTGGGTCCTAGGGTGAGTGGGGCCAGGCTGTGGATGCCAACTGCAGCCCTGAGCTTGGACACCCACCAGCTCAGCTCTCTCTGACAGCAAACTCTCTTCCTGACCAACTGGCCCCTTCCCTGTCTCATTTCTCCTCTGGCCCAGCTGTCTCTCCGGCCGCCCTCAGGGACAGGGTGAAAACACTCACCAAGTCACCCCTTCTCTGCCTCACTCCTCCTCTGGCCTCAGCATCTGGATTCTGGAATCCATTGTTAATGCTGCTAGGTACCTGGTGAGAACTTAGCACACACGTTCCTGGAGCACCTTAGCTACACTCTTGTTGAGCAGGTGAGGGAGCCAAGGCAGAGAGGGGCGGCCGCCACAGGCTCAGCTGTGTCCAGAGCCGGTCTCCCACCTTACCCTCCAGCCCACGGCTGCTGGGGCCTGTGACCTGCTGGCCCAGTCTCCCCGCAAGGTCTGAGGTTTGGGACAGAGGCTGGGAGTGCGGTGGCTGGCAGGCCTCACCTACCTACCTCTCCTGCAGGGCAGCCACAGTCAGCAGCAGCATTGGGAAGCTGGTTCCTATCCAGGGGGACATCCCTTTGCAGACACTGGCCTTTCTGAGAACATGGAGCAGCTCTGAGCCTCAAGTCCTTCCAGTGACCTCTCTGGGTCACCTGCAAGGGCAGGCTACAGACTCAGAGCCGGCGGGGGCAGGGAGTGGGGTCCTTGTGTGAAGGTTTTTACTCCAACTCTCCCTCCCGCCACCTGGGGGATGAGGAAAGCTTCATGCTTGGGTCTCTGTGGACCCCAAGACTGGGTGCTGCATGTGGGGTTAAGGGACACATCTTGGCTCCAAGCCAGCCTGGCTGGATTTGTGAAGGGAAAATCTCATTTTCCAGGACAAGAAGGGACATTTCATTTGTTTGGCAAAGTGACTGGAGACATGTTGACAGGACACATCTGGGCCGAGGGCCGCGGAATTAGCTGGGATTGCTGCCTCCAGGTGGGGCGGCCGCTCTCCCCGCGCCCTGCAATGCCCCTCATCATTGCACGCGGTCTCTTCTCCCACCCTCCCTGCAGCCCCCGCCTTGCCCAGACCGCAGTGTGGCTGCTGACAAAGCACGTGCCACCATTTGTCAAGCCGACCCCTGGCCCCGCAGGCAATTTAATAGCTATGCAGGGCCCTTGTGCCTCAAGTGCAGTGTTCAGACACATCAGGTCCCAGCAATTAGTGCCACGGAGGGATCTTTCAGGGGACTGGAGCAGGCACAGTCAGATCGATAGCTGTTAATTGGAGGGCCAGCTTTCAGCTTCCTGAGCTTCCAGGGAAGGAGAACGCTGAGGCCTGCTTGTCCCGTAGGTGGGCTACATGAGCTGGTGCCCTTCAAGCACATCTGGGACCTTTTAGCCAAGTCTGCCTGTGCTGAAGCTGCAGTTCCTCCAGGCCCCACCCAAGCCCACAGGCGTGTCTGCCTCCAGCCTGGGCCGCCCTGCCGCTTCAGGCCTCCCTGTGCCCCTTGCGTTCCCCTCTCGCCGGGCCCTTGTGTTGATGCAGCCTTTGGGCTGTGGATGCAATGCCTGGGCCCTGCCCAGTGGCTTTCTCGCCTGCCTTCTGCTGCTCATGGGCCTTGTGCTTCTACCCTGGAGGGTGGGCACATGCCATGGCCTGGACTTTCCCAGGCCCCAGGGGGACCCCAGGGACACCGTGGGCCCAGAGTGGCAGGTGCTCCTGTTAGAGCCAATCAGAGCCCTTTCTTGGAAGTGAGATTTGGACACAGGGAGAGAAGCCTCTGCTCTGTGTGGGAGTTTCCGAGCCAGGGCTAGTCCAGTGCTGTCTGTCTTCCTGCTGGTGGAAAGGGCCTGTGCAGAGGATGAGGTCACTGCACAGCCAAAGCCAGGGACAGGGAAGGGGAAGCGAAGAGGCAGGGCCCAGTGTGCACACACAGGTGCTGAGGCTTCTCTCACTCCTGCTGGGGAGAGTCTCTGTGGAGGCCCCACCAGTCAACCCGGGAGGGAGTGGTGAGCCCAGGCAGTGGACCAGTGGGGCGGGTGCTATCCTAGACCCATCACTTTCTGTGGGAAGGAGTGCACTATGCTTGACGTCTCTGGGATTCAGTTTTCCCAGGTGTAAAAGGAGGATAAGAAAATGCCTGTCTTGGCAGGCTGCAGGATCAGTGATGGCATCACACGCTGACTGCAGCATCTCACAGTGACCATAGCATCCCACGGTGACCACAGCATCACATGGTGACCACAGCATCACATGGTGACCACAGCATCCCACAATGACCACAGCATCTCACGGTGACCACAGCATCTCACAATGACCACAGCATCTCACGGTGACCACAGCATCTCACGGTGACCACAGCATCTCACAGTGACCACAGCATCTCACGGTGACCACAGCATCTCACAATGACCACAGCATCTCACGGTGACCACAGCATCTCACAGTGACCACAGCATCTCACAGTGACCACAGCCTCTCACGGTGACCACAGCATCTCACAGTGACCACAGCCTCTCACGGTGACCACAGCATCTCACAGTGACCACAGCATCTCACAATGACCATAGTATCCCATGGTGACCACAGCCTCTCACGGTGACCACAACATCCCACGGTGACCACAGCCTCTCACGGTGACCACAGCATCCCATGGTGACCACAGCATCCCACGGTGACCACAGCCTCTCACGGTGACCACAGCATCCCACGGTGACCACAGCCTCTCATGGTGACCACAGCATCCCACGGTGACCACAGCATCCCACGGTGACAACAGCATCTCACGGTGACCACAGCATCTCACAATGATTACAGTATCTCACAGTGGCCACAGCATCTCACAGTGACCACAGCATCCCATGGTGACCACAGCATCCCACGGTGACCACAGCATCTCACGGTGACCACAGCATCCCACGGTGACCACAGCATCTCATGGTGACCACAGCATCTCACAATGACCACAGCATCCCATGGTGACCACAGCATCCCACAGTGACCACAGCATCCCACGGTGACCACAGCATCTCACAATGACCACAGCATCCCATGGTGACCACAGCATCCCACAGTGACCACAGCATCTCACGGTGACCACAGCATCTCACAATGACCACAGCATCCCACGGTGACCACAGCATCCCACGGTGACCACAGCATCTCACGGTGACCACAGCATCTCACAATGACTACAGTATCTCACAGTGACCACAGCATCTTACAGTGACCACAGCATCCCACGGTGACCACAGCATCTCACAATGACTACAGTATCTCACAATGACCACAGCATCTCACAATGACTACAGTATCTCACAGTGACCACAGCATCTTACAGTGACCACAGCATCCCACGGTGACCATAGCATCTCACGGTGACCACAGCATCACACGGAGACCACAGCCTCTCACGGTGACCACAGCATCTCAAGGTGACCACAGCATCTCACGGTGACCACAGCATCACAGTGACCACAGCTTCTCACAATGACCACAGCATCACATAGTGACCATGGCTTCTCTTGGTGACCACAGCATCTCCTGGCGACCACAGCATCCCACAGCAACCACAGCATCCCACGGCGACCACGGCATCTCACGGTGACCACAGCTTCTCCAGACCACAGCGTCTCACGGAGACCAAAGAATCTCATGGCAACCACAGCATCCCACGGCGACCATGGCATCCCACGGTGACCACGGCTTCTCAAGGTAACCACAGCATCTCACGGTGACCACAGCATCACAGTGACCACAGGATCTCACAGTGACCACAGCATCCCATGGTGACCACAGCATCCCATGGTGACCACAGCATCACGGTGACCACAGCAAAAGGAAGGTCCCTCTCTAGGTGACCCCCAGCATGTGTGAGCATCGAGGCCATGTTAGTGAAGGCATGTGAGGAGAGGGGGAGGGCAAGGACCACCTTTGAGCACTGTGCTCTGTGTGCCAGTGGTGCACCTGTGCCTGGATTCTGGCTTTGTCCTTTGCTTATGGAGTGGGCCCATGGTATAGTCGGGGGATCTGAGATTCAGGGCCTTCCTGCTGGCAGGGGTGACACTGACCCTGGAACCCTTGAGGTTCTGCCCCCAGGTCCTCCTTTCCCCTGTGTGGGATGGCAGAGATTACATTCTGCAGCACTGCAATTTCTGGGAGAGGGAGAGGAGGTTCCCTAGGAAGGGGGTTCTGGGAGGCTCCAGCAACAGGGAGGCCTGGGCTGGTCTGGAGGGGAGGTAGGTTACCTCTGGCTCTTGGCTGTGTGGGTGGTGTTACTGTGAACGTGGGTGTGCAGACAGCCACCCAGTTTTGTGTCTCACCCCAGTGGCTCACCCTGAATGATCTTTGACTCTGGGCAGAGTTGGCAGGGGCCTTGCCATGCACGCTTCTCCACAGAGCCTCTGGCGGGGCTGAGTCACTCCTGCACACTGGCTGTCGGAAGTCACTCCGTCGGCATATTTGCTCAAAGGCTTTGTTTGCATCTGAGAGCGTCTCCATCCGTAGAGCCTTGGAGGGAGTTGCTGGGCCAGCCCTTCTGGCACAGATGCCGTGCGTGTGAGGTGCTTCTCTGAGGTGGCGCTGACGCCACTGCTCTAGTGCCGAGCCCCCGCGCGGATCCGAGCGTGCTGGATAGGCGGGAGGGTGTCTCCCTGGCGCTGTGATTTTAATTTCCTTCCTTACTTGGGAGGGTGAATGATTTATCTCTGCGTGTTTGTTTGGCGTTCGTGGTTCCTATTTTGTGGAGTGCCTTTTCATGTATTTTGCTCACTTTTCAGCATGTGGCTTACGATTTTTCTTATCAATTTCAGCTGCTTATATAAGACGAAGTTAGTGTTGTCGTAATTGCTGCAAACATTTCCTGCCTTTCTTTTGCTGTGTGATTTTAGCTGTGCGGCTCTGACATATAGAAATGTAATTTTAGGTTATCAGATGCGGTCTTTGTGTTTGTCTTGGATGTGCAGGAAGTCCTTGTCTGCGCAGGGGCCCGACCAACCTCTGTGCCTGTTTCCTTCTGGTTATCTCAAGAGGCTTTCTCAAAAGTTCAAAGGTGAGCCTGATTTTGGAGTAAACACCCCAGTCTAAACCCCCCAACTCCTGGGGCTAGGCCTGGTTCTTTCCTGTGACATTCCAGGGCTTGGTCATCTGCGGGTCTCCCGTCTCCAGCTCAGTGACATCGCTTGCGACTTTCCCGGGACCCTCCCAGATCCCGCCCTTCTGCCACCTGCTCCAAGCAGCCACCTTTCTTGTGGGCCAACCCTGGGCTTGTCGTGGCCTCTAGCCTTGTGCTTGACTTGTGGTACCGCCTCCTGCTAATCTCCCTGCCCCTTCCCGGAGCCCGTTCCTGGGCATAGCGCATGGTAAGTGCCGTAAGCAACCACAGTTCAACACGTGCCTTACAGGGCTGGAGTCTTTCCTCACTGCCTGACGAAGCCAGTAGAGAAAGAAATCATTATTTAGTGTTGTCCTGGAATCACGGGTCAGAGTCCCTGCCAGCCAGGCACCAGGTGATGCTGGAGGCCCCTCAGGCACCTGCCTCGCTCTGGGGTCAGGTAATGGAGGAGGGGATGCTTCCTTTCACAGTGCCCTGTGCTCCTCTTGGGCTTGGCCACTCCCTCTGTGTCCAGCTCCTGGGGAGTAGGGGAGCCGACCTCCGTTGAATCCACACCCACCACCCTCCCCAGCCGGCCGGGATGGCTCCATCCTGTTCTTCTGCAGGAAGGATGACTCTAAACGCCCCGCCCCACCCCGGCTGCTGCCAGTCCCACCCCGCCTTCCAGGGTTGCTGATTGACCACGGCCCAAAATCCAACCTGGACCCAAACCGCCCGCACCGGGCCTCACCCTACTGAGGGGCTCAGCACCTGCTCCGCTGAGAAGAGCCCTCTCCCCGGGTCCAGCAGGGTCCCTGTGGGGTTCCCCACAGGACTGGTCCTGGCAAGGGGTAGAGGAGGCCTTCTGGCTGCTCCCACCCACTGTGCCCTGGGCACAGGTTCCATCGTGGCTCTTCGTGATAGCTTGGTGCCCCCTCCAAGGAGAAACCACACTCTGTGGCAGCCCTGCTTCCTCCCATTTTCTCTGGGCGTGATGTGGTTTGGCCCACCTTCCAGAAGGTGCGCTCCTGTGCCGGGGCCCGGCCCTTTCTGACAGTGACCCAGCTCTCAGCACAGCACCCGTGGGTGGCAGCTCTTCTGCTGGCCCTCAGCAGCATCACTGCACTTCATGCTCATGCGTCCCTTCAAGTCAGGGCCACTCCTCCCCATTCACGGGACGCAGACAGCAGCTCTGAGAGGCGGAGCAGCTTGCCCAAGACCAGCAGCCGGGGAGGCAGACACGGGGTCCTGCCCGAGCCATCTGTGGCCAGGCCTGGGTCCTGGACATCATGCCTCAGCCATTCCCAGCGTGACGGTATGTGTGGACATGGTCCGGAGAACCTGGCCAGGAGTGTGGGCTGGGGCCCGTCCTCAGCTGGGTCATAGCTCCCGGGCAGCCTGGCTCTGTGGCCCTGCCTCGTCGTGCTCAGGACAGAGCTCAGGTGGACGAGTGTGGACAGCTGTGGAGTGAGCTGCACCTGCCTCGTCGTGCTCAGGACAGAGCTCAGGTGGACGAGTGTGGACAGCTGTGGAGTGAGCTGCACCTGCCTCGTCGTGCTCAGGACAGAGCTCAGGTGGACGAGTGTGGACAGCTGTGGAGTGAGCTGCACCTGCCTCATCGTGCTCAGGACAGAGCTCAGGTGGACGAGTGTGGACGGCTATGGAGTGAGCTGCACTTGTGGTCTCCAGTGCTCTCGCCGCCTGTGGACCCTGGCCCACCCCTGTGGCCATGGCAAGGATGTGGATTAATGGTCTTTATTTTATAATACCTTTCCTTGATCATCTTATAAATATTTGGCATGTCTACTTAAAATTTCGACCTGTGCATTGCAACGAGCCCAGCTGTGTGTTGTGTATTCTATTGCTTGTTTGTTTCTTTTTAGGTAGTTGTTATGGGGTAATGTTTTTCCTTGTAAATTCATCTTCCTTTAAGGCAGGGCACCCTTTGACCTTTGGCATCTGGGGAAGCCTGTGGGTTAGTTCTCAGAATGAGACGTTTAGTACTGTTCATTGAATAGTGGGTAAAGTCAGTTATTCGGAAGCACAGCTATGAAATTCTTCAGAAAGCGAATTGTTGACGCAATAACATTGGTGCTTCTTTGTCAAATGCAGACCGACTGATGGCTGCAGTCAGGCTGAGTTTCGTTGTGTTTTGAGACATCTGTGCTGGCTACTGGTGGAGAGTCATAGGATTTAGGGTGGTCCGTTGCTTACATTCATAATGAAAGGAAATAGCACGTTTCAGTTGCATTCAGTAAAAGTAAAGGTGTACATTTTCTCCTCCCCAAGGCCTGGCCTCCAGAGTTGGAGTGCAGGCACTGGGCACTTGCTGTCAGGTGACAAGGACTCTGTCCCGGTCCAGACACTGGACAGCAGAGGCACCTGCTCCCCGAGGACTGATGGAGCCCTGTCCCTGGACACGTCCTCAGGAGCCCAGTTTTGGCAACAACCCTGCAAAGTCATTTTAGGGAGAAACCCCCACCCTCCCTCCACATCTAACTGGGTTCCCCATCCCCCACCCCTGAGGGAGGCCTGGTCCGCTGGCCTGCCTTCAGCAGGCATCCTGTTAGGGGGTTCCGCCACAATCCCCTCACCCTGGCTACTTCCTCCTGGTCCTTTTCCATCCTCCAACCCCACCCTGCTGCCAGCTGTAATCCCCACTGGCCTGCGCTGTGCTGGGGGTCAGGCCCCATCCTCCCGAAGCCTCTACCCCACTGCGTTGTCCTCACTGGGAGCTGCTCTCATGGCTCTGACGGCTGCCAGGCTCTGGGTTTCCACACAGGTGACCAAGCTGGAAAGGGCCAGGCCTGTGTCTGCTGCTGGGGAGGACCCAGAGGAGACACCACAGGGGTGCCCTTTGCAGCCTGTCCACAGCTCCTCTGGTCCAGGTGTCCTGTTGACCCTTAGTATCCCCTCAGGGTTTAAGGGTGTCACCCCCAGCCCTGGGTCATGGCGGAGAGGCCAGGAGTGTCCAGCCACCATCTGCACCTTGAGGCCAATTTCACATCTTCAGGGCCGAGAGGTGAATAAGGCTTGTCTGAGGCCACACGGGGCCAGGGACAGCCAGAGAAACGTAGAGGGAGGAAGGTTCCCAGCCTCTCCAGACCACCATGCAGAAGTGCACCTGAAGATGGCATCCCCTCCTGACAGACCACCGTGCAGGTGCACACCTGAAGGCGGCCTCCCCTCCTGACACCCAGGCAACTCTGGAGATGGTTTTCAGCAGCCAGGCTGGTCCCCTTCCTAGTAGAAACCTCGCTTTTTTCCTGGCTGTGGGGTCCCTGCTGACGGCCTGTCTCTGTCCACGAGAGAAGTCTCTGCAAGGTAGACCTTAGGGTGTTGTCCACCGTGGCTGCAGGTTCCTGATCCTGAAGGGGGTCCGACGAGCAGTGGAGCCCTGGGTGGATTTGCTGAGTGGACCAGGGTCTTGACCCTGATGACCAAATCTGTCCCTTAGTGGGTGGGGATCATCCCACTTGCTGACGGCCCCGCGGGAGGTGGACGGCACATTCGAGCCGGCTCTGTGCCGAGGCTCCATTCAACAGCTGCGGAGTCTCGGCCTGGCTGCAGGACGGGCTTTTGGCCCACCTGAGAGAAAAGGAGTTTGCAGTGCTTTAGGGACGCCTTCCCAGGCAACTGTTAGGTATTTGTTGAAGCAGTTCCTACAGAACCTCACCTAGTGAGTTTATTCATTTGGTTTGCATAATTTTCATGTTTTCACAGAATCGCAAGGCTTTAAAATTGTATATTTTGGACAGGCATCAACTCAGTTGGTTTTAGAAAATGAGTCTCAATTTGTAAGTTCCTGATAAATGCTCCCAAATAACAGAGCGGCCCTGAGAGGGAAAGAAGGCTTTGTTTCCTGGGTGCGTTTCCTCTCCCAGTTGCTCAGGGATGGCAGAGGGGCGTCCGGGCTACGTAAGCCCCTGACCATCTTTCAGAAAGAGAAGAGTACAATTAAGAGGCAGCCTTCGCTCTTGAGACACTTGTCCAGAGATAGAAACAGACATCTGCTGAGCAAGGAATGTGGACTACGCTGTGGTTAGCGTGGTTGCCAGGGACGCCCCCACCAGAAGGAGCGCAGGGATTTCAGGGTAAGGAAGAGACGGGAGAAACGGGGCTGGGCAGTTTCAGCCACCATGGAAGCCAGGCTGACTTTTTGAAAACACCAGGCCAAGTAACGGAGGCACCTGCCTGCCGTCCCTGCTGCCCGGGTCCCCGCCTGCCGTCCCTGCTGCCCGGGTCCCCGCCTGCCGTCCCTGCTGCCCGGGTCCCAGCCTGCCGTCCCTGCTGCCTGAGTCACTGGTGCCTGCTGCCTGCCACTGGTGAATCCGCTGCACGTGTCCGTGTTGTGTTTGGAAGGTGTCACGGACAGCGTTACGTCCCTTCCGATTCACATATTGAAGCCCTAAGTGAGATGGAGCAGGGGCCCCTCTTAGGGGTCTGTGGGCCTCCCTCTCACCCCAAACATGGAAATAAAGAAAATCCTGAGTTTCTTCAAGGGAATTCCAGAATCCCAACTGACCGAGGGAAGTGAATGGGCAGCTTGGTAGACAAGAAATTAATGATATCATAAAACAACAGCCGAGGGAGCTAGGATCACGGCATGTTCGGTACCCCTATAGAAACTAAAGGTAACATCTTTTTTTTTTTTGAGAGAGCGACTCACTCTGTCATCCAGGCTGGAGTACAGTGGTGCTATCTCGGCTCATTGCAACCTCTGCCTCCTGGATTCAAGTGATTCTCCTGCCTCAGCCTCCCAAGTAGCTGGGATTACAGGCACCTGCCACCATGGTTGGCTAATTTTTGTATTTTTAGTAGAGACAGGGTTCACCATGTTGACCAGGATGGTCTCGAACTCCTGACCTCAGGTGATCCGCCCGACTTGGCCTCCCAAAGTGCTGGGATTACAGGTGAAGATAACATTCTTCACGTAAGTCCCTGAATTGTTTTTCAGAAACCTGGATCTCCACGCTGGATATGATCCAAGGACACACAGGCCTCAGATGCAGGGGAGCTGAGCACTGCACTCTGCCGGCCGTTCTTTGTTCTAAATTTATTCCTGAGGGGCCTGGAGGGAGTCGCACCCACGAGACACAGCTCATATCCTTTTCTATTGATCCCTAATTTTTAAGCAAAACTTCTCTTCCTTCACCAATTGCAAATCAGAAAATCTTTGAATCCACCTGGGACCTGTAAGCTTCCACTTCAAGACAACCGCCTTTTGAGGCCAAAACCAATGTGTAACCTCTGAATATTGATTTCCAATTTTGCCTCAACTTCTGCTTTCCTGAAACGTGCCCCTGCCTTTAAAAACCCTGACCTGCCAGCCACGGGGGAGGTCAGGACTTAGCTGTGCCCTGCTGGGGCACCCCCTGCTTGGTGCCTGCAAATAAACACCCTTCTCCCACTGGAACCTCCGGGTGGACATCTGGTGTTACGTTGTGGGGCGAGAGGACCTCCACTGGGTTCTAGAACATCACCCCCAATGACACTGTATTTGGAAATAGGGTCTTTAGGGGCCAAGGAAGGTTACCTGAAGTCTTAAGGGTGGACACTGATCCAGTAGACTGTGGCCTTATGAGATGAGGAAGAGAGAGAGACCCCCACTCCCACTCCACGTGAGCACACAGTCAGAAGGCACCACCTGCGCGTCAAGCCGCAGGCCCTCATCACCCTGGAGCTGGCCCACACCCTGATTTTGGACTCAGCCTCTAGATCTGAGAGAAGTAAATGCCTGTTGAAGCCACTGGTATTTTATGGTATTTTGCATTCCTAGGTTATGAACTTGCCATCCAACAGGTTTCAGTCCAGTCCAGGCCTCTCTAATAGTGTCAACCAGAATTTATTTCATATATCCTACAAGTTCCATACTGTGCTTCTTAGGGTAAGGAAACTCATGTAAAAATGACTCTGACCAGTGCTACACCACGATCAAATTATAAGAAACTTCTTATGATTGTTGTAGTTTTAAATTATTTTACTATGATTCATAGTATCAACAAGTCCTCCCCACTAACCAAACACCTTCATAACTATTATTATGTTGACCCTACAGCCTCCAGGGAGGCAAGCAAGTGTTGTTATAAAGAAATTGAGGTGCAGGGAGGGTGAGTGGTTTTCCCAGGGTCAGGGGGCTGGATGAACCTGACCTTGACTTATCCCAGGAAACCACAAAGAGTATTTACTCTAGGGAAAAGAACATGACCTCAAAGAAGCTCCTAATGCTTCCGGCTCTGGGTCCTGCCCCAGGAAAGTTGTGAGGAGGCCAAGGCTCGGTTCCTTGCCAGGAGTCAGGCAGGGCAGTGTGGGCCCAACCAGGTCTGCCATGGACTGGTGCACAGGCTGTACACTGCTCAACTCAAGTAGTACTGTCCTTGAGCACATAGAATATGGTGTGACTTGGCACCCTGGAGTTAGGCAGTGCATGACCTGCACGACTGAGCTCAGACACTGGGGTCTGTCAGAAGGCACTGATTACACTCTGCCTCTTCTAGCGAACAAGCTGGGGCGATGCATGTGATCTAAACCTCAACCCAAGAGTCTGGCAGGGAGAGCTAGAAGACACCACTAGACAGTTTGTTGTGTGATCCTGGGCAGTCCTCTAGGGGGTTCAGACGGAGGGACCTATGTCCTATGTCCATTGACTGGGGCTGGGAGGAGGGAGCTGAACAGGTTTGCCTCAGAACGTGAAAACCACAGGCTGGCCCAGCTGCGGGCTTGTCTCGTGTGGCCCAACAGGTAGATGCTGAGGCCAAGGATGCCTTGGGCCTGATTTTCATTCTTCCAGGCCCTGCTGATAAATATCGCTCTGGATAAAGCCCAGGCAGGGAAGCCAGGATGAGAAATGTCACTTGCCAGTAGGTCTTTCATGGGCTTATTTGAAATCTCCAGGCGTGGGAATGGGTCTGATGGATTTTTAAGGACTCCTGCTGTGTTCATTTCCCACCAAAATGAGGTTCACATTCAGGGTTAAGTGATGCAAATAGCGCTCTCACTTTCCTATTCTCTCTCTCTCTCTTTTTGCTTCAGATTAAGCACAGAGTTTATAGCTGTGGGTCTGTTTTCACATTGATGAGTCCAAATGCAAAATGCAGACTGTGCACCTGCTCCCTGGAGCACACACATGCCTGTGCACATAAGCATGGACACACACATGCACCCCTGGAAAGCCTCATGCACCCCTGGAAAGCCTCCAGCCGCACACACACAGCCATGTTCATATGTGATCAGGGCCCGTGAGCATACACCCGGCAGGTCCATTTGAGCAGGCATACACGCCAACATGGTAAACACACGTGCAAACATATGAACAGACCCAGGCTCACACAGGCATTCAGGCCGTGTATGCTTCGAAAAAGGAACACATTTGGCCTGCGCATGCACAAGCGTGCACTCAAACCCACAGACAGAAGCAGGCCCTCCAGAGGAAGTCCCAGTGCTTAAAAGTCAGACATTAAAAGCAGTCATAAAAGATGCGGCCAGAGGTTCAGCGGCAGCATTGATTTCTGTGGTTGTCAGAGCTGAGTAAATAAACCCCAAGAGGCGTTTAATCCTGGGACTTCCCACAAAGGGCCAGGAACTGGCAGCAAGCAGAGGTCAGGAAAGGTTCACAGCCTTCCTAGGAGTGGGCGACTGCAGCGGGGGCTGGAGACGTGTAAGGCTTTCTCGGGCAGCCGCAGGGGCTCTTGGCCCCATCTGTTGACTCATTTACCTGAACAGATGGGGCTCCTGGTTCCCGAGATGCTGGGCCGAGGTTTCAGGGCAACTCGACTGCCTTCCCCAGAGCCAGTGGAGGACCCTGGAGCCCACCTGGATACAGGTAGTCACAGTCCTCCGCAGAGCCAGCCCAGAGCCCATGGTGCCTCCCACGCGTGGAGACTCAGGTCTTCCTGAGTTCTCGTGAGCCTGCCTCAGGTCATGATCACCAACTGATGGGCTAAGTTGTGTTCCCTCTAACATGTGCTTGCTGAAGCCTGACCCCCAGTGCCTCAGAGTATGACTGTATTTGGAGATAGGGCCTTCAAAGAGGTGATTAAGTCAAAATGAGGTCCTTTGGGTGGGTCCTCATCCAATCTGCCTGGTGTCCTTAAAGGAGACAAGGTTAGGAGACAGACACACACAGAGGGAAGACCACGCGAGGACACAGGGAGAAGGTGGCCATCTTCAGGCCCAAGAGCGAGGCCTCCGAACACCTCCAGCATCTCCATCTCAGACTTCCAGCTTCCCAGAGCTGTGAGAAAAATACCTCTGCTGTTGAAGTCCCCCAGCCTGTGCGTGTTCTGTGATGGCAGCCTGGGCTGACGGACACATCAAACAATCCTCTACCATATCAACGACCAGCCGCTAACCCAACCTGCACTTCCCACGGAACGCTGGCCCTGGGCTACGCCCTAATGCTGACGGGCTGGCTCCCACCCAGCCACACATGGCCGCACCATAGGATCTTTAAAGAAGTTTAAATTGTAAGAAAGGAATCCTGTATGTTACACATGTAGGCAGTGTTTTCAGTGCTCTTCTTTCCTCTGTGTGGATTCATATTGCTCTCTGTCATCATTTTCCTTCTTACTGCAAGACTTCCTGTAGCATTTGTTGTAGTGTGAGTCAGCAGCTGGTAGCTTTTTGTTTTTTGTTTTTTGTTTTTTTATTTTTTAAGACGGAGTCTCGCTCTGTTGCCCAGGCTGGAGTACAATGGCGCGATCTCAGGCTCACTGCAAACTCCGCCTCTCGGGTTCACCCCATTCTTCTGCCTCAGCCTCCCGAGTAGCTGGGACTACAGGTGCGTGCCACCTCACCCGGCTAATTGTTTGTATTTTTAGTAGAGATGGGGTTTCACCGTGTTAGCCAGGATGGTCTCGATCTCCTGACCTCGTGATCCGCCCGCCTCGGCCTCCCAAAGTGCTGGGATTACAGGCGTGAGCCAGTGCGCCCGGCCAACAGGTGGTAGCTGTTTTAGCTTTGTATGGCTAAAAAGTCTTTGCTTTGCCTTTGGTTTCTGAAAGACATTTTTTCTGGGTATAGAATTTGAGGTTGACAGGGATTTCCCCCCCTTTCATTCCTTTAGAGAAGATGTAGCTCCACAATCTTCTTGGGACACATTGTTTCCAGCAAGAAACCTACTGCCATCCTTACCTATGTTCCTCTCTGTGAATTTGTCTTTTTTTTTTTTTTTTTTTTTAAGGTTTTCTCTTCATCATCGGGTTTGAGAATTTTGGTTATGATGTGACTCGGTGTAGTTTTCTTAATGTTCCTTGGGCTTGGGGTTTTTTGTTGGTTTGTTTTTTGGACTTTTTGCATCTGTGGGCTTATCGTTTCCATCAAATTTGGAAATTTTTCAGCCATTATTTCTTCAATTCTCTCTCTCTCTTTCCCCTGGCACCACCTTTAGGCACCTCAGATACATGTATCAGGCTGCTTGTTGTTGTCAAATAAGCAGCTCACTAATGCTCTGCTGATTTTTAAGATTTTTTTCTGTGTATTTCATTTCGAATAGTTTCTATCG
The DNA here is from genome assembly GCF_047675955.1 of Chlorocebus sabaeus. Taxonomy (NCBI): domain Eukaryota; kingdom Metazoa; phylum Chordata; class Mammalia; order Primates; family Cercopithecidae; genus Chlorocebus; species Chlorocebus sabaeus. The sequence continues at coordinate 145,699,667 of NC_132911.1, read as the reverse complement.
CCAAGTCATCGAGTTCACTAATCTTTTCTCCTGTGGTCTCTAATCTATCATTAACCACATTCAGTGAGTTTTTCTTCCCAGACTTTGTAACTCTTAGCTCTGGAAGTTTGATTTTGGATCTTCTTTTAATTTTGCATGTCTCTATTGAGCATTGCTCAATCATTCCTGTAATGTTTTGGACATTGCAGATAGAATATGGCTATAATTACAGGTTCTTGTCCACTAATTCTAACATCCCTGCAGTTCTGAGTCTGCTTTGATCCTTTGATCCTCCTCATAAACTGTGTTTTCCTGCTTCTTTCCTTGTCTCATGATTTTGCATTGGATGCTAGACATGGTGAATTTTTATCTTGTTAGGTGTTGGATGGTTTTGTACTCCTGTAAATCTTGGTCTCTGTTTTGGGAACTACTTTGATCATTTTGAGTCTTGCCTTTAAGATGTGCTGGATGGAACCAGAGTGGTGTCCAGCTTAGGGTGAACTATTCTCCACAACCAGGCAAGACCAGACTGTGGATGATACCTTGTGGATGAAGAGGTTTTCTAGACAGGCTGATGGAGCTGGGGCAAGACCAGATTGTGGATGATACCCTGTGGATGAAGAGGTTTTCTAGACAGGCTGATGGAGCTGGGGCAAGACCAGATTGTGGATGATATCCTGTGGATGAAGAGGTTTTCTAGACAGGCTGATGGAGCTGGGGCAAGACCAGACTGTGGATGATACCTTGTGGATGAAGAGGTTTTCTAGACAGGCTGATGGAGCTGGGGCAAGACCAGACTGCAGATGACACCCTGTGGATGAAGAGGTTTTCTAGACAGGCTGATGGAGCCGGCTCTATCCCTGGCCCTGTGTGAACTCCAGTTGCTGTTCCTTCTAATCTATTCAGGTGGTGTTTTGCCTTGACCTTGAGTCGCCTCCTCACTTGCCTGTGTTGATCTGTGCTATGCTGAATGCTCAAGAGACCCCCTGAAGATCCCAGAGTTCCCTCTCTGTGCAGCTGCCCCTGTCCAGTGCTCTGCCCTGCAAACTCTAACCCTCTTGATCTCCCAGACTCTTAGATCCATCTCTTCAATTCAGGGAGTCCACAGGACTCTGCTTGGTTTCCCCTCCCCCATCAGGACCTGGAAACTCTGTCAAGACAGAAACCGTCACAACTGGAGGGCTCAGCTTGTTTTTTGCCATCTCTCTGAGAGCACTGTCCTTTACTGCCTGATGCCCAATGTCTTGCAAATCATTGTTTTATGGATTTTGCTTATTTGTTTGTTATTCCAAGTAAGAGAGCAAATCCTGTACCTTTTGTTCCATCTTGTCAAGAGCAGGAGCCTCCTCAGAGAATCTGAGCAGATCCCTGAGTGCACAGATGGCTTTGTACCAGTCTGGTCCAGCTTTCCACGTTCTTGGACCAACTCACCTATCCTTCCCCACAGAACATCCACTGCCCACTCCCTGAATCATCTGTCCTACTGCCCAATAGCTCTACGTTTCTTCCTGTTCTCACTTGAACAGAAGCGAGTCTGTACTCCTGCTCAGCAGACATTGAAGGGAGAAGAGACAGGAAGAGGAGGATCAGATGGTGATTAAGAGAGGGTGTATTAGCAGACTGTTTCCTTATAACTTGGCCCAAATCCTCCCCTGAAGAACTCTGGGAACCTGGACTGCATTATCTGTCAGAGTAGACAATTGGCTCTGAGCAGCCCATTTCTCATGTGTGTGACTTGTGCCTGCATGTGAATGTGTGTGTATGAGGATGCATCACTGTACGAGTGTGTGTGTGCGTGTGTGTGACTGTGTGTGGGTGTGCATCCATATGAACATGCATGTGTGTGTGCATATGTGTGACACCATTGAGACAATGAGCCATTGGAAGGAGATGAGAGTGTCCCTCAGTGGCCTGGATGGGATAGGTCTGGTGGGTTCTGAGACCTCAGATTGTGTTCCTTGGGGTGTGCTACTTTGGAGTGAAGCCTTTCAATCTTCAAATCCTGGCTCTCCGTAGTCCTGCCCTGGCCCCCAAACAAGAGAAAGTGCTTCAGCAGTTGTGAGGCTGGTGGGAAGGACTGGGGTGGTGCTTCTGTTTTGGTGCCAGCCATTGACCCTCCACATCACCTTGAACTTCTCCCTCTCTGAGCTTCACTGTCCACATCTCTCCAGGACGTGTTAGTCCTGCCTGCCCACTCTGGGTTACTGGAGGGGGGTGAGGTCTGCACAGAGTGGCCACTTTGGGTGCCTGGCAGAGAGAAGCTGCTCCAGCCATTGTTGAAGCAGTACCAAGAGATGGCACCTGGGCTTGCCTCCACCACCCGTGCCGTGGAGCGGGGCCTCCCAGGGAGAGATTGCAGAGCCCCGAAAGACTTGCTTTCTTCTTTAGGCTGCAGGGACCACAGGGTCTCCCCTCTGGGGTGTGTGAGGCCCAGATTAGGCTCCGCATAAGAAGTTGAGGCACTTTTTACAAATCAGCGTTCTGTTGTTAATGATCAGATCACAATGCAATATGAGAATCATAGTGTCAACCAAATGCATGGCTGACGGCCGTGAGCAAGGTGTGGACAATGTTCCCATCTGGCAGGCCTAGGGCCCAGTTGCTCCCAGTCGTCCTCCTGGCTATCAGGCAAGGCAGCAGGTAGGATGCGCCATTAGGGCTGGGCTCCAGGCAGAGCTGTCCCAGCCCCTGCACAGCCCTCCCGTCCCCCTGGGGCTGTCTGGGAACCTGCTGCTGAATCTCCTTCTCGTTCCCTCATATCTGCCTTTGGCCTCCTTGTTGGGCCTCCTCTGGCTCTGCTTCCACAACTGGTTGAAGTCTATCTCCCTGGGGTCCGCAGCCGGCGGGCCTGCCCAGTCCTCTCTACTTCCAGCCCTTGCTTTCTGAAAGCCTCACTTTCTGCTTGTCTACAAGTCCCTGGAAGGTCAAGAATATTCGATCTTCCGGGTTCCACATCTCATTATTAACAATGATGACAAAAGTGGTGAGGTCACGTTTCTCAAAGCCCATGGCATGCCACGAGCTGCCTCTGCACCTTCCCCTGCTCACGTAACCCTCAGGGCAACAGCTGTTATCAACCCTCTACTGCAGATGAGGGGCACAGGCACTGGGGAGTCCTACAGTGAGACGGGGCAGCAGGAAGTGGAGTGGGGTCAGCCCAACTCTCTGATCCCAGGGCTGCTGCCATCGTGGGCACACCATTGTGCCACTGCTGGGAACATGTCCAGCTGGCAACCACTTTTGCACACTCTTGCACGACTACCCGGCTGTGCCCATGGGCTGATTCCAGCCCTTCATTTAGACTGGGGGCTTGTTAAAGGTGGGGAATGGGGAGGGCCCGGATCTCTCTGCCCCATCCCTAGCCTGCGCTGGCCTCTCCAGGCTATGGATGAAGAAAGACTCCCAGGTTTATTGCTGGAGCACGGAGCTGAGGATGGACACACAGAGGTGCGTAGGCTGGGCTACCTGAGGTCTCACAAGGGCTCGATTTTCTTCCTCAAGTTTTCAATGACACAATGATACAGGGTGTTTTGCTGGAGTCCGAGATGGGGGCTCAGGAACCGTCGGGCTCATCCCCCAGCATCTCCCATCACACAGGGGAGAAAGCTTAACTTCCTCCCTCCAGCAGCCTCAGTTTCCCCAGACTCAGTCCTGTCCCATCTGTGGTCAGGAGGGCCCTCCTTCCCTGGGTCAGCAGCGAGGGCCCACTGTGGTCCCTTGTATGACTTCCATCCTGCTCTCAGGGCCTGAGTCCCTGCCCGGCCAATTTCCATTCATTCAACAAACATGAATTGAGCACCAACGATTCTAGGGATTCAGCCGTGATCAACCCGGGCAGAAAGCTGGCCCTTGGGCACTAAATGTCTCAGAGTAGCTGGACAATAGACAGGCAACGCAGATGTGATTTCAAGGAGCGATCAGCGCTGGAAGGCAAAGAAACAGGGTGGTTCCCGCATGAGGAACTGGCCACGAGCAGGACAGGCACAGCCTCGTCTGGAAGGTCTGATGTCAGGACTGAAGCCTGGCTGATGAGGAGTCCATGCTGGAGTCTCTGCTAGTGCCTGGCTGTCTGCTGTTGTCTGGGCTTAGGACATACTCGGCCTCTGGCCCTGAGCCGGACATACTCATCATCCAGTCCCTCGGTTGGTGGCAAATCCCATCACCAGGCCTGATAACCAGATGCTGGGGCCCCAGGTGTGTTTTCTGAATGAGTGAACCTGAGTTAGTCCTCCCGGCTGTAATGTGGAGACCGTTATTACCCCTATTTTTCAGGTGAGAACTCTGAGGCCGAGGGGGTCTGAGCACCTTGCACGGGCAGGTCCGTGTCACATGCACACCCCAGGACGAGCTCCTGGAAGGCAGCAGCCATGCCTCCTGCACCTCGGTGGCATCTAAGGCAGAGCAGGCCCAGACGCACCACCCGCCGGCCACAGCAGACAGTGCCTGCCTGAGACAGACGGCTGAGCTGGAGCAGCTGGCACTGGCTTCCCAGCGCCTGTCGCGCGGCTGTGGGCTTTGAGGCATTTGAGCGGCAGCGGTGTGGCCACGCAGCCTCTCCTCCGTCACTCTTGTCAGCGGCAGCTCTGCCCCCAGGGCCAGGCCGTGGCCCGAGTCTTCTCCCGGGGTGGTGAGGGAATAATTGTCATGTCAAGCCCCAGGACTGTGACAGCTGCTGGGAGCTGCATGCGGAAGGCCTTGCTGGAAGCTAGTGGAGCAACATGGAACATGGGAACCCTGAGCCGTAGCTGGGCCACCACAGGTCCGCAGGCGGCATGGAGCTGCCTCTTGAGCCACCTATGTCATAGTCTTGCTTTCTTGGGGAGTTACCTCCAGGCAGCGAACCCTGCTGCCACCCAGCCAGGGATGGGGGTCCTGAGGCGATCTCATTTCAGAGTCCCCGGGGGAAGGCTCCAACCTGCACGGGGGTGCCAAGGTGGACAGGGGAGCGCTGTGAATCCCAGCTTTCTGATGCTGGGGCATGAGCTTTGCCACAGTTGGGCTGGGCTCCAGGGAGAGGCGTGCAGAGGCTCCCTCGCCTTCACATGGGGTTAGGGGCTGGGGGACAGACAAAGAAGGAGGCTGCTGGGGCCAGTGAGTCTGGAGACTGGGGACCTTTAGGATTGAGCAATGGGTGTCAGGGGAAGTGTACCCAGCTTGCAGGTGAAGATCTGGGCTCAACGGAGGCCTCAGTCAGTATCGGAGGGGGGTCAGCTGTGGGGGAAGATGGGGACAGGGGCGCTGTCTCATTCCTGGCCTGCATGCCGGTCTTCCTTGCTGGGAAGCTCTCCTACCCACCCAGACCTACACACGGGCTGACCCCCACACCCACCATGGCACAGACTTTGCCCTTCTCAAAGACTTCCTTCCTGACTGGGTCTCTGGAAGTCTCTGCTCTGGACCCTCTCCCACCAGGTGCTGTGTCTTCAGGGCACAGGCGCTCCTGAGGGACCCTGCGTCCCCGACTTGTTGAACCTTCCTCTGGAGTCAGGGCACCAGGAATGCAGGGTGTGCCTGGCACCTCGGCACCAAGGTGACCCTGGATCAGTGGCTGTCCCGTCATCTGCCCGGCGCTCCCAGCCACTGGTTCCTTCTGAGCTCTGTCTCAGCTCCATCCTGCTGGCTTCCACATTGTGGGGTCTGCCCGCAGCCTGAGCTCCGCACCTGAGCTCCACACCTGAGCTCCCCACCTAAACTCCCCACCTGACTCTACACCTAAGTTCCCCACCTGAACTCCCCACCTGACTCTACACCTGGGTTCCCCACCTGAGCTCCACAACTGAGCTCCACACCTGAGCTCTGCACCTGAGTTCCCCACCTGACTCTACACCTGAGCTCCACACCTGAGCTCCACACCTGAGCTCCGCACCTGAGCTCCGCACCTGAGCTCCACACCTGAGCTCCGCACCTGAGTTTCCCACCTGACTCAACACCTGAACTCCACACCTGAGCTCTGCCTCTCCAGGTCTCAGCCACTCCCCACCCCTCCAGACAGGGGCACCAGCCTCCCTTTTTTGTCCACACAGTGTGGACACTTCCTCTTCTAGGCTCCCCCAGGCCCCAGCCCAGCACCCACACACACCCCAGTGGCCCACCTAGTCCTGCCTCCCTGATGGGTGCAGGATTCACACTGTGGGCCTGGTGGGGGATGGGGGTGTCTGGAGCCCAGGTGAGATATGAACTGCATTTGTGTGACAGAGTGGGCTGAGGCTCATGAGCCCACCTGGGTCTAGAGCTGCAAGATGAAGCCAGAGCCATCATCAATGTCCCTGAGCCCCCCTGGGCTTCCAGCCTAGGCCAGGCTGGCCTTGCAGATGGAGACATCAGGGCCACAGCGAAGGATGCAGTGGGTTCAGGGATGAGGAGCACCCAGGAGGAAGACGGGTGCCTGGCAGGGAGGAGGAGCTCAGCGTCAGACACCCAGGCTGAGATGCCACCAATGGCCAGATGCAGGACGAAGACGCTCTGTTAGATAAACGGGCAGATGAATGAATGGATAGGGGTGTGTGTGTGTGTGTGTGTGTGTGTGTGTGTGTGAGCGCACATTCATATTTTATGCTCAAAGAGAAATGACAGTTGGCTGTAGCATTTTGGGACCATCAGGATGGGGAAGGTAGCTGAATCCAGGCTAGTGTGGAGCCTTAAGAGAGAGGCTGAGGTGGACCCTTGTTCTACAGGGCCAGGCCTACTCCACACGCTTCGCAGTCATGCACACACATGCATATCCCCATTCACACACATGCATACCCCCATTCACACACATGCATCCACGGACATGTGTGCACCAGCATGCCCACATGTACATACACACAACATCCTGTGCCACTGTGGACAGCTGGAACGGCTGCACACTGCATCCTAGAGTCGTCTCTTGAGGATCCAGCCCAGCAGCATATGGAAGCTGTTTTGGCTGGTGCTTCAGCCTCGGCCCCTGCTTTCTTCTGGGTTGCACCAGCAGAGCCCTGGTGCAGCTCACAGCGGCCGTGGCCAACCTCAGCTTCCCCTGTTGTCTCATGTCTGGGCAGGAGCTGGTGGCCCAGTGGCTAAAGTCTGGTGGCCACTGCCCCCTCAAGTGCTGGGTTCTAGGGACTGTGGTGATGTGTTCATGGATGGGAGGACATCAGTAGACGATGCTGGGGTGAGCCCATCACATGCCCCACTGCCCACAAAGCATGGCCTCTGCCATTGCCCCCGGCTGCTCCTGAGGACAGATGCAAGGCCCAGACTCGTCCCCAGGGATCCCCAGGACTGAACAACCCTCTTGGGCCTCACTCCTGCCCAGCAAATGACATCTCACAGCTGAGCCATTTACCTCCGAGCAAAGCCACACCCTCCTCACTTGAGTGACTGGAAGTCGTGGTCACCTCAGCGTTCAGCACAGCTGAGGGACATCAGCTCACACAGCTGTCAGGGAGGGAAGAGGGGGTGAACCCTGAGGCGGGGGCTGATTCCGCTGGCCACCTGGCCTGAGCCAGATAGGGTGGCTTCTGAACAGCAAGATGAGAGGAGCTGCAGGACCTGCCATGTGTGCCCAGTCCCCAAAAGGGCTGCCAGGTTTCCGGAAGGGTGCAGAGGAGCTGCAGCCCCGGGCTTCCTCCCTGACAAAGATGAGCAAGAAATGAAGTGCAGGGGCAGCAGCGGCAGCAGTGCCCGCCTGTGAGCAGCCAACAAGGGCCACGCAGGAGCCCGCATCAGCCAGCAAAGGGCCCGGCCTGTCCTGTCCCTGGGGGAACCAGCAGCTGGGAAGGAACCCACCAGGTGCGTGGCGAGGCAGGTAATGAAGGAGCCACCAGCCTCAGTGGTTGCCAGGCAGTGATTGTTTGGCCTGGCGGGGGAGGGAGCAGTCCATGGAGAGGGTGCCCCTGGGTCAGGGAATTTGCATCTCAAAGAGGCAATGGAAAGAGCCATCAGCAGCTCCCTCCTCCAGGAGAACTGCTATTCCCAGAGGAAGGCAGAGCAGAGGAGAAGTGCATTCCAAGCACAGAGAATGCAGTCAGCCTGGAGCTGTGTGAGGGGTGTTTCCTGCAGCAAACTGACCTTCCTGCGGCCGTCCCACCTCACAGGCCAGCCCATGGTACCCCCCACCACCCCACACCTCCCAGGCCACTGCAGTGGCCACCTGGGGCTCAAGCCCACGGGACACCCTAGGAGCCACTTGGCATGTGCCACAGAATTGTGCACCCAGAGATGGAAGACCCACCAGGTTCCACCCTCATGGGCCAAGGGCTGCCCCACTCCCTTGCACATCCAGGCTATGTGCCTGAGTGCTGAGAGGGCACCCTCAGGTATCCTGGGCTGCAGCCTCAGCCCCTGGGGCACCAAGGGCAAGGGGGTAGTTGAGGAGTGGGCATGCCTGCAGGGAATACTGCATGACACTGGAGCCCAGCAGGAGGATCAGGAGGAGGGCAGGGACTTTCTTGGCTCCCACAGACCCATCTCTGCCCAGCCAGCCTCAGACCAGTGCTCCTCACTCAGTCCAGTGGGTCAAAGTTCCCACCTGCTCCTCAGGCCTGAGGGAGGTGCCCAAGTCAGAGGAGGCACCAATTAGCCTAGACTGCAGACTCCACGTTTTCCTTCCACCAGGGCTGGATGTCTGGGCTCAGAGCAGCGCCCGGACTATACTTTCTCCCTGAGTCTCTGGGTACACGAGGCAGCTGTGAGAGGACTGTGGGAAGTGCACGCTTCAGGACCTCTGTGAAAATAATTGATGAGATTGCCCCTCAGACTTGCATTGTAAGTGCTTTGGAAATGCTGGCTGGAGCAGAAGCACTGGGGTGGGGAAGCCGCTCAGCGGGGAGTAGAGAACTCAGGGTGCACCCAAACTCACTCTGCCACATTTAGCAGCTTGCTCCAGCTCTCTGGCAGAAAGTTCCTGAACTGTCACCTGAATAAGGGTTGCGGTCTTGTGATGTGAATGTCTGTGTCCCCCTGCAAATCTGTGTGTTAAAATCCTAAGCCCCAGTGTGGCTGTCTTTGGAGATGGTGCCTCTAAAGAAGCAGCTAAGCCTAAATGGGGTCATCAGGGTGGGACACGGACCTTATAAGAAGAGACACCTGAGGTGCCCTTTCTCCTCCCTGCATGCACGCACAGAGGAAGGCCAAGTGAAGATGCAGCCAGAAGGCGGCTGCCCGTTGCCGGAGGAGAGAGCCCTCACCAGACACAACCCTGCCGGTGGGTGCCCTGACCTAAAACTTGTGTTCACCAGAGCTGTGAGAGTTAAGTATCTACTGTTTAAGCCACCCCATCTGTGGTATTTTGCTGTCGCAGCCCGTGCTGACTATTACAAAGAGGATGGGATGTTTCTGAGCCACCGATTCTACAACTCTCAAGGGACTTTGCTTAATCGGCTGTAGCAGGGAAGGTTAAATGAGAGGTTACTGAGTGCTGGGCTAGGAATGGACGTGTGAGCTCCTTCCACCTGAGTGCCTGTGTGGGCAAGGAGTAACCTGGGCGCAGTCCCAAGGGCCTGAGCATGGGGCTCTTACATGAGGCAGGGTGGGGCAGGGACCCAGAGGCCACCCGAGTCAGAATCTCTAGGGAAATTCATACCCATGGAGAGTGAGCCCCAGCAGTGGGGTGGGGAGGACGAGCAGCAGGAGTGGGGACGGGGCCACAGAGTTTGGAGAATGTGGGGTCAGAGCAAGCGCCAGGAACATGAAAGACAGAGGCCTCTGATGGTCACTGTGACCCTCAGGGGATGGGGATGGGCCATGCCTGATGCTTGGGGTCACCAGGCAGGCCCATGAGACAGTGCCAGGAAGGAGGTTGACAGCCCTCACCAGGGCACAGAGAGGCTGGCAGGGCCTGGGGTGGGGGCCCAGTACATCCTTGGCACAGCAATAGCCGTGGAGGGCAGCTGGGGTGGGGACAGGGCTGGCACTGGGGCAAAACAAAAGGCCCCAGATCTGAGTGAAGTGTGGGCACCTGAGGTCCCCCAGGAGTGGTGGTCAGTATGTGTGGAGTCAGTGGGAGGAAGTACCCCAGTCCCTGTCCTGGAGCAGCCGGGGAGCAATTCTCCGGGGCAGACTGAGGCACTGCCATTACCTGGACAGCTCCCTGGACAGACGATAGCGGAACTCCTGCTGGAAGTTAAGGTTGGTGCTGGCCCAGGCCCTTCCACATCCTGGTTCAGTGCTGCTAGGTATTTGGGGGCAGAGGTATGTCTGGAATCCACCCCAGGTCAACCCTGGCCTCTGAGCATGGGGCCCCTGAGCAAGGAGGCCTTCGTGGGAAAGTTGTGGGAGATGGGGAGGGTGACTGACCCCTTGTGCTCCACCCCCAACTTATCCAACTCCAGTGCAGCCTGGAGACTGCCACCATGCTCCCTGGAGGGCGATGGAGCCTTCGCTCTGCTCAGGAGAAGCCTGGCTTCTGGGAGGGCAACCTGACTCCTATGGCACCACGGGTGTCCCCTCAGCTCAGGCCCTGGATCTGGGAGAATCTCAAGTGTGCATTTTGTGAGGGCTTCGTGGCTTCTTTCTGGGTGTGTGCTGTCTTGGCTCTGGTGGGGCCACCGGCGGGCAGGTTCAGGTCTGCAGAGCCTGCCTTGGAGAGAACACCTTCCTCCGGCTCTCAGGAAGCACTCACTCTACCACCTGTGTCCCCATGGCAGCCCCTTACCTGCTTGCACTTGGCTGGCCTGGCCCGATGCCTTTCCGTCCCCAGCCCATGTGCCTGCTCTGAGTCCCTCCTGCCACATGGGACCTGGGCAGGCCTGGGCAGCCCCGAGGGCCAGTTGTGCTGAGCAAGGGTGCCATCCTGGTTCCAGGGAGCAGCAGCGCCATCAGAGAAGGCCCTGCAGGCTGTCGGCCCCCGGGTCACAGCAGCTTGTTCTGGCAGCCCCTCCTCCCCAAGGGCCCTTGTTCCCCACGCTGGCTCTTGGCCTCCCCACGGCCAGTGCCCTCCCTGAGCGCTACATGCCTCATCCAAGAGACCCAAACCCTTCCATGGAAGTCTGAACCCGAAGGCAAAAGCACCTGGAGGCGGTTCCCAGATGGCTCCTTCATCAGCGAATGGAGGGTAGGGATGGTCCCAGGTGCTCTGTCTCCCAACATCACCAACGTCCCCTCATCCCTGGGGCCCATGAGCCAGGACGTAGCCCCACCCTCGTCTGTGCCCCTTGGTCCTGGAGTAGCCTCTCGTGTCTCCGGTGATTGAGGGCAGGCAAGCTTGGCTGTCAGAGCTGGGAGAGACTGTGGGGCCACTGGCCCCGGCTTTGTGAAGATGAGAAAGTGAGGCCCAGGGAGAAGGGACTAATGTGTCTGATGGTCACAGAGCAAATTGTTGGCAGAGTCCACCATAGGGACTGGCTATTCTTCCTCCTGGTGTGATCAGAGAGGCCTGGAGGAGGACAGAGCTGCCTGCCTGGAGGCTAGACTCTGGCCATGTGCAGCCTGGGATGGGGCAGGATGGGGCAGGGTTCTCAGGGCTGGTTTTGGGCCCTGGCTGGCGGGATGTGGGGCTGGGCGAGCATATGCCTGCCGCAGTGTGTGACAGCTGTCAGCCGTCCAGAGGGCCGATGGAGACGGGCCCGGGGGCTGGGAGCCCGCGCCAGTTGCCATTTAAGCCTTGGCAGTCAGAGAGCCCCTCGGTGCCAAAGGCCTGCAGTGAAGGAGGCGGTGGTGGCGAGTGTTCACTGCCTCCCGCACAGCCAGGCCCAGCACACGGGGAGAGGCGCCCTCCCTGGCCCAGCTCTCCTTGTCTGCGTGGGAACATAGGGCGCCCTGAGGGCTGGGCCCGGCAGAGGCAGGAGGTGGTGACTGGAGGGGTGCCTGCCGGGGAGGTGAGGCATGGATGTCCCTGTGGACGGTGCGTCCGGGCAGGCAGTGCGCAAGGCTGGTGACGCCATGTCGCCCGGCAGGCCAGAGCAGCTGGGACGCACTGGGTGCCTGAGGATGGCGCTGGATCACTCCCTGTCTCCTGACGTGTGCAGGGCAGCCGAGTGGGCGTCCAAGAGGCCAACTCCAGCCCCTGCAGCAGGCCTCAGGCGGCTTCTCCCAGGCATCTCTAGCCTGGCTTCACGCCCCTCCTCTGAGGCACGTTCTCCTTTAAACCCAAGGTCCCGTGAAGTAGGAATGAATTCTTTCTCTTGCTTTTCTAATAACCCAACTGAGGCCCAAGGGGTGGAATGGCCCGTCCGTGGTTGCACAGCAGGCAGCCTGGCCCTGGGACCAGATGCCCAGTCTGCTGACCCTCAGGCCTCCTGAGTGGGGGCTCCCTGGCCTGGGAGGGAGGGCTGGGCACACTCAAGATGCTGAGTCGCCCATGACACCAAAACACAGACAGCAAGGGCTTCCCAGTGCCTGCGCTGTGGTAAAACGGGCCCAGAATGGAGGCAGAAGCACCTGGATTCCACACGAGCGTCACGTGGTGCTCTGTACGTCGAAAGCCCCTGCACCGGGGCCAGTTCTTACCCTGGCCCATAGACAGGAGCACTGCTTCTGGCTTCCAGCGGGAGACTCCACAGACTTTCCCGGTGCCTCCACGTGTCCTGCTCCTCCTCAGAGGATGCCTGAGACTTCTTGAGGTGGGAAAAGAAAATACAAAGAGGACTGGGGCTGGGGGGTGTCCCTGGCCACACCCGCCACTGCCATTTGCTGGTGGGTGAGGCTCCTGACAGGGGTCAGCAGTATTTGTGATGAGCCCGGGACTGTCAGTCTCCCATCCCAGGACAAGCTTGCAGGGGGAGTGCCCCTGATAGGAGGGTGGCGGGAGACAGAGCATCTAGCCCTGCAGTCCTGGCTTCTATCTCAACAGCCTGCCCAACCCTAGACACCAGCCCTTGCTGACCAGCCCTGCCCATTTGCCGTCCACCCACTGAAGGCTTGAGATGCCACTCTTTCAGCGCGTCCTGGGGAGAGGCTGGGCAGCCCTCGGGCTCTGGCAGCAGGGTGTGAGCAGAGCATCAAGGAGCTGGGCACTCTCGGGCTCCAAGGCCAGGCTCTCCCCTTTGCAGTTGGCCACTGGGGAAACGCACTGTGCCTGGAGCCTAAGAATTCCTACATGGCCTTTGATTCAGTCGCTCACTCACTCGTTCCTTCATCGCATGAATGAGTACCGTGCCTGGCACAGTCCTAGTTGCTGAGTTCCAATGGTGAAGCATCTGGACGTCCCTGTGGCTGACCATTCGTAGAGACACAGACAGGAGCAGGCAGCAGACAGGGCAGTGGCACTCAGGGGAGGGTGGCTCACAGCACTTGGGGGACTGAGGATTCTCAGATCCCTGGGATGACAGCTGGACATTAGCCAATGAGAGAGGCCAGAAGATGGGGAAGAGCCCTGGAAGAGGGGGTGGTCTGGGAGGAGGCTGGGGTCTGAACAGCAACAGGGCCACAGGAAGCAGAAGCAGTCAAGTGAAGGTGAAGAGTAGGTCAGTGCTGGGGGGACTGTGCCTCAGGGGTCACCCTAAAACCCTACGGCCAGGGCAGGAGTGAGGCCCCAGTGCTGTCTCCAGAGTCTATTGCTCCAGCTCTCCTCAGCAGGAGGAGCAAGATTCCTCCTGCTTCACCCTAGAGCTCCTTCAGCCCAGGCCTCTGTAGCGAGCTGGAGGACGGCCCCATGTTCACATCCTAATCCCTGGAACCCATGACTTATACCTTATTTAGCAAAAGATGTGATGAAGTTAAGGGTGTTTCGAGGAGGAGATTATCCTGATTATCTGGGGGCTCTAGATGCCCCCACATGTGTTTCTACGAGAGAGGGGAGAGGTGGGTTCGAGAGTGACACACAGGAGAGGTACCACGAAGAAGGGGCAAGAGACACGGCCATACCCCGAGGAGTGCCAGCAGCACCAGCACCTGGAGGGCGGGGCACCCACTCTCCCCCAGCATTTCCAAAGGGGTGTGGCCCTGGCCAATCTTGATTTCAGACTTCTGCACCAGCATCTGGAGGACAGGGACACCTGCTCTCCCCCAGTGCTTCCAAAGGGGTGTGGCCCTGGCCAGTCTTGATTTCAGACTTCTGGCCTCCAAAAATGACACAGAAAAAATTGCTACTGTTTTAAGCCATCAAATTTGTGCTAATGTGTTATTGCAGCCAGGATAGCTGTACAGTCTCAGGGAGAGCCCATGGTGGAGGCAGAAACCAACAACCCTGAAGGGCTGCTGGAGAAACTTCCTCGCCTCTCTGGAGGCAGAAAAGGGACGGGGCGCAGCCAGCCAGGAAGGAGACATCGTGGCTCAGCACCAGGGACCAGCTGGCCTCAGGTGGAGTGGGGAAGGGCTGGGAGTTCACAGGAATCGGTCAGCATCAGCCTCTCACGGCCGGGAGCACAAAGTCACTCAGCCTTCCACAGTCTCCCTATCCAGTGTTGCAGCCTCGTGGTCCTGGACCCTAAGCAGGGTATTTACCTGCTCAATAAGACCTCCATGGAACAGTGATCAAGGGCTGCTGTTGGCAAAATCTAAGAGGGGTTTGCAGCTTGCAGGCCAAAGACTTGGACTGACTCAATCACCATGGAGACCAGGGCATCTGGCGCCACGTGGTACAGCCCAGGACCTCATCCTGGTTCCTCAGCAGCCCTGGGGGGAGGCTTCGTAGCTCCTGTTTTGTGGAAACATAGATCACTTGGGACAGACATTGAAAATGATGCTAGTGATGACATTTGTGGTGGCGGTAGAGGGGGGGTGACGACAGTAATGATGGTGTTGATAATGATGTAATGATGGGGGTGCTGATGGTGATAGTGGTGATGGAGGTGGTGATGATAATGTAATGATGGGGGTGCTGATGGTGATGGTAGTGATGGAGGTCATGCTGATGATGATGTAACGATGGGGGTGCTGATGGCGACAGTGGTGATGGAGGTGATGGTGGTGATGATGTAATGATGGGGGTGCTGATGGTGATGGTGTTGATGGAGGTGACGGTGGTGATGATGATGTAACGATGGGGTGCTGATGGTGATGGTGGTGATGGAGGTGATGGTGATGATGTAATCATAGGGGTGCTGATGGTGATGGTGGTGACGGATGTGATGGTGGTGATGATGTAATGATGGTGCTGATGGTGATGGTGGTGATGGAGGTGGTGATGATGATGTAATGATGGGGGTGCTGGTGGTGATGGTGGTGATGAAGGTGATGGTGATGATGATGTAATGATGGGGGTGCTGATGGTGATGGTGATGATGGAGGTGATGGTGGTGATGGAGGTGATGGTGGTTATGATGTAATGATGGGGGTGTTGATGGTGGTGATGGAGGTGATGGTGGTGATGGAGGTGATGGTGGTTATGATGTAATGATGGGGGTGTTGATGGTGATGATGGTGATGGAGGTGGTGGTGATGATGTAATGATGGGGGTGCAGTGCTGATAGTGATGGTGGTGATGGAGGTGATGGTGGTGATGATGTCATGGTGGGGGTGCTGATAGTGATGGTGGTGATGGAGGTGATGGTGATGATGATGTAACAATGGCAGTGCTGGTAGTGATGGTGGTGATAGAGGTGATAGTGGTGGTGACGTAATGATGTGGATGCTGATGGTGATGGTGGTGATGGAGGTGATGGTGGTGATAATGTAATGATGGGGTGCTGATGGTGATGGTGCTGATGGAGGTGATGGTGATGATGATGTAATGATGGGAATGCTGATGGTGATGGTGGTGATGAAGGTGGTGGTGGTGATGATGTAATGATGGGGGTGCAGATGGTGACCGTGGTGATGGAGGTGGTGATGTAATGATAGGGGTGCTGATGGTGTTGGTGGTGATGGAGGTGGTGATGAGGTAATAATGGAGGTGCTGATGGTGGTGAGGACGAGGTAATGGTCGTGACCATGTGATGTTGGCAATGGTGGCAATGGTGATGACCGTGATGATGGCAGTAGTGGTTATGGGGTCTTCCCTTTGCTTGGAGAGCACTTAGAGCCTTACAAATGCTCCATGTTTTATGATGGAGGATCCAGAGATTGTGAGCAGAGGTGGAGCAGATGACACCAAGTCCTACAGCTGGGAGGAAGGGAGGGCAGCACTGCTCGCACTTTCTTGTGTTCAGGATTTCACCTGAGCCTCCCAGCAGCCCCTCAGAACCAAGCACATCACCTGCATGGCTCCCTCCCTCTCCCAAAGCCTTAAAACGGAGATAACCCCGGTTCCCCTTCCAGTATCAGTGTGTGTCATCCCCTTCACTCCACCACAGAGCCCTCTCCCTCCTGCCCCTAGGTCTGACAGCTCACCAGGTCCCTTGGGGGTCCCTCCTTGGGCTGGGTCTCCAGCCCTTGGAGCCTTTGCCTCGCTGTGTGGCACAGGGGTTTGGTTTGTGCCCATCACTTCGCTAGCCTGGGCATCACAGGGGACAGCAGGCTTGTCCCATTGACACAGGACTCCATTGAGGTCCACATCTTCTGCCCTGGGGCATGGCTTCCCCGAGAGCACAGAGAGTCGAATGCTGCTCAGCCCTGGGGCAGGTCCACAGGTCCGGGGCTGCCAGAGCCCCTAGCCCTGTTGTCCTCTCCCTCAAGCAGCTTTTCCCCACGAGCCTTGCAAATGTGACCCTGTCCCTCCCTGACACAGGAAAGGCCAGGGCACCTCTGTGCAGCTGTGAGCAAATGCAGGTACATCCAGCCCTCGCTGCAGGCCAGGAACGTGCTGCACGGCACCATGTTAGCACAGCCACAGCACATGGTACCACCTCTCTCCCATCTCACAGATGAGGAAGCTGAGGCATACAGAGGCCCGGTGAGTGGAGCAGATCACGCATGGCAGGTGGCAGACCCGGTTCTCAGAATCCACAGCCTCTTAAGCCCAGCAGGTTTTTGTTGCATGAATGAGAGTGCCCGGCTCCCCATGTCGGCAGGCATTCGGTCTGCTCATGACAGAGCCAGCCTGGGTGGATGCCACTGTTCCCCGAAAGCTGACCAAAACTGCCTGCGAACGCATCATTTCATCTGAGGCTCACAAAACTCATCTTGCAGATTTAAAGTGTTGCCGTCAGGAGGAAGCTCACAGGCCAGCAAACCCAACCTTTTCCTTCCTCCACGAGTGACCGGCTTGCCCAGGGTCACACAGACAAGTGCAGCTTCCACAGGACCCACTTCCACTCTTGCATTTACTGGCATCTCTGCAGCCATTAGGATGGACCCAGGGAGGGAGCCCCTTCCCTATTCTGTTCTCAGAGGGAAGGAGCTGGGAGCCAGGGTCAAACAGGCCCTGAGGTCCCAGCACCTGCAACCCCCGGGGGTGAGGGCTCCGCACGTGAAAGTCACCTCCATCCAAATCCTCTCCTGGCCTGGCCTGGAGTTCTCCCTGGCAACCCCAGGATGGAAGAGCAGTCATCAGGTCTGAGTGGGGCAGAATAGAAGCTTGTTCAGGAGGGTGGGAGGCTGCCCCTGCCTGCAGGGGGGCATGAAGGGGCCGTGACAAAAGGGCAAGTGGAGAAAGAAGGGCCATCTAGCCGCTCTGTGCTGGTCCCGAGACCTTGGCCAACACTCCACCCACCAGCCTCCAGGGTGCTGGCCAAAGGGAAGTAGGCTGCAGCTCCCGGGACGGTGCAATGCCTGCTCCAGAGGAGGACGCAGGGACCCCGGAAGGCCAAATGCCAGCCTGCTCTGAACCAGGCCTGCAGGCACATTCGCAGCAAATCCTCTCCGCGGGCTGTAGGAGTTCAATGGACAGAGCAGGGAGGCTGGTGTCAGGAACGCCCAGGGGGACGTCGTGGCAGGAATTAGGCTGGACTCTGGCCCCTAGCAGGGTGGGGAGGGGGAGAGAGCGAAGGGTTCAGCCCGGCCCAGGCCAGACAGAAGGGCTAAATGCAGGGCCATAGGAGAGAAGGCAGCTGGGGTTCTGAGTTTGGTGCCACTGACTGGAGCAGGGAAGGAGCAGGGGAGGTGCCGGTTTGGGGGGAGAGATGATGAACTCGGCTTTGGAGCCAGCTGGGCTGGGAACAATTAATCTGCCCAGAGAGGGAGGGCGCCTGCCTCGCTGGCTGGGCACCTGCGCGGCTTCCTCTGAATGTTCCTCTAATCGGCTTAGAGATTTATGCAAATCCGGGTGTGCAGGCGCCCTGATTGGGCTGTGCAGGAATTGTCCAGGCCACCCATCCTCCTCTTTCCACAGCACCCTAGACCTGAGCTCCTGCTCCCTGATGAAATCCCCCGGCCAAGATGGGGTTTTAAACATAATTAGGACCGGAGCCAAAGGGGATTTCCACAGGAAAAAGTGGGTAGGGCACAGGGGCCAGGCCATCCAGCTGCTTGGAACAGGACAGGAAGGTTGCTTTCAGAGTGAGGAGCAGAGGCCCCTGCAGGGAGGCCAGAGCCCTGATCTGCTGAGACTGAGCCCTGATCCCAAGCACATACTGGGCTCTGACTCTGGCTCCACGCTGACCCCTAATCCCATAACCCCTGTCACAGACTGAGCCCTGATCCTGGACAAATCCTGAGTCCTCACCACAGCCACACAGACCCCTGCCCCTGTTCACAGGAGGAGCTGCGATCTCTCACAGGCTGAGCCCTGGTCCTGCTCACTGACTGAGAGCTGATGGGTTAAAGACAGAGCCTTCCTCATGGCCATATTGAGCCTTGATGTGGAAGCCAGGGGGTGGAATGCTGGCCAAAGTCTGAGGACCAGCGCAGAGCGGCTGGATGGCCTTTCTCTCCAGACTGAGTTCAGACCTGGGCCATACTCTGAGCCCTGACCCTGTCACATGTTGAGTCATTTGGAAGCCATGGGCCATCCTGGCTTGGACATCTGGTGGTCCTCTGGTTCTGTGACCAGAGCTGTGTGAACAGCATTTCCCCACCACTGTCGTCAGAGTCACACACTTTATTACAGCACTCGTTTAGGTGTGTGTCTTCCCAGCCAGCCAGCATGCCCCTAGGAGGCCCCACACCATCCTGTTCATCAGCTGTCTCAGCCCTGGTGTGCTGCTGTAACAAAAATACCTTAAACTGAGAGGCTCATGAACAACAGACATTTAAGGCTCACAGTCCTGGAGGCCAGAAGCACAAGATCAAGGTGCCAGCAGATCTGGCATCTGGCAAGGGCTGCCTCTTGGTCCACGGGCGGCCATCTGTCGGCTGTGACCTCACATGGCGGACGGGGCATCTCTCTGGAGTCTCATGCTCTAAGGGCACCAGTCCCAACGTGAGAACCCACCCTCGGGACTCCACCACCTCCCGAAGCCCCACCTGCCCGTCCCATCACTTGGGTTGGCATTTCCACTTGTGAATTCTGGAGATACGCAAACATTAGGAGGTAGCACCCGGATGTCCCTCGGGGCTGGCACAGAGTGCGGCTCCCTGGACACTTGTGGAGTGAACGGATGAGTTGATGGTCTCTAAGCCGGTATTCTTTCAGTAAAGAGGATGTTTTGTCTGACGACCCATGAAGTTCACATCCTCGTCAAGATAAAGGTGGGATCAGAGTTGGGAGGCGAATTCATGCTGCGTGGAAGCAGGGCTCCCAGTAATGACCCAATTCCACAGTCAGTGGAGCTAGATACGGGGTGTGTGTGTGTGATGGGTGTGTGTGCACACACAGTCAGTGCCTGCACTGTGGGTGTGGTGTGGGTGTGTGTGTGTCCGTATGGTGGGTATGGTGTGTCTGGGTGTGTGTCTCTGTGGTGGGTGTGGTATGTCTGAGTGTGTAAAGGGTGTGTGTGCCTGTGTCTGTGTGGTGGGTGCGGTGTATCTGGGTCTGTGTAATGGGTGTGTGTGTGTGTCTCTATGTGGTGGGTGTGATATGTCCAGGTGTGTGCGATGGGGGTGTGTGTCTGTGTGGTGTGTCTGGGTGTATGTGATGGGTGTGTGTGTGTGTGTGGTGGGTGTGTGTGTGTGTGTGGTGGATGTGATGTGTGTGTGATGGCTGGGTGTGTGTGATGGGGGTGTGTGTCTGTGTGGTATGTCCGGATGTATGTGATGTGTGTGTGTGTGTGGTGGGTGTGATGTGTGTATGATGGCCGGGTGTGTGTGATGGGGGTGTGTGTCTGTGTGGTGTGTCCGGATGTGTGTGATGGGTGTGTGTGTGTGTCTGTGTGGTGGGTGTGATGTGTGTGTGATGGCTGGGTGTGTGTGATGGGGGTGTGTGTCTGTGTGGTGTGTCTGGGTGTATTGATGTGTGTGTGTGTCTGTGTGGTGAGTGTTATGTGTGTGTGATGGCCGGGTGTGTGTGATGGGGGTGTGTGTCTGTGTGGTGTGTCTGGGTGTATGTGATGGGGGAGTGTGTGTGTGCGGTGGGTGTGATGTGTGTGCGGTGGATGTGATGTGTGTGCGGTGTGTGTGTGTGTGTCTGTGTGGTGGGTGTGATGTGTGTGTGATGGCCGGGTGTGTGTGATGGGGGTGTGTGTCTGTGTGGTGTGTCTGGGTGTATGTGATGGGTGTGTGTGTGTGCGCGGTGGGTGTGATGTGTGTGTGATGGGTGTGTATGTGTGTGTTTGTGCAGTGGGTACGGTGTGAGTGGTGGCTGCTCAGAGGATAACAGCAGAGCCCAGCAGGTCAGGGAAGGACCTGAGGGGATACCTACAGGCTTCCTCAGGGGTGGGTGGAAGGGGAGACAACAGCCCTACATACTGAGCTGGGTGTCAGCGGAGACGCCACTTCAGGTCCTTCTTCTCTTGGGCATCCTGTCTAAGTCTGGCTCCTTCACTGAGGATGGCATGGGTGGGGGTCCAGGGCACCCAGATGCTCTACCTTCAAACGGGCTGCAAAGGCCTGGGAAGCTGACCCTGAAGTACTTGAGGGGACTTTAATCCTCTGCCCGCCGGGCTGATGATGCCCAGCTGTCTTTGCTGGCAGCCAGGAGGCGTGTGGGCCACAGCACGAGGGTGGCTGGTTTGCTTTCAGTGCTTTTTATTTGTCTTTGATAAGAAATCAACAAACACCCATGGTATAAATCTTAGAAAATGTTGAAAAGCAAAGGAGAAACAGCAATGACTCATCATCCCAGCTCCACCCTGGAGGTAAGATTTCAGGGCTGCCCATATGGCTACACACGTTGTTCACTGCACAAAGGGGCTGGGAGAGGAGGCCGTTGCAGCCTGCGGTCCGCGCAGCAGGCCTGGTGGCTGGGGTCTGCATCCCAGGGCCATCCGCAGGGAGGTGGTGGCTGTCCATGGTCCCCAAGAGGATGGGTGTGGGGTCTGCTCATTTCGATGTGTTTCTTCCAGGTTGCTCTGCAGCCCTCCCCCTTCCAGACACACAGTCTGCACACACCTGTGTCTCTTTGTAACTGTAGAAAACCACGCACACGCTGTGGTGGGCAGTGGCCTTTCTCAGTTGCTTACGGTCCTCTGTGGATGGCCTGACTTCTTCCCCACTCCCCTCCTGTGAATCGGCACACTGTCTCCAAGGGTCTGTCATTACGGATTCTGTTGTGATAGCATCCCTGTTCATGAGTGGTTTCACCGTCCTCGTTACTGCACGGAGACAGCTTGTCAGACACCCAGCTACAGGACCTGGGGCCTGGCAGGCTTTGGGGGGCTAATGCTACATACACTGGGCCCTGGTGTCGCTCAGGCTGGCCAGAGAAACAGAACGAGTGGGAGGTCTCCAGGAGAGAGCAGCATCTATAGGAGATGGATAGATATATACAGGCTGTATATGTACACATGGAGAGGGAGGTTTATTTTAAGGATTTGGCTCATGCGACTGTGGGAGCTGGCAAGCCTGAAGTCCAAGGGTGGGCTGGAAGCTCAGGCAAGGTTTTCACGTTGCAGTCTTGAAGCCAAATCCCTTCCTCTCTGAGAAGCCTCAGTCTTTGCTCTTCAGCTGACTGTATGAGACCTGCCCGCCCTGGGGAGGTTGTCTGCTGGATTCATCAACGTCCACTGGCCATAGATGTGAATCCCATCCATAAAGTACCTTCTTTGCAGCATCCAGACGTGTGGTGACCACACACGTGGGGCACCATAGCCTGGCCCAGCCCAGCTGATGCCTTCGATGACCCCTGGCGGTCCCTTTGAAGGGTGTTCATACCTGTCCACACACCTGCAAGTGTTCATCTTGATACACCTGCACCTGTGCTGAGGGTGGGTGGGACTTGCTATGTTATTCGTGACACTGGGATGAGGAGAATTTGAACTTCCTGTCACACGTTTCTAGGGCATGAGGAATGTGAAGAGCTCAGTGAGGTCAGACCTCTGTGATGGCTCTGGGCTTGAGAAGAGGGAAGGAGGCTCTAGAAGAGAGGCAGGCGACACCTGGCTGCCTGGCGTGGCCTGGTTCTCAGGCTCTGGGCACTGGCCGGCCTCACTTTCCCAGCCTTTCCCTGTTTCTGCAGCCCCCAGGGAGGGGCTCTGGGCTCACAGGGCACCAGTCATGTGGGGAGGGGGGTGCAGGGTGGGGTGTAGAATCAGGCAGATTTGGGTTCCTGATCTCAGCCTGAGGTTGACCAGATGTGTGGCCTTGTGCAAGGCCTCACTTCGGTCCTCAGCCATAGGACGAGCGGTTCAAACCTGCAGGTCCTCGGCTAGTGTCCCCAGATGGGCAAAGCTGTTCTCTCCATCCTCATGATGCTGCCATGGTTGCCAATGGGCGTGTCCTGCCCTGCAGGTCGTGGGCATTTGGGAGCAACTCCACCATGCCTGTGAGCCCCTCATGAGTTCCAGGCCTCCTAGGAGCTGGCAGACCCGTTCTCATCTCACCAGGTCTATGCGGCATGTGAGAGGCAGCGAGGGGCCTGGTACAGATTGCAGCTTTGCAGATGTTTTAGTGAATGGGTGGATAGCGCATTTGAGATGCCTAGTGCACAGTACGAGCTCAGCAAACCCAGACCCCCACTCCCTCCCACCTTTCACCGCAAAGCTCACCCAATTTGTCGTGAAAGTGGTTGGAAGGGCGGGGTCAGATCCTGTAAGATCTCCTCGCTGACTCAGCTCACCCAGGCGGTTGCTCCATCATTAACCCAGGGCACCATGCTCTTCCAGCAACCACAGGGACCACGGGCACTCCAGGCCGAACCCACACTGACAGTGACCCAGCAGCTGCCAAAAGCCCACTCAAGACATTTGGCTTATGAGGGACGGACAGCACGTGGCACACGCCACACGCCGACTCCCCAGGCCCCCGCAGCCTCACTCTCCTTCCTATGTTTCTATCAGCTCTGGCTTGAGATCCTGAAAGCCTCCTGATTCCTGCTCATAGTCCAATTACTGGCGGCTGTGTGTGTGTGAGTGTGTGTGTGTGCACGCGCGCGACAGAGAGTCCCGTCTTTGTTGACAACAAGTTATAGTTCATTAAATAGCAATACGCATGCCATGGAGGGGAGGGTTGAGGCCCAGGCTTCAAGCCAAGGCCCCCCAGCGTAGACTGTCACCCACGTGACATGTGACCTTGCAATGTCCTTGGCAGCTCTGTGTCCCGCTGTCCCTGCTTGGAATACTGGTCTCCAGGACTTCACTGACAGGGGTCGCCGGGATCAGACACAACACCATGAAAACACTGGGCCTGGGGCAGGTGCCCGGAGCCTCCGAGGTGGCCTTCCTTCCTGCTCTTTATTTCTCTTTTAATTTCATTAATTCATCATTGAACAAGTCATCCATGAATACATTATCTTGTAAACAATTCAAAGCTTCCCCAGAGGCTGGAGAACCCCTCCACAGCTCACTCTGCGGTGGCTGCGGCGCGCCCTCCGGGGCCGTTATCTGCGCATCACACATATGGATGTGCCCCCACAGGACGTGCGGGCAGGTGCCGGTGCTTCATCGGTGCTTACATCCGTGGCCTGTGCCGCGCAGGTCCCTGCACGGCTCCTGCCTTCCTCCAGCAGTGGGTCTGGATACTTATTCCCAGCAGGGCTGCAGAGCCATTGCCTTCGGTGGGAACCCTGCCTGCTGCCCCACAGAGAGACCGTAGCTTGCGGTGGGAACCCTGCCTGCTGCCCCACAGAGGGACCGTAGCCTTCGGTGGGAACCCTGCCTGCTGCCCCACAGAGGGGCTGGCTTGACTGCTTCCTCCTGGTGCTGGGCACGCAAGTGGCTCCTGAGCTTTGTGGTCACAAGCTGTGCTGTGGTAGTGTCTCCGTCCTCACCTCTCGGACACACACGTGGAATTCTCTGGGGCAGACACGAATGCAGAGAAGTAATTGCTCAGTCCCAGGTGCCCACGGTCACCGTAGGAGAGGCTCCCCGCCTTCACTCTGCAGCTGCCGGGAGGACTGAGTCCACGTCCATCGATCTTGTGGTTGTGTCCCCAGCACCCACTTAGTGTTCAGCAAATATTTATGGAATGAATGAACGCTGAGATAAATGAATGATCTGTTTTCCTTTCAACAGCAGTGCGCTCCACACCCCCACATCTGGTGCTGAAGATGGAATGTGTCCTCACACATGCGTACGGGCTGCGGCCGGGTTGGAGAGGATGGTTCTGAGGGAAAAAAAGGGGGGTTTCTTTTATTTCAATATAAAATAAACCAGGCACTTATCAAACAGAATGCGGAAACCCCTTACCTCTTAGTAAATGTTCTCAAACATAGCACAGGTTGTTTTTATATCCCCAGATCTGGGACATTAACCATGGCGTTAATGATGTGGTCCCAGGGTTAGACTAAAACACCAGCACGAGATGTGTGTGTGGGGCATCAGCCCAGCTCCAATGCCTCCTTCCCACAGCTGTGATTTAGCGTTATGTCCCCGGCTTTTATAGAGGGATATAATATGAACATCCATTTGAAGGATGTCATGCTATCTTTTGCAAAGCTATAATCTCGAAGATGTCCACGCTGTGGGAGAAAGTTTCCTGTGAGAAAGCACATGGCATAAATCCCTCCGGAGCGTGCCGCCCTCCCAGACGCACATACAGGCTCCACATCGGCTATGGGGTAAGACGAAGGCTCCACATCGGCTGTGGGGCCGCCCTCCCAGACGCACACGCAGGCTCCACATTGGCTGCGGGGTAAGACACGCCTGGCTGCAAGCCCCAGGCCCACCCTGCACATGCCGTGCAACTCTGGACTCGTCTATTAGCCTCGGTGACCCCAAGTCACTTCACAGTGGGGACAACACCGAGCTCAGAGCCCATCTCCAGACACAGTGGGTTGAGGTTTGGGAGCCGCCTCTGCAGAGTCCTGGCCTCCTCCTGGAGTGTTCCCGATTCATCAGTCCCAGGGAGCCACAACACCTAGTGATGGAAAGAAGCGCTGGACTCCACCTTTAGGTGTGCACAGCACCCTGGGCTCTGGGAGCCACACCTGCATTTCATTGTTCTGCCCCAGTCCCCCTTTGGGTGGTCTCTATCCTGCACAGGAAGAAAGAGAAACCCGGGGAGGCTGACTCCCTGCCCGATGCCTCCAGTCTCTCTGGCACAGTGGGGCCCGGACCTGACTCGCGTTGCCGGCTTGCGCTCGTGGACTGCAGCACCGCTCGCCACATCAGCCGCGCAGGCCCACGTTTGCTCCCTCCAGGGGCCATCTCAGGACGTCCTGCCACAGCTCAGCCAGCCCCCAGCAGAGTTTCTTCCGAGTGGCTTCAGGCTGAAGGGTGAGCAGGGCAGGGCACATTTGGAGAGGGCCAGAGGAGGCAGCGGCTGGGGGCTGTGGTTCTGGCTTTGGGGAGAGGTCAGAGCAGTGCTCAGAGGAGGGTCAAGGCAGTTGTTCTAATGTCGTGCACGGTTGCCTCAGGAGCGCCCCCTGGGAGGCCACTTGCTCCTGGACCACTTATGAGACTCCGGCAACTTTGGCGATGGATTAGGTGGAAGTGCCATTGATCGGAATCTGGAGCAGCTGGTGTCTGGTCGTTTGCCCGGTGTCTGGATGCTGTGGCCCCCAGGCCCTTCTCTGGGCCCTGCACCCTTGGCTTCTCACTCAAGGCCTCTCCCACTCTGTTTTCTGGGTCATGAGTGCTGCTGGTCAGAGGCAGCACTGACCTGGCGGTGGCCGAGGAGAGAAGAGCGCAGGACAGAGCCTGGCTCAGATGTCAGCTGCCACTTGCTAGGGTACACACAACTCAGGCACCCTGCTCACCCCCGTGGACAACAGGCAGAGAAGGGCCCAAGTGGGGAATGTGGAGCTCCCCTGGGTTTGCTCCCACCCCACTGGGCAAAATCCATGGCCTGGTCCATGCCCTGGCGAAAGTCACGCCCACCCTCTGCAGCCCTGCCCACCGAAGAGGCCCCGCCCCCTTCCTGTAGCCCTTGCCCCCACCCCAGGCCATGGGCCTGCTCCTCCTATTTTCTTCTGGCTGCTGAGAGACTCTCTGCATGTTGCCCTTTTTGGAAGGCTCTGAAATGAATCAAAAGAGACTCTGAGGTCACTGAATCCACAGCTGGACACCCTCTCCCATGCTCCCATCCTGAAGGCTCCAGTTGCTGCACGCACACAGCCCGCCCAGAGGCTGCAAGAGAGCTCCGGGCACCACAGGTGACCCAGGGCTGCAGCCCCCGCTGGCTTCAGGGGCTTAGGTCTGGGAAGCATGGGTCTGAGGTGGGTCTGCTCCCAGCAAGCCAGGCACCGACTGTGTAAGTCGAGAACCCTCGGGGCCTCTGCCTTCCGCGCTGCAGAAGCTTCAGGGTTTTCTGCATTCCTCCCCACAGGGCCTGCCTGCTGAGGCACCTGCCCAGGTGACTGTCTGTGGCCTTTCTGGGTGCACTGTCTGTGTACCTCTTCTGGGGTACAGCCACAGCCACCTGCGTCCAGTGCGGCTCGGACCTGCGAAGGCCTGTGCCTGACGGCCTCTGAGGGGCTAGGAGGAGCAAGGCCCTGCACCTTCCTGAGGCTGCACAGCTTTCTTAAGGCCAGGCCAGTCCCATCAAAGCAGCCCCGGCCTGTGAACAAAGCAGGCCCCATGATAGCCTGTCCTCCACGCTGAAGCCTGACTCCCTGGAAATCAAAGCACGCTCGCCCACTCTTATCGAGATTGTAATCCCAGGAGGCAGCACAAGGGAGAAAGGAAAGTGAGGCCGCAGAAAGGTCGGGCATGCAGGCAGGCAGGGTGTCCGAGAGCTGGAGGCCAGGCCGTTCCAGGGAGGCCACGGGGGCCTGCACCCCGCCCACCCCTCAGAGGGCAAGGCCCCTGCCTCCGTGAGCCCCTCCTCCTGACGTCACTGCTACTGCAGGATGTCAGCTCCCGTGTGGCCACCTGGCCTTCCCGCGTCCCCTGGCGATAGGCGGGGATACACCCAGGGAACAGGTAGAGCGCCTGCCTTGATTGACTGCCTGGGCAGTGCCGGGGAGCAACACCTTCTGTCTGCAGAATGAGGAATGCAGTGGGAGCCAGGAGACCTCGGAGGAGCCTTGGAAACATCCAGAACACCGCGGCTGAGCCAACTGGGGATGCAGAACCTGGGTCCCTCCTGCCCGTCCCTACCAGAGCCCTCCCTGGGCACGTTTATCCCCCTCCCAATACCTTCTTCCCCTGTCATTTCTCAATATTCCTGATAAATAAACCAAATGCTGGGGTCCCTGAGAGGACCCAACCAGAAGCGCCCCTTTTCCCTCCCAGGTCCTGAGAAATTGAGAAGATTTTGAAATGCAGTGACAGGTGGGCCCCAAATATCACCTTCAGTGCTGGAGGATGTGGCTTTGGGTTTGTCAGCCAAGGGAAGCACTACCTGGCCCCTGGAATGAGGGACTCCCAGCAGTGACAGCACCCCCCACACACATCAGAGAAGCCCTTGGAGGAGCAGTGGAGCATGCAGGCTGCCTACAGGGCCTTGCTTCTGAGGGAAGCCCCATTTATTCCCCAGCACACCCGCCAGGTGCACCCTGATCCTCCTGGGGAGGGGCTGAGGCTGGGGTTGCTGCCTCGGTGGGGTCCCCTTCACACAGAGGGAGCCTCAGGCATAAAAAGAAGCCCCCAGCAGACATCACTGCTCCCTCTGTCTGCTCGCCCGCTTCCTGGGCCCCGGCCCTGCTTGGTGCTGTATTTGGCTCCCGCCCCTCTGCAGACCTCTGCCCTCCTTGTCTGTCCTGGGCTGTAGGGACAGCTACCAGTCAGCTGAGCTGGTGACGCACAGTGGCTCACCCCGTGCCTGCTGACCATCTCCAGTGTGTGGGGACCCCTGGCTGAACCCCTCAGCACTCATTTCTGCAGCTACCAGGGTCTGCCAGGCTGGGGCCCCCACGCTGAGTTAGCCTCTCTTTTTGCTGGGCCCCCCCCATGAAATGGCGGCACTCTCAGTCACGGACGATGTTCACTTACTTGCCATCCCTTCCCCAGCCCCAGACCTGCCAGGCACTGGGTCTCACTCATCTCTGCATCTCACTGTCTGACACAGAGCGTGCTGCTGGTGCTCGTCAGAGCACATTTCCCAGGCTCCCGGGAGACGCGGTTAAGCAGCGAGTGAAAGGACATTGTCCTGCCGCAGGTGCCCAGGTGTCGGCGGCTCCCAGGACGGAGAGGTGGGACTCTAGGGTGTCACTGTCCTGATGTTCTAGAGACACAGGCAGCCTGGCTCCCCAGGGGCTGTCACGCGAGCCATTTATGGCACTGTGATCACGAATGGGGGCACATGGCTGCCTAGTGGGGGCACATGGCTGCCTGGTGGGGGTACATGGCTGACTGGTGGAGGCACATGGCTGACTGGTGGGGGCACATGGCTGGCTGGTGGGCGTACATGGCTGCCTAGTGGGGGCACATGGCTGACTGGTGGGCGTACATGGCTGGCTGGTGGGGGTACATGACTGGCTGGTGGGGGCACATGGCTGACTGGTGGGCGTACGTGGCTGGCTGGTGGGGGTACATGGCTGGCTGGTGGGGGCACATGGCTGACTGGTGGGCACATGGCTGACTGGTGGGGGCACATGGCTGACTGGTGGGGGCACATGGCTGACTGGTGGGCACATGGCTGACTGGTGGGGGTACATGGCTGACTGGTGGGCACATGGCTGACTGTTGGGGACACATGGCTGGCTGGTGGGGGCACATGGCTGGCTGGTGGGCACATGGCTAGCTGGTGGGGGCACATGGCTGGCTGGTGGGCACATGGCTGGCTGGTGGGGGCACATGGCTGGCTGGTGGGGGCACATGGCTGGCTGGTGGGCACATGGCTGGCTGGTGGGGGCACATGGCTGACTGGTGGGCACATGGCTGGCTGGTGGGGGCACATGGCTGGCTGGTGGGGGCACATGGCTGGCTGGTGGGCACATGGCTGGCTGGTGGGGGCACATGGCTGGCTGGTGGGCACATGGCTGGCTGGTGGGGGCACATGGCTGGCTGGTGGGGGTACATGGCTGGCTGGTGGGCACATGGCTGACTGGTGGGGGCACATGGCTGGCTGGTGGGGGCACATGGCTGACTGGTGGGGGCACATGGCTGACTGGTGGGCACATGGCTGACTGGTGGGGGCACATGGCTGACTGGTGGGGGCACATGGCTGACTGGTGGGCACATGGCTGACTGGTGGGGGTACATGGCTGACTGGTGGGCACATGGCTGACTGTTGGGGGCACATGGCTGGCTGGTGGGGGCACATGGCTGGCTGGTGGGCACATGGCTAGCTGGTGGGGGCACATGGCTGGCTGGTGGGCACATGGCTGGCTGGTGGGGGCACATGGCTGGCTGGTGGGCACATGGCTGGCTGGTGGGGGCACATGGCTGACTGGTGGGCACATGGCTGGCTGGTGGGGGCACATGGCTGGCTGGTGGGGGCACATGGCTGGCTGGTGGGCACATGGCTGGCTGGTGGGGGCACATGGCTGGCTGGTGGGCACATGGCTGGCTGGTGGGGGCACATGGCTGGCTGGTGGGGGTACATGGCTGGCTGGTGGGCACATGGCTGACTGGTGGGGGCACATGGCTGGCTGGTGGGCACATGGCTGGCTGGTGGGGGCACATGGCTGACTGGTGGGTGTTTAGGAACAGCCTTCCCGAGAGCTCCCCTTGGGTGGAGTGTCATGGTGGTTAAACACGCAGATATCCTTGTCTACAGGGTCCCCTGGGTCCTGGGTGCTGTCTCGGATGGGCTGTCCCGGAAAGACCAGCAGACCATAGCGTGGCCTCATGACAGGTGCATGACCCCATGCCAGGTAACACGACTACACGCCAGGGACCTGACCCCACACCGGATGGTGCGTGGGCACTTGAGTGACCCCCTCTGCGAGGCTGGGTGAGGCGTGTGCATAACCACAATGCCAGCTGGGAGGGTCTGGGCACTACAGGAGAGGGGCCCAGTTTGGGTTTCCCCAGAAACAGGCCGCATGGCATGAGTTCAAGTTGGGGTCGTTTATTTAGGAAGTGACATCAGGAAACACAGGTAGCGGGGTGGGTAAGGGAGGCAAGAAAGGAGTGGCGGGCAGCAAGAGCGAGCTGTATCGCCAGTCACGCGGGGGCCGGGGGGGGTCCACCCCACAGGGAAAGCTTCGGGACAGCAGTGCTGAGCACAAGGTGGCTGGGGGTCTCCCACTGAGGAGTGAGGGAGGGAGCTGGGGTGTGTATGCACCCCACCCCGAGCTGTGGCTGAGGGCAGCTCCCTGGGGGTGTCTCTCCCAGGCATGTCTGTAAAGTGGATCTGGCTAGGAGAAAGCCTCGTGTAGAAAGGTGCAGCTACAGAGGCTGGGAGTTGAGGGGAGCAGAGACGATAAGGGTGGGGAAAGTGTCATGGGCTGAATGGGGCCACCAAGAAAACACGTCCACATCCTAATCCTCAGAATCTGTGCCTGGGCCTTATCTGGAAAAGGGTCTTTGTAACTGTAATTGATTAAGAAGGAAAGAGAGGGCCATGTGGAGACGGAGGCAGAAATTGGAGGATGCGGCCATGAGGCAAGGAATACCTGGAGCCCCCAGAAGCTGGAAGAGGCAGGAGGAAGCCTGCTCTCAAGCCTTTGGAGACAGCATGGACCTCCCAGCACCTGGATGTTAGACCTCCAGCCTCCAGAGCCGCGGGAATCAACGTCTGTAGTTTTAAGCCACCCAGTTTGTGGTTGTGTGTTTTGTCAGCCACAGGCCACTCATGCATGGGCCAGCAGGCACTGGCAGCTCTTGCCACAGAGAGCCACACGGGGTCTGGGGAGGAGACACTCACTCGACCTAGGAGGACTTGGAGCAGGCCTGAAGGTGGAACTGGCCTGGGCCCTGGGAGCTGTGGGGGGAGCCATGTGACAGCCAGTCAGGCCCCCCCGAGAGGGACTAAGCCCCAGGCTGGGGGGCTTGGATGAAGGTCAGTGGCACTGGGAACCACGGGGGTCAGAAGCAGGAGCAGTGCCTGGGGTCCGTCTTGCAGGCATCTTCTGGGTAAAAGTGGTTTCCGTTGTAAAGCCAGACACTTGGCCAAATGATTTATCTCATTTAATCCTCATTCTGGGCCTGGTTCCTGTTATTATCCCCTATTTGTAGCTTAGGAAGTAGGCTCAGAGATGTTAATTTCTTTGCTGAGATCACACAGCCTGTAAGTGCCAGGGCCGAGGCTGCTGCCGAAGCTGTGGCCATGCCAGTGGCTCTGCTGGGCTCTGCTGTGCTCTTTGCTGGGTTCTCTGCTGTGCTCTCTACTGTGCTCTGCTGGGCTCTGCTGGGCTCTGCTGGGCTGGGCTCTGCTGGGCTGTGCTGTGCTGGGCTCTGCTGGGCTGTGCTGGGCTGTGCTGGGCTGTGCTGGGCTGGGCTCTGCTGGGCTGTCCTGTGCTGGACTCTGCTGGGCTCTGCTGGGCTCTGCTGTGCTGGGCTCTGCTGGGCTGTGCTGGGCTGTGCTGGGCTGTGCTGGGCTCTGCTGTGCTGGGCTCTGCTGGGCTGGGCTCGGCTGGGCTCTGCTGGGCTGGGCTCTGCTGGGCTGGGCTCTGCTGGGCTGTGCTGTGCTGGGCTGGGCTCTGCTGGGCTCTGCTGGGCTGTGCTGTGCTGGGCTGTGCTGTGCTGGGCTGGGCTGTGCTGGGCTGGGCTGTGCTGGGCTGGGCTGGGCTGGGCTGGGCTGTGCTGGGCTGGGCTGTGCTGGGCTGGGCTCTGCGGGGCTCTGTTGGGCTGGGCTCTGCTGGGCTCTGCTGGGCTGGGCTCTGCTGGGCTGGGCTCTGCTGGGCTCTGCTGGGCTGGGCTCTGCTGGGCTGGGCTCTGCTGGGCTCTGCTGGGCTCTGCTGGGCTGGGCTCTGCTGGGCTCTGCTGGGCTGTGCTGGGCTGTGCGGGGCTCTGCGGGGCTCTGCGGGGCTCTGCGGGGCTCTGCGGGGCTCTGCGGGGCTCTGCTGCTTCTCTACAGCTGTGGAGGATGTGGACTGAGGGCCAGGCAGCTCCTTCTCCTCCTCTCTCAGAGGTCCCGGAGGAGTGAGCCAGAGGCAGAGGAGCAGACATGGGGAAGTGGAAATGTGGAGCTTCAGTGCCTGTGGAGCTCCTTGAAGCCGCAAGCTTGGAAGGGCAGCTGGGTGGGTGGTGGGCTTCTATGAGCCCAAACGCCCTGCAGATGACTACCCTGTCCCCAAGGACCCCTGGAGCCGCAGAGCATACAAACATCAGGGGTACAGGCGGCTCTAAAGAGAGCACCTTCTCCCAGATCTGACCTCAGCACACCCCTCCTTGTCCCTTGGGAAGGGACAGGGAAAGGGGAGGAGGGAGCCTCGAGTTTTGCCACAGGAAAGACCTCAAGGACATGAACCCAAGCAAGAAAGCCACCAAGTGCACTAAGTGGAAACCCAAGACTTTGGTTTGATTGACTGAGAGAAAATTCACTTTATTAACTGAGAATAAAACCTGAGAATTTATCTAAATAGTCACGAGTTCCTAAGGAATAGAACCAGGAAGGCTGAGCTCTACGGGACGCACCGCAGCATGGCATGGATGCCGAGGACATGAGGATCCTGGGCTCTTCTTGCGTGTTTTCCTCTTGGCGAGCTCGTTACCAACATCACTGCCCACGTCGCCGGTGGATGCTCCATGCTGGTCTCTGTAACATCCACCCTTTCGTGGCAGTTCCTTCCCCGGAACCCTCAGGATTGGCCGCCTTCTTTCCCCTCTAAGAATCCCTGTGCAGTTGAGGAACAGGTGGTTTCCGTTAGTTCTGTTAGTGCAGTGACAGCCTGTTGTATTCTGCTACTCAACACAAACACGTGGCCAGCAGTAAACATAACCGAAGCCGTCCTAGCCCCCTCCTCCCTCCCTCAGGCCCGGCCACATTTGCCTGGAGATGCGGCTCCCTCCAACCTGTCCTTATCTGCCAGGCTTGTTTCATGGACCCTTTGCCATCCTGGTCAAAGTCTTTACAATGCCCTGTTTGTAAAGACCCCCCCCCCCCTTAAACTGTGGGTCCCAGAACTGCCCCTTGGGCTTCAGGAATAGCTTGGGCAGCCTTGGGGTCAAGCTGCATTCTCTCAGACTTGGACAGGAAGGGGCTGAGCACCTCTTCTGGGAGGGGAAGCGACGCCCCTGGAGGGGAGGTCCCTGAGGATTCCTAGGGGCCACGGGATGGTGCATTCTGTGTGAAGGAGGGGCAGCCACCCCCTGCCCTGGCCTATGGAGAGCACTTGGTGAGTTGAAGCTGCCATCAGAAAATCAGGTTGGAAGCCCGAGGAAGCTGTAAGTTTCGTGCAATTTCGTGCTCAGCGGGGCTGACACATGCATGGGGAATTTGGCATGACGGATGGGCCCAGTGGGTGCCGTTGAGAGCCGTGGAGCTCATGGGAGCCAGGGGCCCGGGCCAGCATCGCTGAGCAGACCTCGAGCCTCTCCAGTTGGGCTGCCGCCATGCTGGCCTGGCCCGTTAGCACTCACAGATGGTCTCTGCAGTCGTGAGCATGGCAAGAGACAGGGAGGCGCTGCGTGTGAGCCGGGTGAGGGATTCTAGCAGCACTTACGGAGCAACCGCCAGGCTCTAGCCCTGAACGAGGTGCTGCAGGCAGAAAAGACAGGTGCTGTAGGTGTCCCAGGGGCACTCATACCAGCTGGTGGGACCCCAGGGCCAGTTCTGTTCTCATTGCACCCTCTGCATTGCATTGAGCCTGTCTGGGGGCTCTTCTGCCTCTGCCATCAGCCTAGATTCATCCAAGTCCATCACCTGCAAAGCTTCTCCTGCTGTGGAAGGCTTCATCTGTGTCTCCTCAGCAAATGCATGGTGGTGCCTGGCACACAGCGGCTCTTCTCCAGATGCTTGTAGACTTGAGCTAAGCATGGGGGTGGGAGCGTGTTGGATCAAATAGTGTCCACCCCAAAATTAACGTCCACCTAGAACCTCAAAATAAATGTGACCCTATTTAAAAATAGGGTCACATTACAGATGTAAGTTAATATGGGGTCACACGGGATGAGGGTGGGCACTACGTCCAATAACTGGTGTTGTTAAAAGAAAGGAGAAGACACAGAGAAAGATATATGGAGGGAGAAGATGGCTATGTGAAGATAGAAGCTGAAGTTGGAGTGAGGCAGCCACAAGCTGGGGACGCCAAGGCAATCACCTGCGACCATCAGAGGCTGGAAGAGAGGCCTGGAACACATCCCGCCTCAGGGGCTCCAAGGAACAACCTTGCTCACAACTGCACTTCAGACTTCCAGTCTCAGAATCCAGGAGGGAATACATCTCTGTGTCTTTAAGCTGCCAAGGTTGTGGTCATTTCTTCTGGCAGCCCTTGGAGACTACAGAGGGTGAGGAGGATGTGAAGACCCTGGGAAGGAGGTGAGAGTCACGGTGTTGATCATGATGGGCTGAGCTCTGCATGTGACAACAACCCCAGGTCTCCATGGCTTAAGCCACAGCGGTTTCCTCTCATGCCCTCATAGGTCAGCAGGGTGCATGGCTCACCAGAGCCACTCAGGGACAGGCTGGCAGGAGGCTGCACCTCCAGAGTCTGCACCTCCAGAGCAGGACATGGTGCACCAGCAAGTTAACATGGAGGCTGCCAGGAGCACGTCCTTTCTGCACAGAGCTCTTGGCCACAGCACAGCCAGCACCCGGCTCCACTCCACCAAGAGGGAGACAGAGGGAGGTCTCCTTTTTGCTCAGAAGGGGAGGGGACCTTGGAACCAGTGACAAGCATTGACATCCATCACAGTCACCAAGGACAAAAACTATCCTGGTCTCAGGACCTCTCACCTGGGACTCCCCATGACACACTCCTCTCTGCACCTCAGTGCAGGACTGTGGAAACAAGTGTGGGGGTGGCTTTGAATCCTGGCCTGTCACAGCCCTCAGCACAAACTAGTCTAGCTCTGATTCATTAGCACTGGTGAAGGAATGAAGGAAGGGAAGAAGGATGGGTGGTAACAGACGGATGGATGGATGGATGGATGGATAGTGGGTGGACTGGGGATGGATGAATGGATGGATGGATGGATGGATGTGTGAATGAGGGGATGAATGGATGGATGGATAGTGGGTGGACTGGGGATGGATGAATGGATGGATGGATGGATGGATGGATGTGTGAATGAGGGGATGAATGGATGGATGGATAGTGGGTGGACTGGGGATGGATGGATGGATGGATGGATGGATGGATGTGTGAATGAGGGGATGAATGGATGGATGGATAGTGGGTGGACTGGGGATGGATGAATGGATGGATGGATGGATGGATGGATGGATGTGTGAGTCAGTGGATGAATGGATGGATGGATAGTGGGTGGACTGGGGATGGATGAATGGATGAATGGATGGATGGATGAACGGATGGGTGGATGGGTGGGTGGATGGATGTATGTGTGAGTGGATGGATGGATGGATGTGTGAATGAGTGGTGAATGGATGGATGGATAGTGGGTGGACTGGGGATGGATGAACAGATGGGTGGATGGGTGGGTGGGTGGGTGGATGATGGGTGGATGGGTGGATGAATGTGTGAGTAAGTGGATGAATGGATGCATGGATAATGGGTGAGTTGGGGATGGATGAATGGATGGGTACATGGGTAGGTGGTAGGTGGACGAGTGGAGAGTGGGTGGATGAGTAGATGGATGGTGGGTAGGTGGATGTGTGGATAATTGGTGGGTGTGTGGATGGATGGGTGGGTGTCTGGATGGATGGTGTGTGACCGAATAGATGGATGGATGGTGGGTGGGCAGATGACGGAGGAGTAGATTCATTTTTGTTTATTTTGTACCAGATGTTTCCATGAATTATGTAATTTATCCTCGTGTCCCCACGTTATCATGGTTTCTAATGGGCAATCAAGGAGGCTGAAGTGGAGATGCCTAGCTGGTGTTTCCAGGGTCTCACTGGAAGTGCAGGGTAACTGAGCTGGGATGGTAAGCCCAACCCATGCATGGCCAGGACAGGGTTTGCAGCTGGGTTTCCCAAGCTGAGCTGACACTCAGCTCTGTCACTTCGCAGCTGCAAGATCTTGGGCAGGTGGCTTGATCTTCTAGCCCTCAATTTACGTATTTTCCCATCTGTGAACAATATACTGTTCCTCATAAGAATTATTTGAGTATTAATGAAATGTTGTTTATTTTTCTGTTATTTCATGGGGACATTTTAGGGAGAAGGAAGACAGGAGGGATGTAGCTGTGATGGCTACAGGGGACTGAGGCTGGCCCAGGTGTGGACCATACGCTTCCCCTTTCTGGGGCTGGGGGAAGTGTTGGGGGAGGGTGTGGTGGTGATGTCACTTCTGCAGCCTCACGAAACCTGCCAAGGCCAGCGCTGCGACCCTGACCCATTATCTGAGGCAGGGAGGGGTGCTCCTGGGCCGAGGCTCACGGCAGGTAAACCCACGGGCTGAGGCTAGACATTTTGTCCCTTCACAGCGGCCAGCAACAGGGACTTAGGGACCCCAGGCAGGACTGAGAACAAGACGGCAGCCCAGGTCAGATCCTCCCAGGATGAGCCCCAGAGGAGGGGATTGAAGCTCCTCCTCTGAGGGGATTGAGGGGATTGAGGAACCCCAGAACAGCACGAGACTGAGCCAACAGGTGGAAACCAAGTTCTGTCAACAGGAGATGAGGCAGCCAGGGAGGTGGTGTGGGCCAGCCCAGCCGTCACTCCTGCCAGTCCACTATGGCTGACACACAGTTGAGGCCCTGGACCACTAGAAACAGAGCCCGACATGGTGTATCTGACTAAGGGAAAGAAGTCACTCCCAAAAGGCCACATATGGTAGGATTCCGACTCAAGGACATTCTGGAAGAGGCGAAACAACAGAGATGGTAAAAGGATCGGTGGTTGCCAGGGGCTGGGGAAGGGATGAATCAGGGAGCCCAGAGGATGTTTAGGGTAGTGGCACGGTTCTGTTTGAAATGACAATGGCAGAAACAAATCATATGCATTGTGCAGACCCACAGAACATGCACCAGCAACAGTGAGCTCTGATGGAGGCTGCGGGCTCAGAGTGATGACGACGTCTCACTGCAGGCTCATCGGTCATGACATAGGTACCACTCGGGCGGGGTGTGGACAGAGGGGAGGCTGTGCATGTGTGGGGGTGGAAGGCATGTGGGAAATCTCTGACTTTCTGCTTAATTTTGCTGTGAACCTAAAACTGCCGTAAAAATAAAGCGTATAAAAACAAACAAAAGGCCAGAAACGAAGCGCTAGGGCCTCCACCTGGAACAGAAGGCCAGGGCTGGGTGCGGCTCTGGGCACAGCAGGAGGACTGTCCAATGGTCATTTCACAAGATCATCACCTCCCACTGTCCAGTTGGTGACTCTGAGGCTCAAGGAAGGGGAGGGGAGGAACCCTTGCCCTCTGAGTCCCCATCCAGGCTCTTTCATGTGTGTTCCCTAGCCTGAGAAGGCAGGAGTCCAGGCTGGGCCAGGAGTCCTGGCTGCGGGAGAGCTGCCCCGACCATGACCCACAGAGCTGGTGGCCCTAGCATACTCTCCTGGAACCCCACCCTGACCTAAGCCAGGCAGGCCTGCTCCTCTCTCTATCCCTGACCCTCACATTTAGGCCCAAAACCCCTTCCCTGCCAGACACCTTCCAGGTGCCAGGATGCAAAGGTGAACAAGATGCACAGGAGCCTGCCCTGCGAAGCTCACGCTCTGGTGAGGGCACCCTCCACACACAAGGCCACACACGCATATGCACCCACCCAATGTGTGGTGGCACGCTGGAGTCAGTGCCATGATGGCTACTGTGTGGAAGGAGATAGGCTAACAAGGGGGGCAGTGGGGAGACCATGCCAAGTTGGACACGGTACAAGGCCTGAAGGCTGGTCTGACCTAGCTATCCCAGAAGCATGGGCCCAGGCCGTGGGGGCGGCATGAGCCAATGCCCCAGGGCAGAGAGGGGCTTGGGCAGAGAAGTGGGCAGAGCCAGGTCTTGGGGGGCTGGCGAGGAGCCTGGGTACAAGTCCAGGGCAGAGGAAGTCATCGATGGCCTGTGTTTCAGAGGACTCTGGCTGCTGCAAGAGCAGGTGGAGTGAGTGAGGGGCCAGCTGGAGATGCTGAGGCTGCTGCCACAGGCCCGGGGAGGGGCATGCATGGAGATGGTGGAGCTGAGAGAACTGGGAAGACAGCAGAGGGACGGGGATTCGCAGGTGGGATGCTAGCGGTGGTAAGGAGAGACAAAACTTGTAGAGGCCTGCCCAGGGTCCTCCACAGCAAACCTGAGGCAGGAGTGCGGGCAGGTGTTCCTCTTAGGAGGGGTTCCAGAGGCACTGTGGGGTGGGCAAGTGAGACCCCAGAAAGAGAACACAGCAGAGCCCCGTCACTGGGCTGTCACCTGTTAGAAAGATCCCCTGTGGGATTGTGGAGAACCGGCCCTGGTGCTTTCCCAACAGCGTTCTCAGGCTACCAGCCACTGTCATGTGGGTTAGCACTCTGCCACTTCTGCCCACCCAACCTGGGGAAAACCATGATCAGGAGGCCAGAGAATGTCTCAGGTAGACAGAGGTGGGAGGTGAGGATGCCTCAGGTGGAGAGAGAGAGAGAATTAGGGGGTGCAGGTGCCTCAGGTGAAGAGGCAGGAGTCAGCAGGACCTGCAGGTGACCTGGGAGGCTGACAGGTTGTGGCCGATCCCAGGAGAACCTCCTGTCATGCCTCACTCATGGCCCTGGGCCTCTGGCCTGAGGCTGAACCTGAGCCCATTTCCTGGCATGGGGAAAGCTGCAGGGGGTACTTTGGAAGGACAGTAAGAAGGGTAGGGTCCATGTTAGCCCCGGGGAGCTGTATTCATCATGGCTCCTCAGAGAGGTAGAACCAATTACATATGGAGAGAGCCATGTAAGAGGAGGTGTGTCGTGGGAATTGCCTCCCGTGACCGTGGAGGCTGAGGAGGCCCCAGTCTGCTATCTGCAGGCTGGAACCCCAGGAAACCCATGGTGGGGTCCAGCTCTGTTCTTGCCATGGATAGTCAGATTCTGCGGCCCGCTTTGGTGGAGACAGGTCGTCTTCACTCCATCCATGAACACATGCTAATCAGTCTCCTCCGGAATCACCCGCATGATCACAGAAATGACGATTCACCAGCCACTGGGCAGCCCTCAGCCCAGTGAAGGCGAAGCACAAGAGGACCCAGCAGGGCAGCCCAGCCCCGCCATGAGTCAGTCAGCTCTGCACGAAGCCACCCCAAAGAGGCAGCCATTCAACTCGCACCTCATACCTGATGCAAATCCTGTTTCAGGACGTGGCTCCAGGCCCCTTCCTAGGGACAGCTTCCAGAGCTTCTCCCATGTGGAGATCCTGGAGCCTCCAAGGGTGAGTGTGTATGTGGAGGGAGGGACCAGTGAGGTGGGAGAAAGGTCAGGAGTTCCATATGGAGTGCGTCTAGCTTTAGGAGACATCAGATGCCCCCATGCAGGACAGCTGGGTGATGCATTAGGACAGCTGCTGGTACCGCTACGGGCTGGAGTCATCTAGGTAGAGCCCTATGTCTTGCACATGGTCTTTGAGTATAAGGTATTAAGAATGTTTCCATTTGGGACATGTTTATACTCAAACATTATTTAAGAATAGTTTATTTGAGTATATTTATACTCAAACATTATCAGAAAGTCAGATTTAGTGACCGGGTATGGTGGCTCATGCCTGTGATCCAGCACTTTGGGAGGCCAAGGCAAGAAGATCACTTGAGACTAGGAGTTTAAGACCAGCCTGGACAACATAGCAAGACCCTGACTCTACAAAAATGAAAATTAAAAAATGAGCTGGGTGTGCTGGTGCACACCTGAAATGCCAGCTACCCCTGGGGGGTGAGGCAAGAAGATCGCCTGAGCCCAGGAGTTGGAGATTTTGTTGAGCTGTGATCGCACCGCTACACTCCAGTCTGGGTGACACAGCAAGACCTTGTCTCTATTTTTAAAAATTAAATTAATTTTTAAAAAGGAGAAATTCAAATTTAACTGGGCATTCGTGTTTTATCTAGTGACCCTGAGGGGATGTCCGTTAGAAGAGTCAGTACAGCATGGAAGACCCCTGTTCTTACAGTGAAAGGGTCTCAGGGCAGGGGTGGCTGGGGTGGCTGGGGTGGCTGGGGGGTGTGGGTGGCTGGGGGGGTTGTGGTGACTGGGGTGACTGGGGGGGTGTGGGTGACTGGGGTGACTGGGGGAGTGTGGGTGACTGGGGTGGCTGGGGGGATGGGGGTGACTGGGGTGAGCTGGGAGGGTGTGGGTGGCTGGGGTGGCTGGGGGGTTGGGGTGACTGGGGTGGGCTGGGAGGGTGTGGGTGGCTGTGGTGACGAGGGGCTGTGGGTGGCTGGGGTGGCTGGGGGGGGTGTGGGTGGCTGGGGTGGTTGGGGTTGTGTGGTGACTGGGTGGCTGGGAGGGTGTGGGTGGCTGGGGTGGCTGGGGGGGTTGTGGTGACTGGGGTGACTGGGGGGGTGTGGGTGACTGGGGTGACTGGGGGAGTGTGGGTGACTGGGGTGGCTGGGGGGATGGGGGTGACTGGGGTGAGCTGGGAGGGTGTGGGTGGCTGGGGTGGCTGGGGGGTTGGGGTGACTGGGGTGGGCTGGGAGGGTGTGGGTGGCTGGGGGGTTGGGGTGACTGGGGTGGGCTGGGAGGGTGTGGGTGGCTGGGGTGGCTGGGGGGTTGGGGTGACTGGGGTGAGCTGGGAGGGTGTGGGTGGCTGGGGTGGCTGGGGGGTTGGGGTGACTGGGGGGGCTGGGAGGGTGTGGGTGGCTGGGGTGGCTGGGGGTTGGGGTGACTGGGATAGGTTGGGAGGGTGTGGGTGGCTGGGGTGATGGGGGGGTGTGGGTGGCTGGGGTGGCTGGGGGGGGTGTGGGTGCCAGGCTGCACTGGGCCCTGGAAAGCATGCAGTGCCTTCCTGGGTGAGGGGCAGTCATTCAAGACCAGGAGCGAGAGAATGGCAACTCTCAGTGTGTGCTTCGTAAAGATCACTCTGGCCATCAGGGCAGAGAGGAAGAAAGAGTCTGGTTCGGGGGATACGGTCAGGGCAGCCGGGAGGCCAGGGCGGAGGCTGCTGCGCTCCCCGGAGGGGAGAGGGTGATGGGTGGTGCTGGCGGTGGCAACAGAGAGGCCTTTGCAAGTGGCCTTGACGGAGGAGCAGAGATGAAATAACATTCCTGTTTCAGGCGAGTAGGATCCAGGTTCCGCATGAGGAGCGAGGGGCTTCCCCAGGGAAGGGCCTGCTGGCTGAGAGAGGCGGATCTCTGCCCCAGCCAGCGGGTGCTTGCGGGAGGGGCTGCCTGCCTCCCAACACGAGGAGAGGCAGAGGGTAGAGAAGGAGGGGCTCATCCAGGAGACCCCCCGCCCCCAGCACAGACAGCTCACCCCTCAGTGTGGCCTGTACCTGCCCCGCTGTCCCGGGGTAGAAGGGAGGTGTGCAGCTCTGAGAAGCCACAACAGCCCCCAGCTCGACAGCCAGGGCCCCGGAGCCGCGCAGTTTCACATTGACGAGATGCGTCCCACTCAGGGTCTTTGTGTGAGCAAAACGTTCTTTTTCTGATTCCATTCTTTTTCATACAAAGAAAAAGTCTCATAAAAGGGCCCAAAGCCACAGCGATTCGTCTCCAACTCATTTCAGAGTTTCAATTATCTAAATTATTGCTTTGCCCTGGCAGAAAGGGAAGAGGCTCTA
The DNA here is from genome assembly GCF_047675955.1 of Chlorocebus sabaeus. Lineage (NCBI taxonomy): Eukaryota > Metazoa > Chordata > Mammalia > Primates > Cercopithecidae > Chlorocebus > Chlorocebus sabaeus. The sequence goes on along the minus strand of NC_132911.1, from coordinate 145,657,948 downwards.
TTTTTAAAGTCACTGGGAGATAAGTGCCGGGTTGCCTCCCCTGTCAACAATGCATAAGAATTTTGATCAGGCGCTCATCACGTTTCAACAGCAACAACAATGGCAGCCACCGGGGTCCCGGGGATTTTATTTTTAGCCTGAAAATCACAAAGGAGGAACCAGGAGATTTCACACGGCAGCCTGGGCTTTTGAATGTCGCCTCTGCAAGGCCAGCCAAAAATCGTGCTTGGCTCCCCACGAGCTGGGAGAGTCCGAGTGGGAGGGGCCACTTGGCTGGGAGCGGAAGGAGCAGCCTCCGGCACCGGCTTCCTGCATCCTTTGCGCGTCCATCCACGATGGTCCATTAGCTCCTTCGGCAGATGGCCGGGTCCCCGCAGGGAAGGAAGAGCCGGTGCTACGCGGTCTCTGTCGGCAGGGGCGCTAGTTCCCAGCTGAGGGGCAAGGGCCCTGCAGGAGAGAGACAGGGGATGCCAGGAGGCTCAGGGAGACAGGTGGGCCTGACAGTTATCACAGGGGGCTTCCGGGAGGAGGCAGCACAACCTGAGCCTGGGGAAACAAACCTCACTTTGATGGCTGCAGATGAGAGTGGGAAAGGGGAGGGAGGGTGTCTCCGGGTGTGGAGAAGCAAAAGCAAAAAGCTGGAGACCGAGAAGAGCAGGGAGCCTGGGTGGGCAGTGAGTGCAGCACAGAAGAGGGAAGGGTGAAGAGACGGGACAGAGGTGGGCATGCACACAGAAGGAGGCGGGCGATTCGGAGGACGGCGGGTGACATGGAAGGCTCGTGAGCAGAGGTGCGGAGGGCTGGTGCTGGGCTGGACCTAGGTCCTGGGGAGGCCAGACTACAGAATGCCCCAGAGGAGGTCACTTCCAGGGTAGAGGTCAGCCCTGTGAGTATCTGCCAGCCGGCTGAGGAGCAGTGGGGGAATGAGGTGCTGCCTGCGCCCTGCTCTCTGCGGGTCAGGGGTCTTAGAGACAAGAGTTTCAGTCAGACCAGGGTTTCACTGGCAGGGCGCTGGGAGGCTCACAGAAGGGCCAGGAAGGCTTGAGGTCCAAGCTCGGTGGCAGGTTAGATGGCGAAGCCACCCAGCCAGATGTGCAGGCACAGCGAGGGCACCACGGCTGCCCTCAGAGGCTGCAGCTCGTACCCTGGCCATTGCCAGCTCAGAACCCCAGCTGTGGGCACTGCCACCGAGACCGGAGCAGCCCGCTCTCCTGGGTCACAGCTTCTCTGGACCTCCGTGTCCTGGGGTAGTGGTCTGGCTGGTTGAGTCAGGGACACGTGCCCACATCCTAGCTACAGGGCTGGGAAAGTGATTCCATGTGTCTGACTTCTATACTGGAAAGGAACACAGAGAGGGGTCCAGGTGCCGACAGCCAGAAGACCCCACAGGTGTCAGCTGTGCAGGGTCACAAAGGGGAGCACCGGCTGGCGATAGGGGAAGCTGCTGTGAGCCTGCACTGTGGTCTCTGCAGGGAAGGCCAGGTGTGGGGTAGGCAGGGTGCACAGGCCTGGTTTGGCTCTTTGGAATAATTTTGGTGGGTGAATCATTTCAGTAGGCTCTGGGCAATGTGGGTGGTCAGGTGCTGGTGACTCAGCCTCTTGTAGACACAGCCAGTAGACACACAACTGGCCTTAGGTGATTTAGGGCAGGGGACTAGTGTCCTGGGCTGTGGGAGCCTGATGATGGCAGGTGAGTGGTCTTTGGGTGCTGGGTGGGCTGGCTGCATTGGAACAGCACCCTGCATGGGAGCTTCCATCCCCAGGGAGTGGCCAGCCTCTCCTAGTCAGCCCTGGGAGGGGCAGCCTCCCCTGGTCAGCAAGCTGTCTCCGTCAAAGCGTGGTAAAATATGCAAAATGGAAAGCACAATGAATACAGTGCTTTCCTCTCCAGCCTCCGCTGTTCTTGGGCTGGGCGGGAGATTCCTATGGGGAAGGAGGCAGCTCTGCCAGGGCTTAAGCCTCAGCTCCCTGTTGGCGGTCTTGTCCTCCTGCCCTCGTGCCTGGTCCTGCCCGTGCTGACAACATGCTCATGTAATTGCTCCAGGTGCCCGGCCTGGCTACAGGCCTGTGGACCCAGCTTCCAAGCCTGGAGTCTCTGTCCTTACCTCCTGACCTCCTGGCAGGCTTAGGTCTTACGGACCTGGGAGCACACACCAGGTCCCCAGCCCTGTGGGAACACCCACCATTGACAGAGCCTGAGGTCTGCTCTTTAGACCCTTACAGCCTGGAGACCCCTTTGTCCCTGGCCCTGGAGTGAGGCTCGGGGTTGAGGACGGCTGAATCGTGGCCTCACTCTTGGGTTCTGGGCCTCTGGGAGAGACACATTCATCCATAGAACCCTAAGTCAAGGTGGGAGGTGCTGTCATTGAGAAAGGCCTCGCAAGCACCGAGTGGCCTCATTTCCAGTGTGCTGGGAAGCGCGAGGGGTTCCGCCCGAGTCAGGTAGGTGGGGATGGGAGCAGAGGGAGAAACAGATGCTCAGGAGCTGGGCTGAGGCATGCTCAGGAGGGGACTTTGGGGGAGTCAGATTTTGGGGGACAGCGTGGTGAAGAAGAGAGTAATCCTGAAGACTTGGCCTCTTGGGCGCCGGGACCTGCAATTTCAATCTCCTCCCTGCCAACCCAACCTATCCACATGTGACCTCCACACCGGGCACTTTCCAGGGACCGCCACGTCCCTAACAAGGCCCTGAACTCAGAGACCCAGAATGCTGACCCCCCTCACCTCCCTATGCCTCAGCCTCTTGGGTGTGTCCAACTGGATGAGATCCCTGGTAGGCTGGCTGTGGGTGCCAGAGGTCACAGGGCTAAGCCCTGACACGTGGTCCAGCCTGAGTCTGTTCCTTCCGAGAGGCTCCAACCTGCCAAGGCCCGGGTCTGGCCTGGCATCTCTGCTGCCTCAGCCTCTCAACTGACAGAACAGAAGGAAGACATGTTGGGAAACAGCCCAGGGTGCTGGTGCTCCTGCCTCCTGTAGACACAGCCAATAGATACACAACCTAAAGTAAGACACACACATACACACACACACACACACACACACACACACACACACACACTGTTCCTGCCTTGCACCCAGCCAACCTAGGCATTAGGGATGGGGAGAGTCCCATGACTCAGGTCTGAGGCCCTCTGAGGCTTGCAGCCCCTTCCCTGGTGCTTAATGCAAAATCCTCTGCAGACACTTCTGCGTTCTGCGTTCTCTATGTCATGGCTCACCTCGCGAGGCACTGCTTGGGCCTGGTCTGCGTCCACCCGCAGGTCGCACCACATCAACTGTACGATGATTAGGGAGCGTGTGGCATTCTCTCGGTGCCTGCATCAGAGCTGCCCAGTCCCTGGGAGCGCACTGTCCAGGAAGACCTGTCTCCCTGCAGTAGACTGTGAGCAGCCGGCCCTCCCTTGTTTCTTTCGGTGTGAAGATGAACAGCGTGCACGGAGCAACTCCATCACCAAACCTCCTTCCCTGCTCCTCGGAGGATGGAGTGCCTCACTTAACAGCCTGCCTGACAAGGAGTGATTGGCCTAATGGGCTAGGAGATTAGCTCATTTTTAGGAGGATTCAGGGTTTCCATTTATCATGCTCCCCCAGCTGTCCTTCCTGGAGTGACTGATGGGGTGAGGAAGATGAGGGGCTGGTCAGAGGCAGCCGAACCACAGGGAGCTCTCCATTTTCTTCTAGACTTTCCCCACCCCAGCCCAACCCTAGCTGCTCACCATGGATACAGGTCAAGAGAGGGAGGGGTTTGGTTGAGGGTGGGCTGGCCTTGGGGCCAGCATCCAGGGGAGGGAGGCAGGGCAAGATGAGGCTTGCACTGGAGGCAGCCAGGGCTGGGCAGTGCGGCCTCAGAAGCCCTCGAGGAGGTGGTCTTCATGTTGGAGCCCTGGCTCTAGGCATGGGGGGTAGCATGCTTGTCTTGCATTTTGAGAAGATCACAGTGAACACAGCATGAAGGGAGGCGGCAGGGGACATACTATGATGCAGGAAGCCAAGTAGGAGATGAGTCCAGGTGACAGGCAAGCTGGGATTGTCGAGGGGACTGAAGAGTGGCTTCCCTGAACCAGGACAGAGCTGTTGATTCATGAAATAGTGGCCCCAGTGCACCACTGGGCTGCAGTGTGCAGCTGTCTACCTCTCTACTCATGTTAGATGTAATTCATAGAGCTGGAAACAAGAAGGGTTTTCTGGCCTGCTCACCCCTATGTTGAAAATGATACTTAGCATAGTGAAAACATGGAGTTTTGGTATTAAACATGGTTGAATCTCACTTTTTCTTTTTTGGAAGATCTTGGACATGTTAGGTGAGACCCTGGACTCGCCTAAGCTTTTATATCCACTTCTGGCCAAGACAGCTCCTAAAACACACCACTGCCTCGTAAGGCTACAGATGCTTCCTGCCTGTCTCAGCAGGTTAAATAACAGCCTCACTCCACAGTTTGGACGTTAGCATAGGCTGGGGGACTAGACCTTCCACACTCCTGACCTGCAGATGAACATTACTGATGAAGAGGTCAACCCAAGATGCTAGGCCTTTCACAAGAAATCAACAGACAATGGCTTTGAACTATGGATGATCAATATGGACTGTGGATGGCCAATATGGACTGTGGATGGCCAATTTGGACTGTGGATTGTTAACATGGTCTATGGATGATCAAAATGGACTATGGATGATCGATGTGGACTATGGAGGATCAGTGTGGTCTATGGAGGGTCAGTGTGGTCTATGGAGGGTCAGTGTGGTCTACGGATGGTCGGTGTGGACTACAGAGGGTCAGTGTGGACTATGGATGGTCAGTGTGGACTATGGATGGTCAGTGTGGCCTATGGATGGTCAGTGTGGACTATGGATGGTCAGTGTGGTCTATGGATGGTCAGTGTGGACTATGGGTGGTCAGTGTGGTCTATGGGTGATCGGTGTGGTCTATGGAGGGTCAGTGTGGTCTATGGAGGGTTAGTGTGGACTATGGACAATCAATGCAGACTATGGTTGGCCAACGTGAAGGGAGAATTCAGTCCCTGCCAGAGTAGAGAGTTGAGTCTTGTGACCCTCAGGATGGATTCAGCACCAGAGTGTGAGAATGTAGTAAGATAGACTTGGTCACAATATATAGGAGAGCTGCCTAGCACAAGATCCATCTTCAATCATAGGACTAGCTCAAAGGTACTAAGGTCCCTGTTACTGGAGGTGTTCAAGCAGAAGCTATATAAACAGAAGGTTGCTGAAGACATTCTTGTACAGTAAAAACAAAAAACAAAACAAAACAAAAAAACGTTGAATGAAAATCTAACCCAACCTCCAACATCTCTTCCAGTTCCAAGTTTAAAAAATTTTTCTTGATCTTTGCAGGATCCTCTCCACTTGCCTATCCCTCTGGTGCCCCTAGTTTCTGTCTTTAGTCTTTCTCCCTTCCCCTCCCTCCCTTCCTCCACTCCTCTCTTCTCTTCACCTCTCTATCTGCTCATTTTGGCACCATCTTACCCACAGACTCAATTAACCTGTTCGTTGAAGATTCTTACCTGCCCTTTTAGCCTCTCTTTTAACTTGTGTCTATCCCAGCCTGTAGCCAATTGCCTTTGGAGCATCTTCTCTTGGGCATTACAATGGTGATAGAGGTCAGTGTGTCCAAACTGAGTTATGGATACCTCTAAGTCTTCTCCTCTCCCAGAGGCACAGTCTCTGTGAAAGACCCCTCTATAGATCCAGTGTCGTGGCTGGGTCTGTGCTGTGTCTCACCCACCCTCTTGGCCTCGCAAGTTCTCTTTCTGGATGTTACTCTGACTCCCCCAAACTCACCAGCGCCACTTCCTGTCATGCTTGTTCCTCTGAACACATCACACCTCTGCCTCAGGAGGTCCTGGCTTCCCATAGCCCAAGGAGGAAGCCCAACATCTTCACTTTCAAATATGGTCTTTTGCCTTTACTGACTTTTCTCCTTTCTGTTGGCAGACAGCCAACATCCTCTCTGCCCCATGAGGCCCTCACCCCAGCTTTCCTGGACAGCATGGGGTCCCAGGGGTACTGTGGTCTCTCATTTCTATGGCTCCTCTGTTCTGTTACCTCTGCTTCTGGCACCACCACTCCAGGAATCCGTCCTTCCTCCAGCCTTGATAAGTGGCTGCTCATGCTTCCAAGTTCAGCTGAAGCAGCATCTTCTCCCCAGGCCTTTCCTGCACACGCTCCCTCCAGCCCCATGCTGTGCTCTCTGCTTCTTCTGAACTTCCCTCTGCCCGCTTCTGCCCGTAGTGTGATGATGGCTCAGCACTCTGACCTGGACTCTGGGGGAGAGGAGGGGCCTGACCACCTCCGGCCGGCACCATGTTCCAACTCAGCTTACCCAAGGCCCCTTCCTTGGAGGAGGCACCTGTCTGCTTTCCCAGCCCCGTGGCAGGTGTGCTGCCCCACAAGACCTCATAGGAAGGGTGGCCATGGCTTCCCGCCTGAAGCCAGTGTCCTATAGTGGCACCATAATCCTGCCATCACTTCTAGCAAGTGGTGGGCCTCAGGATCATGGAAGAAACATCTGTTCCTCTTTTTTTTTTTTTTTTTTTTTTTTTTTTTTTTTTTTTTTTGAGACGGAGTCTCGCTCTGTCTCCCAGGCTGGAGTGCAGTGGCCGGATCTCAGCTCACTGCAAGCTCCGCCTCCCGGGTTTACGCCATTCTCCTGCCTCAGCCTCCCAAGTAGCTGGGACTACAGGCGCCCACCACCTCGCCCGGCTAGTTTTTTTTTTGTATTTTTAGTAGAGACGGGGTTTCACCGTGTTCGCCAGGATGGTCTCGATCTCCTGACCTCGTGATCCGCCCGTCTCGGCCTCCCAAAGTGCTGGGATTACAGGCTTGAGCCACCGCGCCCGGCCACATCTGTTCCTCTTAAGAGGCCACTGAGAGAAGCACCGCTCCTGTATCTCTGTTTTGTGCCTGTAGCCAGGTCTCAGGGCATTCCCTGTACCCAAGCCCAGTGTACCAAGGGGGTCACATTTCTGTCTGTCTGTGGCCCACCCTACCAGGCAACAAAGCAGAGCCATGAGAGTCTCCAGATTACACCAAGCCACCTGATGAATGGGCTCCAGGTCCACGCAAGCCAAATGTGGGCTGAGCTACAGACCACAAGAGAAAGGAACAGCTGGATCAGCACAGGACCAAGTGGCCTCTGTCATTGCCGTTGAGAGGTGTGGACTAGGAGGGCACACATTGCAGTGTGTGGAAGCCAGGTCAGGTGCCTCTGAAGGCTTCTCCGAGGGCTCTGTAGGCCCTACTCCCAGGCAGGGACTCAGGGGCTGTGAGGTGCCGTGGGACTGATGTCCTGGGTGGAGGCTGCCTCTGGGTGGCTCCTGCTGCTGCACTCACAGCATAGCTGAAATCATAACCACCGCCTTGGGGGGTAAGTTGTGTGCCACTTAGCTCCCATCCCAGGCACACAGGTGGTGGAGAGCCAAGACCTGCATTTTTCCCTCAGTCCCTGGCACAAGAGCAGGCACTGGCTGGGAATGTTCAGTGGTTCTCCTGGCATAGGAGAGTCAGGGCCGTGGGATTCTGCTTCATCACACGAGGTGCATGTTGGGTGCAGTGCACATGCCATGGCATCTGAACTCACCCCAAGCTGTGCCTCCAGGAGGAGCCTGGTGCCAGGTAAAGAATGTGCCCAGGTGTGTGGCGGGACACAGCACCCTCAGGTGAGCAGTATCGCCCGCTCATGCAGCATCTGCAGGCGGAAGAAGGGTTTTGACTCAGCCTTGAGCTGTGACCTTGGGTGAGTCACAAGGCTCTCCACGTTTCCGGTCCTCATCAGCAAGGAGACGCTAGTGACGCCATCCTCCCATGTGCTACAGATGCCCTGCCGTGGGGTCCTTGCCACAGCCCTGGAGGAGGGGGCAGGAGCCTTGATGCCCACCTGCCTTGGCAGACATGCAGATGGCTGAGAGGGCTGAGGTCCCAGGGCTAAGGGCAGTGTTAGGGAGCGGTTACTGGGGTGCTCCTGGGGTCTCTGCCTGGGCCTCCTTGCGTCCTCAGCCTCTCTGTGCGTAGCTCCCTCTTGGGTCAAATAAGAAGGGCATCCCTCCCCAAAGGCCTCCTCAGAAGGGTGCTGTGAGATGAAAGGGGAAACATGATCCCAAAAGGGTTTCAAGGGAGTCACCAGGGTGCTGGGCCACTGCCTTCAGCTCTGCAAGTCTAGGCGAGGGCATTGTGATGACCAAGCAGGGCTGCAGCCGGAGATGGCTCAGCCCAGGCGGAATGGGTGTCTGCAATGGAATACACTCAGAAGTGGCTGGCAGGGAAAAATCAGGGCTGCCAGAGCACTGTGAACCTAAATGCAGGTCTCCTTGCCCCAGGCCTGGCCTTTCCTCACCTCTGCTGAGGGCAGGGCCTGCTGCCAGAGTGGCCCCCACTCCAGGGTACACAAGGGCTGAACCCTGAGGGAGCAGTTGGTGCACAGGATGCTTGGCTGCTGCATGGGGCAGAGGGTGGAGGGGTGCACTTATGTCAACCAGCGACAGCCAAGCCAGACAGTGCTGGCTCTCGGCTGCACAGGAAGCACAGGCTTTGCAGCCAGATAGGCTGGAAGGAGCTGAAATCCTGTGTCTGTGGCTTCCGAGCTGTGAGACCCTGGGTGTGTCTTCGGCCTTTATGATTGCAAGGAGCATGCCTTTCCCCATTGGGTTGTGTGCAGCTGTGAATTGCAGAGCAGAGATCAACTAAACACGCAGGCTGTGTTCATTGACTCTGAGATGCTGCAGATGCACTGATACTTTAGGTATTCCTAAAAAGAAACAAACCTGATGGTTACGTGGTAAGGCAGCATTCATTGTGAGCTGTATCCTGGTTTCCGAGCTGTTCAGATGTGAACAGATATGTTCATCGCCGGCGGAGAGAACACTCCATAATACTCATTCCCAAAGCAAGATTCACATTTCTGAGAGGCCTTGATGGGAACATGGAGCAAATATGCCAGAAATGGGACTGCAGGGTGAGGTCCCCGGGAGACGGACTTGCTCAGTGTGAAGAAGCAGCCTCTGGGAGTCAGAGGTGTTTGTTTTTTTTTTCTTTTTTTTTTTTTTGAGACGGAGTCTCACTCTGTCACCCAGGCTGGACTGCAGTGGCCGGATCTCAGTTCACTGCAAGCTCCGCCTCCCAGGTTTATGCCATTCTCCTGCCTCAGCCTCCGGAGTAGCTGGGACTACAGGCGCCCGCCACTTCGCCCGGCTAGTTTTTTGTATTTTTTAGTAGAGACGGGGTTTCACCGTGTTAGCCAGGATGGTCTCCATCTCCTAATCTCGTGATCTGCCCGTCTCCACCTCCCAAAGTGCTGGGATTACAGGCTTGAGCCACCGCGCCTGGCTTATCAGAGGTGTTTCACGGTGAAACGGCTGCTTTGCAGGGAAGTGAGCTCGACAAACCCTGGGAATATTCAATACAGACTCAGTGGGGTCCAGAGAACTCAAGAACTGGCCAGAGACTGCCCTGAATGCCAGCTAGTGTCCTTTTCTATCCGAGACTCACTTCTGTAGACGTGAACCTGAGCTTACGGAGGTGGGTAGATCAGATGGCCTCTCCAGGTGTCTTCTAGCTGTAAGTGCCCAGGGCCTCAGGTTACCCTTCAGCATTCCTGTCTTCTTGTTGGCTAGTATTTTGACTTAGGAAATCGGTGGTTAATGAAAAAGAGACATAGGAGCTTCCTGAGATGGGACTGAGGTTACTGCCTGCCCAAGGAAGACAGCTGCTAATTACCAGCTCCAGCTGGCAGCCCAGGGGGAACCATGCTGAAGGCAGAGAGACGGACGGAGGGGAGGACCCAGAGAAGTGAGGTCCTGCCCTGGAGCCTTCCGGACTCCAGCCCTGCCCTGGGGAGGCCCCGAGTGACGGGTGGGGAACTAAGGTCACCCTCCCTGCTGTGCCGTTCTTGAGCAGGCCTGGGTGAGGCTATCAATAGAGTTGTTGGGTCCATCTGATCACCAGCTCCATACTGTCCATGACCTTCAGCTGAGCTTGACTGTCACCTTTGACCAGCACACGTGTCATCCCCACACACAGGCTTCTGTCCACTTGGCCAATCACCCTTCTCTGACTCCCGTCTGCGTCGGGAACTTATTCCTGTTGAGCTCTTGTCACCATTCCTGCAGACAGGCAGCAGATGGCTGCCATGATTCCATTTCCAGTCCCTGCCGGGGGCCAGTGCCTTGCGAGGCAGGCCATGAAGGCTGTCCCACTTACGCTCGGGATAGCACAGTGAGGGGGCTACGACAATTCTCACTGTGCAAACGAGGAAGCCGGGCTTGGGAGTTAAACAGGCCCATGTCATCGGCAGAAGTTCCCAGAGACTTGGGTGGCCGGGTCTGCAGCTCTAGGGGTTAAACAGCAGGCCCGTGTCCATTGGCAGAAGTCCCTAGAGCCTGGGGTGGCTGGGTCTGTGGCTCCCTGGCTGGGTGCTGTGCCATGCTGCCTTCCTCGGGGGTCCTGGTGCCTCTGGGAGCCCCACTCCTCTTGACACCCATCCTGGCCACACTACGCTTCATCTTCCTCCTCTCAGCCAAGAGCACTTGGAGCCTGGGCCCAGGTCCTCAGTGAACCTGGCCTCTCCCCAAGGCAGGCTCTGAGTGTGCAGGACTCCCCTACCCTCCCTGGCCCAGAGCCACAGCCCTCCTACTGCCCTGGAAGGTGGCACCGCCTGAGGGACATTCTGCCCTCCCTGCCCCGGGGTCTCCCATCAGGGTTTGCTCTGCCTAATTCCCAGACCTGCAGCCTTGCTCCCTCAGACGCCACCTTCCGCTTGCTCTACTGGAGTCTGTCCAGCACCTGCGCCAGGTGCTCACCTCCCCACTCCACCTGCCTAGGAGAGCACCCAGCACGGACTTCCCCCACTCATTCTTCCCCATCCAGCTTGATTCTATGGGGTCCCACTGTGCAGACACCCCAAACACCTCAGGCACGAGTGCACGCTGCCAACCTTGGTGAGGTCACATTTCAGTGGCCAGGAAGTTTCCTCTCGACCTCAAATGACTCCCTCACCTCAAAGGTCCGAAAACCTTCACCTGATAGGAGGCAAAGGGGAGCCCAACCCCAGCCACCCTCGATCCTCCCGTATCGGCCTCTCGGGGCTGTTGGGGCACAGAGCTGTCTCTCGGCTCCGGAGGGCACAGAGCTGTCTCTCGGCTCCGGAGGGCACAGAGCTGTCTCTCGGCTCCAGAGGCCGAAAGTGCAGTGGGACATCGGCAAGGCTGCCTCCTTCTGCAGGCTCCGGGGAGGATCCGCCCCAGTCCTCCCGCCAGCTCCAGCTAGCCTTGGCCTTCCTGGGTTGTGGAGGTGTCACTTAGCCTCAGCCTCTGCTGTCACACGACGTCTCCCTAGGTCTCTGTTTTCTCTTCTTACAAGGACACCAGCCACTAGATTTAGGACTCACCTTGGTCTGGTATGGATTCATCTTACCTAATTACATATGTAAAAACCCCATTTCCAAATAAGATTCCATTCTGAAGTTGGTGGTGGACATGAATCTTTGGGGACACTGTTCTATCCGGGACACCCTCACGTGGCTCTGCCCTCCTGGGTTCTCTCCAGCTCCTTCTCCCACGGTCACTGTGTCCTCTCATGTGCACACTCAAGGACCCAGTTCCTTACTGTGCCTCAAATCAGCTCCCACAGCCCAGCTTAGGGGTGCCTTGGCTCCATCCTTGAGGGTGTAATGCCTTGGGGCCACCAGGACTCAGGGCCCCAGAATTATGTCCAAGAAATACCCAGAGAAGAGAACTAGCGACACTGGTGTCACCCCTGGGAGCTGACTTCAGGCATGTGAGGAGGGGGTTCCTGCCTTCGGGCTGTCTGACAATGGACAACCACAGACGGACATTAAAGAAGGGGCTCAGGGACCTGAGAATCTGCAGGAAGTGCACTCAGCTACCTGGGAGACTCCATTACCTCTTCAAACTGGGAAGGTCCCTGGAATTCCCATCCGCACCTCCCCACCCTACCCCACCCTGCCTGAAAGGTGAGATTGTGCTTACTGCCATCTGCGTTAGCAACAGTAGCCTGGCATTTGATGCCCCTTTATTCTTCTCCAAGCCCCTCTCCTCACCAGTGGCCTCCCATGGTCCTCCTAGGGCTGGGAGGGTGGCAGCGTGGGAGTCATTGCTCTCCCTTTCAGAAGACACTGCCAGAGGGCACCTTCCTCCAGCTGCCACCAGCTGTGGGCTGTTCTCTCCCAGGAGGCACCAGCTCCCAGCAGACAGTGCCGTCCTTCCTATCAGCATCCCCGGCTCCTGGGTTGGTGGTGCTGAAGGGAGGAGTCTTGTCGCCTGGCCTCACTGCAAGCTGGTGACGGAGCTGAGTCTCTCGTCTCCTAGTCCAGAATCTTCCTTGCTATTGGCTTTCCTTGTTCCTTATTTTGGAGAAGGGACTTACAGCCAAAAGCCACTCTGATCTGTTGAGGGGAAATGGAAGCACCATGGTTCGGGCAGGATGGGGGCTGCCTCGCCCAAAATCCCTCGACACAAACCCCTTCTCAGGGGTGGTAGGGCAGCCTCAGGGGCAAGGAGCCCTACGGGGCATTGGAATAGAGCCTTCTGGGTGAGAGAAACCTTCCCCTAACATCCCAGGGAGGGACTGCCCCATGCACAAGGGGCCTGCATCTGCTCCTGGTGACCCTGTCCTCCTCCTCCCCAAAGAGGCAACCCCTTTGGAAGCCCCTTTCTCAGTGGCCCCTTGAGTCTCTGTGTGCCTGCAACCCCATAATACACATCTGGATGGGTTCTCGGAGACCCCACCCTTCACCCGCCTAGCTCCCCCCACTCTGCAGATTCTAATGCCATACAGTGCTTTGAGGCGCTCTGGAGGCTCTCATGCTCAACCCCAGCTGGCACCTGCTTGTAGTGAGTCTAATGAGGAGGGGCTCCTGGCCACTGGTCCCAGGGGAGTCTTTGAAAGGACCAGCCTCCCGTGTCAGCAAGGCAGCTGTCTCCCAGTACGCCAGGGTGTGGGAGAGGCTCTGAGCCCCCAAGGGTTCCCCCTGGAGAGGAAGGAGAGGCTCCAGCATATGGGTGGGATTATACGAGCCCTTTGGGGCAGCTGCAGGCCAAATCTCAGCTTGGGCACTTGGTGGACTGGCAATCCTCTAGTTACCTGGGTGTCCCAAGCCTCCGTTTCCACCTGGTAATGGGAACACCAATTGTTCTCAGCTCTTTATTTCATGTTCCCTTTTGAAAACCTACTGTGTCTCAGGCACTGGGACACTGGACCTAGGAGCCTAGGACTTGTGGTAGGATCTGCTGGCATGAGTGTGGATGGCAGCTCGCACTGTCCCTGGGATGGGCACGGGCATGGTAGGAAATTGTGCCTATAGTTCTCAGCGGCAGCATTGCAGAGAAGGCTGGTGTGCGCGGGAGCGGCCCTTCTGGATTCTCCAACCGTGAAGATGATGACAGCAACGGTAACAGCATCATCCACAACAATGATGGGGACAGCAGCAGCTCCCGACGCTGGGCCCTGCAACAGGCGGGCGCCTCCACTGCTCTCATGTCAACCTTGACAACTCTGGGATAGAGACACCAACATGAAGCCTTTTCACAGGGAAGTAAACTCATGCCTGGGGATGTGCGGGAGCGCTCAGGCATCTGCCCCCAACCCCAACCTCCTGTGTCTGCAATAGAGACACCAGGGATCAGAGGTGGGACGGGGGCAGCCCACCCTCCGTGGTGGGAGCTCTGAGACCCGGCTTCCTCTCCTGTGGACGGCGCCCCTGGCTGCCCACCCCCTGAGAAACAGAGGGCTTCCTTAAACACCCGTCATGCTTCTGTGGGGTGGGGGCCTCGTGGGGCTTTGCTCCCCAAGCTTTAGAAGGCCACCCATGAGCATGAAAACAGGACCCCCAGCCCAGATGACGCCACCGGCAGGCACACACGAACACATGAACACACGTGTGGGCTTGCACATGTATGCACGCTATGCTACGCTTCGTCACGGGACCACATGAGCTTCTTTTCTGCCTTGAGCAAAGCGGAAGGCTGAGGAGAGGAAATAAAGTGGCACAGGAAAGCGTTTCTCCCGGTAATCACCGCACCTTGTGTAATGTAATGAGCTGTGGAGGGGCCCGGATGGAACATTTAGGTGGAGTTATTGAATGTTTCCTCGTAGTTCACTCAGTCGTAGGAATTAATTGATTTATGGGATGGAAGAGTGAGCGTGTGTGTCTTTGTTAATATGGTTTTCCTTCGTGTGAAAGCAGAGAGGCTGGGCTGCCGGCTGGGCTGCTGGCTGGGCCTGGGCCTTACCTGCTTTCAGACTGGCCAGGCCCACAGAGCAGAGGCAGACGGGTGCCGGCAGGCATCACCCTCTGAGATTAAAAGCTGAGAAGCCACCCAGAGGGTGTGGGAAGGTGGTGCGCGCATGTGAGCACAGGCACCTGTGAGTGTAGACACCTGTGAGCTCAGGCACATGTGAGAGCAGGCATCCGTGAGCACGGCACCTGTGAGCTCAGGCACCCGTGAACATAGGCACCTGTGAGCTCAGGCACATGTGAGCTCAGGCACCCGTGAGCGTAGACACCTGTGAGCTCAGGCATCCGTGAGCACGGCACCTGTGAGCTTAGGCACCTGTGAGTGTAGACACCTGTGAGCTCAAGCACATGTGAGCTCAGGCACCCATGAGCGTAGACACCTGTGAGCTCAGGCATCCGTGAGCACGGCACCTGTGAGTGTAGACACCTGTGAGCACAGGCACGTGTGAGAGCAAGCATTTGTGAGCGCAGGCACCGTGAGCGCAGGCGTGTGTTAGGTAAGTACAATCTCTTGCTCACTCTCCCTAAGTGAGTGATGCCTTCTATCATGGGGATGATGCAACAAGAAGGCCCCTACCAGATGCAGCCCCCTGACCTTGGACATCCCAGCCTCCAGAACTGTAAGAAATCAATCTCTATTCTTTCTGAAGTACTCAGTCTGTGGTATTCTGTGATAGCAGCACAAAATGAACTAAGACAGATCCATGATGTAACAAATGAGGCCAGAATGGAATGTCACATCCCAGCACAAAACCTGACAATCCCATTGGATTCCATCAATAAGCCCCTCCTGAGTCAAGCAGGGGCCTGACGCAGCATGAGCCGGGGTGACATGGCCCTGCCTGCTGGAGACGTGTGGCTCTCCCATTGCCCGGGACACCCTGGCTGGTGGCAGGGGGATGTGGGAGAAAAGCCTTCTTCCCTCCTCTCTCCCATCCAGAGTGACACTGGTCAGAGGCCTGGCTAGCTGTCAGCCTACCGGGAAACCAGGTCCTTTCTCCTAGAATTCCCTGCGGCGATGCGAGCTGCCGCCCCTGTCCCAGGGAAGGGGAGTCAAGGCAGTGTGGTGTGAACAGGTTCTTCTGTGGTTGTGGTTCTGAAACACACACATGTGGGCACTGAGCCTCACCTGGCCACATTCTTACCAAAACTATCGCCTTTTTTTCTCTGGACCTCAGTTTCCCCTCCTAGATGCCACCTCCAGAGAACTAAATAAACCACTGTGCATGAAATTCTATTTCAGTGCCCCTGGCACAGCGGCGTCCAAAAGTTCCTGCTCCCTGCTCTACCTTCCTCCCAACCCAAGGGAGCCCCATCTTCCAAATGGCCACACTCAGAAGAACGTGTCCACAGGAGGATACCCCTTATTTCAGCTTGCACCAGGCTGCCTTCCTGCACACCTGAGCGTGCTGGCCTGGGGCCTGTGCTGCAGCCTCAATCATTTCCCACTCCTCTGTCTCCACGTTTGCTGGTTATGTTGCTCTCTCTTCTGGTTGGCAGATTAAATGAAGGGAGATTTGCATAGCAATAAAAAGGTAATTAAAATCATGAACACATGAAAAGGCCATTATGAGATTCCTTGGGAAAGATGCCTCCACTGGTCAGGAAAGATACAGTAAGAGGGTGGGGGTGGAAAACCAATTAACCAAGCCTGTTAGCCGCCCATTATCAGCGCTGGGACTGCAAATATAAATATTAATTGCTGCAGAGCCAAATTGTTAACAGACAACCAAACTCATAAATATCTCGCGCACAACTAATGGTGCCGAAGTGCATCACCGTGGTGGGGCTTTGAAGAGCTCGGGGTGGACACTGAGGGGGAAGTGGGTGTGGCCACCACAGGTCTCCTGCTTCACATACGCTCATTACAGACGCAACTGCACTCCCTGATAAGCATCGATTGCATTTCGAGGTCTGAATTATGATGTGTCAGGTGATCGGTTTATTCATTATTTACAACCACTTAGAAAGAATATGTGCGTGTCCATATACATACATATATATGGACATACATGCTGATAAAACTAATATACCCGTCAAGTTATTGTGCAATCAATAATTAAATTAGAGCTCCCTTGACCAGCAGGAATCCTGGGGTGATCTCCTTTCTGAAGACAGTGGCTTCTTGTGTAACAACGTCAATAAATGACACCCCGTTGGCCATAAACGGGCACTCAGAGCTCAGAACAAAGGCCCCTGCTGTGGTTTCTCACAGCCTGGGCACTCCCAGGCATTCTACTGAGGGGTATAATGGCCCCTACCCCCTGTGGTGATTCCGCTCTGGAAAGCAACGGTGACATCCCAGAGGCCACCTCTGTTCCAGAGAGGCTCTTTCCGTCCCAGGGGAAGACCTGCCCAGCCGAATGGAGCACTGTCTGTGGGAGGTCAGAATTCAGGCCAGCTCCCTCTTTCCCGCGTCTCAGCCTTGCCAGTTGTGCCGTGGACTCAGATCTGCCCAGATGCCACTCCTAGACAGGAGGAGCCACCGCGGGGTCTGTGTCTCAGGGTCCAGGAAGCATAAAATCCATGACACGTTCATGTAGCCAGGGCTGTGCTCCATGAAGCCCAGGGAGTGCTCAGTCCCCGGAGAGACCTAAGCTAGACCCCCTCCCAGTCCTGCGCTGCTTGGATCATTCATTTATTCACTCATTCACTTCTTCGTTTCACGACTTGGTCTTCGAGTGACCATTTCCCAAGGGTCCGCCCTGCAGACTGTGGGCAATTGCTGAGGGGTGTGAGATGAGTTAGGAGAGTCCCCAGCATCCCAGGCTTCGCTACCAAATGTTAGGATGCCTGTTTTCTCATCTGTTCTTCCTCTGTCCCTCTGCTGTGCTCTCTCTCCTTTCTTTCCTTCTTTCTCTCAACAAGTGTTATGGACCAAGCACTGCTTGTAGAGCTAAGCATGGAATAGTCAACAAGACAGAGTCTGCTCTCTCCTAGCCTGCGTTCAGCGGGAAGAGCAGACAATAAATAGAGAACATGTCAAGTGGTGACAAGTGCTATAAGACAAAGAGAATTATTGTAGAAGTGCTGTTCTCTGATAACTACGAGCCGAAAGGCCAGGAGGAGGTGTGAGGGCCACAGGGAGGAGGCCCCCGTGGGCTGTGGCTGGGAGGAGTGGGTTGTGGGGGCGGGCAGCGTGCTGAAGAGACTGCAGGGGTGGTGTTTCATATCATGCAGGCCTTTCTAGGCCATCGTGAAGACTCGGGCTGTGTTCTATGTGGGGCCGGGCCCTTGGAAGGCGTGAGCGTGACACAACTGTGCTTTCATGAGACCATCCTGGATGCTGCGTTGAAACTAGTCTGGAGAGGTGGAAAAGTCAGAGAGACAGAGAGCAAAGGGAAGACACAGAGAGGGAGGGCGAGAGACGGAGACAGAGAAAGGAAGCGAGCGAACACAGGAGACAGCACAACAATGCCAGTGAAATGCGGGTGCATTTGGAGAGAAACGTGTTAGTATGGAGGTGATGGGAAGTGTCTGGACACTTAAATATGTTTTGAAAACAGAGGCCGTGGGTTTTTCCTTTGAATTGGATATAATTGGTGTGATATGAAGAGAGGAGTTAAGAATCTCTCCAAGGTCTTTAACGTGAGGACGTGTGGAAAAGAACTGTCCTTTACAAGATGGGGAAGAACAGGCTAATTCGGGGAGGGGAGGAATGTTTGGTTTTGGCCACATTGCGCTTGGGGGGTGTTTAGACATCTAAGTGCTGTTTTGGTTAGACATTGAATATATAAATCTGGAGTTTAGAGAAGAATTCAGGCTGAGACCATTGGTTTACTTGGGAAGAGAACTGAGAGAAAAAGCCTGGCCTGACTCCACATCCCAGGAGAACTCCAGGTTCTGGAAGTCAGAACGCTGAGGAACCGCAGCAAAGGACACCGAGAAGGAGGGCCTGGGGGATGGAGGAGAACCGGGAGCTGGGGTGTCTGGGAGGAATGCTACAGAGAAGCGGCAAGGGGCCTCAGG
Source organism: Chlorocebus sabaeus (assembly GCF_047675955.1). Classification (NCBI taxonomy): domain Eukaryota; kingdom Metazoa; phylum Chordata; class Mammalia; order Primates; family Cercopithecidae; genus Chlorocebus; species Chlorocebus sabaeus. The sequence continues at coordinate 145,639,715 of NC_132911.1, read as the reverse complement.
GCACTGAGAAGTAGGGCCTGGGGGTGGGGAGAACCGGGAGCTGGGGCATCCAGGAGGAATGCTTCAGAGACACGGCAAGGGGCCTCTGGCCAGATACGGATAACAGGTTGAGTTAAATAAGAGTTGAGAAATGGCTGCTGACAAGCGCTGCTGAGGTCAGATGTGGGAACACTCTGACAGGAGCAATGAAGGCGTTGACAGAAGGAGAAGGAAGCCACATGGACAGATGATGTGCTGGAGGGGTCTTCTGTAAAGGGGAGGAGAGGGAAGGACAGTTGCTTTGAGGAATTCAGGGTCAGTTTATGTGTGCACACACACACACCCACACACACGCACCCACATACACGGAAGGTATTTATACATATTTCATATACACACACTTATGCATATATATATATGCAAGAAGATATACACATTTCGTATGTATGCAAGATATTTACAGCAGAATTTTATAATCCCGTAAGGTGGGGAAATTTGATGATGCAGGGGACAGAGGAAAGATACTGTCTGGAAATGGCAGCTTCAGGAGAGAGCAGGACCCCATGGCACCACAGAGCAAGCATTTATGACCTTCGACAGTGAGGTGAAACCAATAGAGAAGAAAGACTTGGTTCTAACATCCAAAAATCAGATTGGAAGATCGACAGTCGTGTTTCCTCTTACTTCAATCTGAACCCATCTGAGGTTCTTCAGATAGATCCTGAAATTACAGATGAGAAAATAAAAAAGAGGCTTCGGCAGTTATCCATATTGGTGCATCCTGACAAAAATTGAGATGATGTTGACAGCACAAAAGGCTTTTGAAGCTGCAAGTTGCTACTGGACCAGGAGCAAAAGAAGACGGTCCTGGATGTAATTCAGGCAGGAAAGCAATTCATGGAACAGTGTGAAACAGTGAAAAAAACACAATTAAACAAGGAAGGAAAACCTACGAGTTTAGCAGAGGATGATCCTGAGCTGTTCAAACAAGCTGTATATATACAGACAATGAAACTCTTTGCTGAGCAGGAAATTAAAAGGAAAGAGAGAGAAGCCAAAGAGATGCATGAAAGGAAACGACAAAGGGAAGAAGACATTGAAGCTCAAGAAAAAGCCAAATGAGAAAGAGAGCAGCAGAAAAACTTTGAAGAAAGTCGAGATGGTCGTGTGGACAGCTGGAGAAACTTCCAAGCCAATACAAAGGGGAAGAAAGGGAAGAAAAATCAGACCTTCCTGAGACCACCAAAAGTAAAAATGGAGCCACGTGAATGACCACCCAGGGTCACAGCACAGAACCTTCTCCCTGCTGTCTCCCCTCCTGCTTCGAAGACTCATTCTTTCCTCCCACTTCTACCCCAACATAGAGTGGTATTTGCTTTTTAGTCCATTTTGTTTTCAATACAATTTAATATCGAACAGAGCAATTCTTTTGTGCATTGAAATGAGGGGCTTGGTTTAAACAAAAGACCTTCCCCTCTCCCTACCCCTAGAACCTCGAGAATTGGAGGGTGCTGCCTCCTCTTCCCACAGCCTGTAACTTAATGTTCTTTTCTTCACTGACTTGTGATGGTTAGAGACTTCGTGGATAGCTTGTGGAAATCATCCAATTAAACATATTGCTTAAAATGGCATTGCTGTGACTTCAGAGACAAGCCTGGAAGGGGCACCTCAGGAAGTCGCTTTGCTTCAGTTGCTCACTTCTGGGTGTGCTCCCTTCAAAGCCCCAGATGAGACAGGGAACACTGCGGCCCTGACGCCCTGTGGTGTTCGGCATGTGTTCTCCCATCTACTGACCTCAGTCTAGCATGAGGCACACGCCACCCAAACCTTTCACTTTCCGAAGACCTAGCCATCCTCCACCCCATACCATGCCGTCCTAGCCTGCCAGCATTTGTTAGTGGTGATATTCTTTATTTATAATAAACTTTTATACCCCCGCAAGAAAATATATTGTCCAGTGGCCCCAAGAAACAGGTAAATACCCTGCGCTGATGGCTTCATTCAGCCCTGGGAGCTACAGACTCCCTCCGTGCCCAGGGTGCTGTCTGCGGTGCTGAAAGTGACTTTGCTTCCAGCCTAGATGACACTCGTGAACCCGGAGGAGGTGCTCGAACACGCGATTTATGGTTTGGCATTTGACTACAGCAGCCTAGATGTTTAATTGGTATTTTGTCATCCATCAAATCATAAGCATCACATTCTGTATTGGATCCCATCTGTACTGAAGAGGATGGAATCTGGAGGAAAGGGGGATGGGAGAGAGAGGAGGTTGGGTTTCTACACAGAGCCCAAAGCGTGCCAGGCATGTTGCTAGTCAGTTCTCCTCGGTCATCTCAGATACCTCCACGGAAACCTGACAGGTGGGTCCCAGGATGGTCATTGTTCCGGTGTGGCTCAGGTGGGTCCTGGGATGGTCATTGTTCCGGTGTGGCTCAGGGAAGTTCAGAGCCTGGTTGTGCACCACACGTGACAATATTTGAACCCAGCTCTGCCTACATGCCCTTATCACCTTGCATGACCTCAGTTGCCACCTATAGGACATGTTTCTCCCATACCCTTCCTCCTCCCCCACTGCCGTGTTTCTCCCGAGGTCAGCAAGGAACAAGGCAGAGACAGGGGTCACTCTGCCTGGCTGGAGGAACCCCGGGGAGGCTCAGGTTTTGTGTGGATTGTGAGCCTCAGGGAAGTAGGTTTATTCAGGGTCTCACGGTCACCACAAAATAATCAGTTTTCAACGAGTGCAAGAGTGCTCAGCATAATTGGCCAATGGACTCACAACCACCTTCTGGGCCCCCACCTCCTGTGCATCTCGGCATCAGCCTGCCCTCATCCCCCTTTGTCTTCAAAAGTGTCTGCCAAAGAGTAGGAGGCACTCCCTGCCTTCACCTCCTTTAGCTCCTCCCCTTAATCCTCCACAGATATGCCCGTAACCCACGACCTACACATCCAACCCCACCTTGCACTGCTTCTTGATGGACCCAAGCTAACTCGGACGGGAGGTGCTAACCTGCCCTGGGGCTCCTGCACCAGAAGTGGCTGTCACCCAGGTCTCACCCAATGGCCTCCTCTCCTCTGTGTTTGTGTGTGTGTCTGTGTGTGTGTGTTTGTGTGTCTGTGTGTGTGTGTCTGTGTGTCTGTGTCTCTGTGTGTGTGTCTCTGTGTGTGCATCTGTGTGTGTGTTGGTGTGTGTGTCTGTGTGTGTGTGTGCGTGTGTGTGTCTGTGTGTGTGTGCGTGTGTGCATATGTGTGTCTGTGTGTGTGTGTCTGTGTGTGTGTGTCTCTGTGTGTCTGTGTGTGTGTGTGCGTGTGTGTGTCTGTGTGTGTGTGCGTGTGTGCATATGTGTGTCTGTGTGTGTGTGTCTGTGTGTGTGTGTCTCTGTGTGTGTCTGTGTGTGTGTGCGTGTGTGTGTCTGTGTGTGTGTGCGTGTGTGCATATGTGTGTCTGTGTGTGTGTGTCTGTGTGTGTGTCTCTGTGTGTGTCTGTGTGTGTGTGTGCGTGTGTGTCTCTGTGTGTGTCTGTGTGTGTGTGTGTGTCTGTGTGTGTCTCTGTGTGTGTGTCTCTGTGTGTGTCTGTGTGTGTGTCTGTGTGTGTGTGTCTCTGTGTGTGTCTGTGTGTGTGTCTCTGTGTGTGTGTCTCTGTGTGTGTCTGTGTGTGTGTGTCTCTGTGTGTGTCTGTGTGTGTGTGTGCGTGTGTGTGTCTCTGTGTGTGTGTCTCTGTGTGTGTCTGTGTGTGTGTCTCTGTGTGTGTCTCTGTGTGTGTCTGTGTGTGTGTCTCTGTGTGTGTCTCTGTGTGTGTGTGTGTGTGTCTGTGTGTGTGTGTCTGTCTGTGTATGTGTGTGTGTGTGTCTGTGTGTGTGTGTCTGTGTCTGTGTGTCTGTGTCTGTGTGTGTGTGTCTCTGTGTGTGTCTGTGTGTGTATCTGTGTGTGTCTCCGTGTGTCTGTGTGTGTGTGTCTGTGTGTGTCTGTGTGTGTGTCTGTGTGTGTGTGCGTGTGTGTGTGTCTGTGTGTGTGTCTATGTGTGTGTCTGTGTGTGTGTGTCTCTGTGTGACTGTGTGTGTGTGTCTGTGTGTGTGTCTCTCTGTGTGTGTCTGTGTGTGTCTCTGTATGTGTCTGTGTGTGTGTCTGTGTATGTGTGTGTGTGTGTGTGTGTGCACGCGCATACACAGGTGTATGCTCTGGTGCTCAGTTCTGATCATCAGCCCCTGGGAACCCCTTTCCAGATGACGATTTGATCAGCATTTTTTTTAGTGACAGTGAGAGAGAGGGTCTCGCTCTGTTCCCCAGGCTGGAGTGCAGCAGCCCAGTCATGGCTCATGGCAGCCTCCACCTGCCAGGCCCAAGTGATCCTCCCACCTCAGCATCCCGAGTAGCTGGGACCACAGGTGTGAGCCACCATGCCCAGCTAATTTTTTGTTTTGTAGAGATGGGGTGTCCCTGTGTTTCACAGGCTGGTATCCAACTCCTAGCCTCAAGCAGTCCTTCTGCCCTGGCTTCTCAAAGTTCTGAGATTACAGGTGTGAGCCACTGCTCCCGACCTGTTCAGCATGTTGACATCAAGAACAGGGTGACTCTAAGAGGAAAAGGTCTCTTCACCCCCATCATCATCTTATAGCTTCCTGTTTCTCCTTCCCACAAAAATATTACTCAAAGCCCCCTTCCCAGAGCTGGGTCAGGCCTATGTTACCTGGGCCTTCACCTGACCAGCTCTTTGAAGGCTGGTGGTGCCATGCAGCTGGATAGAGAGGCATAAGACCCAGAGGCACAGCAGAGGAGCTGTGCTGCTTCAGCACTGGGCCCTGTGTGATGGTCTCTGTCTGCCTGCAGCGGAGAGAACTGCAGTGGTCTCAGATGATTTTAAGGTAGCATTTTGATTCGTTGTGTTGATTGAACTCTCTGAAGTTGCCATTTTTGTGGATCAAGAACAACTGACTGTCAGTGATTTCCTGTTTTACAGAGATGCCTTCCTTCAGAATCTTGCTGGGGCCATGAGTTGAGGAGACAGCATGGCAGAATTCAGGCATTCTTGGGTCCCTGGCCCTAATAACAGCAAATATCATTCAAGCCAACCTCTTCCCAGGTGGGCCTGCACAGACCCCACCTGGGAATTGCACCTGGGGACTCAGTATGAGCTCCAATTTCAATCACAAAAAGCCCAGCTGTTTTCCTAAACAAAAGGGCGTGGATGGGTCTCCTGAGAACCCTCTTCCCTGCACCAGGAGGCAGTACCCAAAGTGGCAACGTTAGCTTCAGTCCAGAGGATCGGAAGGGAGGGGAGGCCAAGTGGCATGGACTAAAAGCATCCCTGCACCCCTCACCTGTGTGCCAGCACTGCACACCTGATCTTCAGGCCATTTTCTCTTCCTCCCAACACTCATGATCCCCACTCTGTCTTGAATTCCCAGTCTCGGCCCTCCTTCCACACAGCTGCCCAAACCAGAAACCCGAGCCTCTTTCTCCTCTGTCATCCCCATGCCGCTCCTCACTAAATTCTGTTCTGTGGGCCTCTAACCACTGATGGAATTCATTCCTTGGGCTCTGGCTCCCTGCTTCCACCACGTTGAGACCACCACAGAGCCCCGCCGAGGTGATAGTGACAGCGCCTTGCCAGCCTCACCACCCCACATAAAAGCCAGATCAGTCTTTAAGTCACAAATCAGCTTCGGCTGCAGCCTCATTTCAATGTCATCAGTGTTTCACACCACTTCCAGGACAATGCCCTATTGCAGGCCTTGACCCAAGGCCCTTCCTCACCCAGACTCATCTCTCCCAGCTGCACCTGCGCCTGGGGAAGCCTTGTTCCCGGACACCCTCTGCCCTTTGCTGCCTGTTGGCCTTGTCCGAGTGTTGGCTCCTCTGCCCAGAGAGCCTTCACTCCCCTCACTTACTCAGGGTCACTGCCCTCTTGTCCTGGAGGCCTGCCATGAGCCATGTCAGGCTCCCCTCTGCCAGGAGTCCCGCTCAACACAATCCAGGATCATGGTCTCTCTGGGAACATGCTTCCTCCTTGAAGGCACTCAGAGGCCAGGTCTGCACTGAACCTGCATTTCCAGGAGCTCTCCAAGGGGACTGGGCACAGCTGGGCTCATGCAAATGAAGGTTGCTGTTGTCTCCACAGCCCCCTTGGAGTCTCTAAGACCTTCCTTCCTGACTGTGGGTCACAGGATGCAGAACCAGAGGAAACCCACGGGATGTGGGTGATTGAAAACGGGAGGTTGTACTTCCAGGGAAAAGGCACAAAAGAGGATGTGAGGAAAGTCAGAATGCCAGGCTTCAGGCTCAGTGGAAGGGGCATGTTTAGGAGCTGTGAATTCTCACCAGCAGCCCTGAAGTCTAGTCCCCGAGGGTGAGGCTGGGGCCAAATATGTGAGAAGAAATGCTCACTACGGGGTTGGATTACTTTCTTTAGTCTTCTCTTCTTGTATTGTATTTGGAATCACTCTCTTAGGGTAATGGGATATATCTATATTCATCTGTCTGTCTGTTTATACTTCTATCATCTACTTATATTATCTATCTGTATCCATCTGTCTATCTGCATGTATCTATTTGCCTGCATCTCTCTGAATGTATCTATCTGCATGTATCTATGTATCTCTCTGGATTTATCTCTCTGGATATATCTCTCTGCATGTATCTCTCTGCATTTATCTATCTGTATGTATCTATCTACTTATAGCTCTCTGCATGTATCTCTCTGTATGTATCTCTGAATGTATCTCTGCATCTATCTCCCTGTGTTTATCTATCTGCATTTGTCTACCTTATAACTCTCTGCATGTGTATCTCTGTATGTATCTCTCTGCATCTATCTCTCTGCAGTTATCTATCTGCATGTATCTCTCTGCATTTATCTCTCTGCATGTATCTCGTTGTATGTATCTACCTGCATGTATCTCTCTGCATTTATCTCTCTGCATGTATTTCTCTGTATGTATCTACCTGCATGTATCTCTTTGCATGTATCTTTCTGCATTTATCTCTCTGTATGTATCTCTCTGCATGTATCTATCTGCATGTAACTCTCTGTGTGTATCTATCTGCGTGTAGCTCTGCATGTATCTACTGTATGTATTTATCTGCATGTATCTCTCTGCGTGTATCCACTGTATATAACTATCTGCATGTATCTCTCTGTATGTACCTATTTCTATCAATATGTGCATCTATCATCTCACCTAAATAGAGAGAGAGGACAGAGTCTTGGAGTGGAAGGTCCCACAGCTGGGATTCCTGTGACAAAGACCCCACCCCATTTCCTGCCCTGTGACTTTATTCTGCGCTGCATTCTAGAAAGAGTTTGGTCCACATTTGGGCGTAGAATCGATTCCTATGTCTGCTCTCGGTGGCCGTGAAACCTTCGACTGTCACATGGACTTTCTGTGCTTGGGTCCTTCACGTGTGAAGTGAGGGAGTGGTAACCAGGTTGGAGGCTGCAGTGAGGCGTCAGTGAAGCAGGGGTGAGAGAATCCTCGCCCCAAAGGGCCCCCGTTTGCCCGAATGTAAAATTGCACACCTGAGGGTGAGTTTGGGGCCCAGCTAGGCTGGGGCGAGACTGGAACCTAAGCTTTGTTAGGGCAGCGTTCACATCCGTCTAGTTATCTGTCTAAAGCCTAGCACTTTGCCAGGCAAAGAGCAGGCAGGCATAAAGGTTGACTGAGTCTTCTTGGAGGGACTGATTTATCTCTGCTCAGTCACATTTCTCAGAGGTGCGCCCCCCTGCACTGGTGAGCCCCAGCCCCCGACAGTGGGGATCTGCTGATGGCCTTCTCTTCTAATGAGCTCCACATGTCAGCCTGCAAATTGGCAAAACTGTCAGACAAGCAACAACAGAAAAAAAAAGTTTTTAATTAGTTCTTCATAAAGATCAGGAAGTGTGGTAAGGGAAAAATGCTTGAATCTGCACGTGGTTCTTTGAACTATAATTAGTATGTTGGGTTTAAAAGTGGTAAAAGCCCATTAGCTCCTGTACTGGCTGCTGAAAAGTTAGATGAAAAAGAGGAGTCTGGGGAAGGCTGGTGAGGATCAACACTTTCAGTTTAAGAAGATGCATTCTCTAGGCCTTAAACACTTTGAGATTGTCCTTTTCCCTGTGTGCACACCCACGCAGCACAGCCGCCTCGTAGTTGGGTGGTGCACTTGGTGATGAGGATACATTGTCCATCTATGGGACGTTCGCATCTGATGAAGGAAGCAGGACCTTCATGCCACAGTTTCTGGACAGGCTGGGAGTAAGAGCTCAGGGCATGCCTGGGTACTCGGGGAGCTGGGAAGTGACCTGAGATGGATTCCTGTCAGACCCACGTGGAACCTCAAAAGGCCCCTGACCCCTTTGGGCAACAGTTTCCTCCTTGGAAAGTTGGAAGAGATCATCAGGGCTGGACGCTGTGAGTCTTTGAACTTCCCAGTAAGGTATCCTATTTAGCTAATGGGGAGGGGGGGAGGAAAGGGAACCCCCCCAAAAGCTCAGTTCACCTGCATTGATTGGCCCCAAATCTTATTTGTTCTTGAAAGGCCACCTGAAGTCCCTCCTTCTCTCAGAATCCTTCCAAAGCTTCCCACCTGCAGGAATTTCCCTTCCTTAAGCTCCATGACATCATAATAGTAATGATAAGAATTAGAAACATGAAGAAGCCGTGTTCTAAGTCACAAATCACCTACTTCTCGCCACCTTAGACTCATCTTATAGATGGAGAAACAGAAAGAACGTGAAGCCGCTTCTTGTGGCAGAGCTTGAACTCAAACCCAAGCCTGACCCCAGAGCCCACTCTCTTAACTGACACCCAACACCACAATTTTCTTTTTTAGTAGGTTTACCATACACCAGGTGTTGAATTAGGTGCATTGATTAGGCTGTCTATTAGACCTCAAACATTCCTGCAGTGAGGCGCAAAGATGCAGCCATGGAAGTGGAGGAAGCTGAAATGTCTTCCCCGCCGTTTCGGGCTAGGAAACTGCTGAGCTGAGACCTGAACTCAGAACTCTCCTGGCAGCAGTTGCCTTCATGTGGCATCAACAGCACATGGATCGAATTCCACTGCTGATCATTTCACAGCACTGTTTAGCACTTTAAGTAGAATACACATTCAGAGAAATGCATGTATCATAAGGGAACAGACTTGATGAGATTTTACAGAGATTTTACTGAGTGAGGTCCCCCGGCTAACCATCAACTGGGTCAGGAAACAGAACATCACTGGCACCACAGAAGGCTGCCTTCCCTGCCTGTGACCACCTTCCAAAAGTCTCTGCTATTCTAACCCTGACACAGAGATGAGTTCTGCCTGACTGGAGTCGGGTACAATGCACTTTTGTGTGTCTGGCTCCCTTCTCTCCACATTGTGTTTGTGGATCATCCCTGCGGTTGCAGGGAACAGCACTCCGTTACTTTCATTTCTCTCTTACCCCCTGTATGAGGCCATGGAGATTGATCTCTCCATTCTACTGTTGAGGGACAATGTAATTGATGCTAATTTTTTGCCTATTACGAGTAGAACTGCCATAAACCTTCATATACACACCTTTTGGTAAATAAACACATTTATGTTGGGTGTATATCAATGAGCGAAATTAACAGGTCATAAATGCTGGCAGGGTGGTGTCGGGAAACACTGGTGGCTGGTGGCTGGGTCTTCAGTATAGCTGTGTCAGTTCACTCCTACCAGTGCATTACTTCACATCTTTGCAGACACTTCGTACCTTCAATTTAAAGATTTAGTCATTCTGTGTAGTGATACCGTTTAGCAATTTTAATATGCATTTTCTGGATGACTAATGAGGGTCAGCACACTTGTATATTAACCAATTCAATATCTTTATGGAGCGCCTGTATGAGCTATTTGCCAACTTTTTCTAAAAAAAAAAAAAGAATTGTGTGGTGGCTCACACCTGTAATCCCAGCACTTTGGGAGACCGAAGCAGGCAGATCTCTTGAGGTCAGGAGTTTGAGACCAGCCTGGTCAACATGGTGAAACCCCGTCTCTACTAAAAACACAAAAATTATCCAGGCGTGATGTTGGGCACCTGTAATCCCAGCTACTCAGAAGACTGAGGCAGGAGAATGGCTTGATCCCCGGAGGCGGAGTTTGCAATGAGCCGAGGTCGCGCCATTGCACTCCAGCCTGGGTGACGGGGAGACTCCGTCTCAAAAAAAAAAAAAAATTGTTTGTGTTTTTTCTGTTGATTTACACGGGTTTCCTTTAAAACCTATATTCTGGAGATGAGTCTTTTGATGGGCATAAATTATTAATTCTGATAAAATCCCATGTTTTAACCTTTTCCTTCATGGTTAGCAACCACCTCAAGGTCATGCCCTGTATTATGTCCTAGAGGCTTTATTGTTCTACCTTTCACTTTCAGGTCTAAAATCTATCTGACCTGGTGCCTTGATGTGGTTGTTAAGCTACTTTTAAATGATGTGAAATGAGGGTCAATTCATTTTTCCCAGCTGGTTATTGGATTAGGTCAACATGATTTATTGGGGCGACTGTCTCGTCCCACCGTATTGGAGCTGCACCACATCAAACATTCTGAGGGTTTTCCTTGTGAACGGATTTTCAACTACAAACTCAGTTTCTTTGTATAAGTAAGGGGTATCCCAGACAGCTATTTCCTTTTCAGAGAACTTTGGTTATTTGTGTATTTAACTAACTTGTGAATTTTATCTAGAGTGTCAAATTTATTGGAATAAAGTTCATCATATTTCCCCAGTATCCTTTTAATATCTATATAGTCTGTAGTGATGTCATCATTCTGATTTCTGATATTTATAATTTATGTCTTCTCTCTTTCCTCTGGTCAATCTGGTTAGAGGTTTTCCAATTTTAATGACCTCAAAAAAAAATAAGCTGTTGGCTTCATTGATCTTCTTTCTTGTTTTTCTGTTCTCTATTCCATTGATTTCTTCTCTTATCTTTATTGTTTCCTCACTTTTGCTTAATTTCAGTTTAATTTTCTTTCCTTTTACTGGCTCTTTAAGATTAAAGGAGAAAGCTTTGATTTGAAACCTTTCTTTTCATCTACTATTGGTCTTCCGTGCTCTAAATTTCCTCCTATCTGCTGTGTTAGGGACATCTTGCAAGTTCTGATATGCTCTGTTTTCATTTTCATTCAGTTTGAAACACTTTCTAATTTCCCTTTGAATTTCTTCTTTAATGCATGGGATATTTACAAGTATATTATTTAGTTTTCAAACATTTAGGAACTTTCCAGAAATCTTTCTGCTACTGATTTCTCATTTCAGACCATTGTGGTTACAGAGCACACCGCTTATGAGCCTTAGTCCACCATGTGCTGCTGCAATAAAATACTTGGGACCAGGTAATTTTTAAAAACCAAAAATGTATCTTCTCACAGTTCTGGAGGCTGGGAAGTCTGAGATCAAGGTGCTGGCAGGTCCAGTTGCCCGGCGAGGGCTGCACCCTCCAGAGGGGAAGGACACCATGTCCACACAGGAGGAAGCCGGAAGGGCAAGTGGAGGAAGCCTCGGGCAGAACAGCCTTCACCCACCCACGGGAGGAGTCAACGGCTGGATCATCTCATTATTATCACACTGGTGAGACCTGCATTTTGGAGGGGACACACTTGCACCACAGCACATGACTTTCAAATGTATTGACATTTTGTTTTGATGACCCCAGATAGGGGCTGTCTCGGCAAATGTTTCACGTGTACGTGAAAAGGAAAACGTGCTTTATAAATGATAAATGTCAATCAGGTCAAGTTAATTCATGCTGCTGTTCAAGTCTTCTGTGTCCTTGATCGACTCTCCCTCCTTATTTTATCAGTTAGTGAAAGATGGATGTTTCCATCTTGCTATTTTTGTGGATGTGTCCATTTTCCTTTTGTTTCTAACAGTTTTTGCGTCATGCATTGTGAACCTCTGTTATTAATCCATAAACATGTAGGACTGTTATGTCCTCCTCATGAGATGACCCCTTTGTCATTTTTGAAATGATCTTAAGAGCTCTCATAACACTCTCTGCTCTGAAATCTATTTTGTCTGAGCTTAATGTAGCAACTCCAGGTTTCTTTTGGTGAGTGTTAGCAAAATATACCATTTTCTATCATTCTACCTTTATTTGTGTCTTTATATCCAGAGGGGGCTTTTTGTAGGCAGCATAGAGTTTGGTCTTTTATTTTTTTTTCTTCATCCAATTTGAAAATCCCTGTCTTCTAACTGAAGTATTGAGGACATTTAAATTTAAAATAATTATTAATCATATTTGGTTTCATGCTGCCTTCTGAGGTTTGTCTTCTATTTGTCCTTTTTCCCTCTTTAATCGACATAGCAATGTCCATTTCTAGAAGTTCAGTTTGGGTCCTTTCCTATCTTCCGTGTTATGATGTAGTATGTCCAGTCTTCTCTGGGTTTTTTTTTCTTTTTGAACATACGGAATATAGTTACAAGAGCAGTTTGAATGTCCTTGCCTTTTACTGTTGTGATCTGTGCCATCCTCTCTTGAATGCTTTTTTGTCATCAACTTGGGTCAAACTTTCTGCTTCTTTGCATACCTGGTAAATTGATTGTATAACAAATGTTATCTTTTTTTTTTTGAGACGGAGTCTCCCTCTGTCACCAGGCTGGAGTGCAGTGGCCGAATCTCAGCTCACTGCAAGCTCTGCCTCCCCGGTTCCCGCCATTCTCCTGCCTCAGCCTCCCGAGTAGCTGGGACTACAGGCGCCGCCACCTCGACCGGCTAGTTTTTTGTATTTTTTAGTAGAGACGGCCAGGATGGTCTTGATCTCCTGACCTCGTGATCCGCACGTCTCGGCCTCCCAAAGTGCTGGGATTACAGGCTTGAGCCACCGCACCCGGCCACAAATATAATTTTATCTTATTGGGTGCTGGATATTTTTGTGTTTCTATAAATATGTTTGAGGATACTTGGAAATAGTTTGGTCCTTTTGGTTCTTCTTTCAAGTTTAATTAGACTGATTCAGAGCCACAGTTACTGGAGGCTATATTTATTCCCTTCGACTGAGGCAAGACCTTTTCAACACCTGACGCCCCATGAATTGTGATGTGTTGAAGTTTAATTGTTGGAATAGAAAATATTCCTAATATTTCCTACCCTGCAGGAGCCCTAGAATTTTTTCCACAGCCTTGGCAATTTGGGGGTTTCCTCACCACATGCATACATGATCATTTTATTTTAACATATGTTATGAAGCCCATATAGCATTGTTATTAGTTTTGCTTTGAAGTGTTCATTTCTTTGAAATGTTTTCATCATAAAATAATAAAATGCATACAGAGAATCAAACACGATAAATGTGTGGTTTACAAATTATTCTTAAGCGAACACCCTGGTAACTCCCATCAGTTTAAGAAACATGGTTTTGTCACCCACCCTGGGAACCACGTCCATCTGCCTGGCCTCAGTCAGGCCCCTCCAGCTGCTCCACACCCCATAAGTAAAGACAATCTTGACTTTTATGGTAATGGCATATTTTTAAACAAAATAGTTTTATCATTCAAATGTGAATTCCTGGACATGACAAATTAGTCTTGTCCAATTTTAAAATTTGACATGTCTTTTAAACTTCTTTTATCCTGTAAACTCTTTCTGTTTTTTTTTCTCTTCTGTGCCATTATCTGTGGGGAAGTCTGGTTCCTTTGAGTCGTGGACTCTCCGGCAGTCTGGAAGTTGCTGATAGCACTCTCAACATGCTTCTCTGTCCTTTATATATTTTTTTCCAAATTGGCAGTGGGAGCCAGAGACTGGGTCGTGCTGCTCAGGCTTAATCCCTCTGTGAAGATGCTATTTGGTGTTTGGCCAGACAGTAGGAGGCACGTAATTTTCAATTGTGCCTCTTTTTGCCATGCGAACAGTCATTGATTTTTAATGCTCACATCTAATTCATTCAGAGTTGCAAGGCGTGATATTCTCATTCTGTTGACTTTTTGGCTTATTATTTGTCAACTGACATTTCAAGAATTTCAGGAAAAAGTCATCTTATCTGCCCACATCTGTACATTTCCAGTGCTATCCCCTTTTTCCTTTCGCTGAAGGGAATTTTTTTGTTCCAGTGTGAAAGTCCTGGTGATGAATTCTCTCAGTTTTCATTTTTATGAAAATATCTCTATCTGATCCTCAATTTTGAAAGTGTTTTGCTGGTTATAAAATTCTAGGTTCACATTTAAGACGCCACTCCATTGTCTTCTGGCCTGAGGGTTTCTGATGAGAAATAAACTACTACTTTTATCTTTACCTTCTGCCTGTCTGTCCCTTTTTACCCCACCAAATGCCTTTAAGATTTTCTCTTTGACTGGGATCTCTATCCGTTTGACTAGGATGTGCCTAGCTGTTCTTTTCTTTGCATTTATTTTGCTTGATTTTATTGAATTTTCTGGAATAATAGATTGATGTTTTAATCACATTTAGAAAATTTTTAGCTGATATGTATTTAAATATTTTTTCTTCCATTCTGTCTTCTCCTTTTAGGATTTCTGAGTTTTTTATATATCTATCTATCTATCTATCTATCTATCTATCTATATAAATATATACATATTACATACACATATTATATATATATATAAAACATTGCTTAATATTTCTATACAGGTGGATAAGGCTATATTTACTTATTTTCAGTCTTTTTTTTTCCCTTTGTGCTTCAGTTTATTCAAACTGTCATGCTCTGACTTCAAGTTGAATGATCCTTTCTATTGAATGGATTTTGTCCTTCACTTTTAGAATTTCCATAGTTCTCCAAAAATTTCCTACCACTCATTATATGTATTTTGCCCTATAAATACTTAACATAGTTATGGGTATTTTAATGTCATTTTCATCTAATTCCAACATCTATACAATGCCTGGGTCTTCTTTTATGAACTGTTTTTTCCTTTGACTTTGGATGACAGCTTACTGCCTCATTCCATGTCTAGTAATTTTTGTTTTCATAATGAACATTGTGGATGATAAGTTGTAGAATCTTGAGATTCTGTTATCTTCTCCTAAGAGTGTTAAATTTTGTTCTAGAAGGCAATTAAATTACTGGCATATCATCTTGGTCCTAAGGTCCTATCTGCTGTTAGAAAAATCTATTCAATTTTGCCCTCAGCCTTAGGATGTCGGTACTAGCTTTAGGAGGGGGTTCTGAATTCTTCTGGGGTTCCAGTGGAATGCCCTCAGTGTTCATCAAGGCCCTCTAACGTAGTGAAACTTGAGCTCTAAACTGTTTCTGCAGCACTGTGCAGTTGCTGAATTATCCGCTGTCTTTCAGCCTTCCAGCTGTTTTTTGGTGAGGCTCTGTGGAGATCTGCCCTGTGTATGTGTATGTGCATGTATATGTGTGTGTGCACATGTATGTGCATCTACATGTGCAAGTGTATGTATATGTGCATGTGTATGTGCATGTGCATTTGCATGTATGTATGTGTATTTGTATGTGTGTGTGCATTTGCATGTGTATGTGCATGTGCATGTGCATTTGTGTGTGCATGTTTATGTGTGTGTGTGTATTGTATGTGTGCATTTTCATGTGTGTGTGCATTTGCATGTACATGTGCGTGTACATGTGTATGCATTTGTGTGTGTGTGTATGTGCATTTGCATGTGCGTATGTATGTGTATGTGCACGTGTATGTGTGTGCATTTGCGTGTGTATGTTTATGTGCATGTGTGTGTGCATGTTTGTGTGTATGTGTATGTGCACTTGCATTTGCATGTGCATACATACATGTACGTGCATGTGTACTTACATGTACATTTGCATGTGTATGTATGCATATTTGCATGTGCATTTGCATGTGCATTTGCATGCACATGTGTATTTGCATGGCATGTGTACTTGTGTGTGCATTTGCATGTATGTGCATGTGTATGTTTATGTGCATGTGTGTGCATGTTTGTGTGTGTATGTGCACGTGTATGTGTATGTGCATGTGTATATGTATGTGTATATGTATGTGGATTTGCATGTGTGTGCATGTGCATGTGTACGTGTGTGCACTTGCACGTATGTGCATGTGTATGTTTATGTGCATGTTTGTGTGTATGTGTATCTGCATGTGCATGTGCGTGTGTATCTGCATGTGCATGCGTATGTGTGTGTACGTGTGCATGAGTGTGTGCATGTGCCTGTGTATGTGTATATGTACGTGCATTTGCATGTACATGTGTATGCGCATGTGCATGTGCATGGCAGAGTGAGCCAAGAATTTGAGGGAAGTGTACAGATTCGGGGAATCATACTATGCAACTTCCTCAATCCAGCATTTTCTTCTTCAATTTCCAGTCACATTGGAAGTGCTAAACACAGATTCCTGATTCCCCAGCCCCGTAAGACTGCTGCTTTCTTGTCCTCTAATCTTCTTAGGCCCTGCAGGCGGGAGATTCCCTCAGGAGAATAGCCAGATGCACATAAAACTTTTCCAGATTAAACCCCTTATCTCAGGAGTTGTGTCTCTCCTCCAGATTCTACCTGTTTAGTCACTCTCCAGTGCCTCCCAATAGTTATTTTGATGTCTTACCCAGAGCTTATACAGGCAGGCAGAGATTGGACATATTGCAGGTTTGGTTCCAGACCACCAGGATAAAGTAAATATCACAATAAAATGAGTCACAGGTTTTTTTTTTGGTTTCTCTGTGCATATAAAAGTTATGTTTAGACCATCCGTTAGTCTACTAAGCATGCAATAGCATTATGTCTAAAAAATGTACATACTTTAATTTAAAAATACTTGATTGCTAAAAATACTCATGATCATCTGAGCTTTCAGGAAGTCATAATATTTTTGCTGGTGGAGGATCTTGCCTAGATGATGTTAGCTGCTGACAGATCAGGGTGGGGGTTACTGAACGCTGAAGTAACTGTGTCAGTTTCTTAAAATAAGACAATAATAAAGCTGGCTGCATCAATCAACTCTTTCACAAAAGATTTCCCAGTAGCATGAGGTAGCAGTTGACCCATGGTAGAACTTCTTTCAAAACTGGAGCCAACCCTGTCAAACCCAGCCACTGCTTTCTCAACTAAGTGTATGGAATATTCTAAATCCTTTGTTGTCATTTCGACAATGTCCACAGCGTCTTCACCAAGGGTAGGTTCCATCTCAGAAAACCACTTTCTTTGCTCATCCATAAGAAGCAGCTCTTCATCTGTTCAAATTTGATCATAAGATTGCAGCAATTCAGTCACATCTTCAGACTCCACTTCTAATTCTAGTTCTCTTGCTATTTCCACCATATCTATAGTTCCTTCCTCCACTGAAGTCTGAAATCCCTCAAAGGCTTGGAATCAACTTCTTCCAAACTACTAAAGTTGACATCTTGACCTCCTTCCATGAAACAAATGTTCTTCATGACAGAAATCTGTCTGTGGCAGCTGTAGTACTATTAAATGTATTTGTTAAATAAGGAGAAAGTTTAAATGACTCCTTGATCCAGGGTTGCAGAAAGGATGTTGTGCTAACAAGCATAAAAACAACAAAACAACATTCATCTCCTTGTGCATCTCCATCAGAGTTTTTTTCTTTTTCTTTTTTCTTTTTTTTTTTTGGACAGAGTCTTACTCTCTCTCCCAGGCTGGAGTGCAGTGGTGTGATCTTATCTCACTACGGCCTCCACCTCCCGGGTTCAAGCAATTATCACTCCTCAGCCTCCTGAGTAGTTAGAATCAATTACAGGCATGTGCCACTATGCCTGGCTAATTTTTGTATTTTTAGTAGAGGTGGGGTTTCGCCATGTTGGTCAGGCTGGTCTCGAACTCCTGATCTCAGGTGATCCACCCACCTGGGCCTCCCAAAGTGCTGGGATTACAGGCGTGAGCCACCGTGCCTGGCCTCCATCAGAGCTCTTGAGTGACCAGGCGAACTGTCACATTAGTATTTGGAAAGTAATTTTTTTTTTTTCTGGGCAGTAAGTCTTAACTTTAGGCTTAAAATATTCAGTAAACCATGCTTTAAACAGATATGTTGTCATTCAGCCTTTTTGTTCCATGTGTAGAGCAGAGTGGATTTAGCATCATTCTTAAGGGCCCTAGAATTTTCATAATGGGAAATGAGTGTTGGCTTCAGTTTAAAGTCACCAGCTGCATTAGCCCCTCACAAGGGAGTCAGCTGGTCCTCTGAAGCTTTGAAGCCAGGCATTGACTTCTCCCCTCTAGCTGTGAAAGTCCTAGATGGCATCTTCTTCTAGTATAAGGCTGTTACATCTGCACTGAAAATCTGTTGTTTATTGCAGCCACCTTCATATTTATTGTAGCCACCTTCCTCAGTGATTTTAGCGAGGTCTAATGGATGTCTTACTGCAGCCTCCTTCATGGTTATTGTAGCCACCTTCCTCAGTGATCTTAGCGAGGTCTCATGGATATCTTACTGCAGACTCTCCACCAGTGCTTGCTGCTTCACCTTGCACTTTTGTGTTATGGAGTCAGTCCCTTTCCTTAAACATCATGAACCAACCTCTGCTGGCTTCAGGTTTCTCTTCTGCAGCTTCCTAACCTCTCTCAGCTTTCATAGAATTGAAGAGAGCTAGGACCTTGCCCTGGACTAGGCTTTGGCTTAAGGGAATGTTGTGGCTGGTTTGATCTTCTGTCCAGACCACTCAAACTTCCACCATCTCAGCAAGAAGGCTGTTTGTTTCACTTTCTTATCATTTGCGTGTTTTCTGGAGTCGCACCTTTAATTTCCATCAAGAGGTTTCTCTTTACATTCACAATGTGGTGGTTTGGCACAAGAGGTGCAGCTTTTGGCCTATCTCAGCTTTCAACCCGCTTTCTCACTAAGCTGAAGCATCTCTAGCTTTTGATTGGAAGTGAGAGAAGTGTGACTCTTCCTTTCATCTGAACACTTTGAGGCCATGGCAAGGTTATTAATTAGCCTAATTTCAATATTGTTGTGTCTGAGGGAACACAGAGGCCCTAGGAGAGGGAGAGAGATGGGGAGATGACTAGGGGAGCAGTCAGGACACACACATTTATTGGTCAAGGTCATAGTCTTTCATGGGTGCAATTCATGGTGCCCCTAAACAATTGCAACGGTAACATCAAAGATCACTGTTCACAGATCACCATAAAAGACATAATTTAAATGTTTGAAATACTGCAAGAATTGCCAAAACCTAAGAATGACCCAAATAACACAAAGACCTGAAGCGAACCCATGCTCTTGGGAAAATGGCGCAGACTTGCTCAGCGCAGGGTTGCCACAAATTCCAGTTTTGAAAATCGCAGTATCTGGCGAGTGCAATCAAATGGAGTTTGCCTGTGATGATTTCTGGCCGGAAGATTCACCCAGTATAAGCCCCTTCCCATTTGGCAAAGCTATGACGTTCTCATGCACTCTTCTTTCCCATATGTGTGAATCTTACCGTTTTTCATTATTACCCACATATTTGCCCTCTTCGTTCTTCTGATTGCCCTTCCCACTTACCCTGCTTACACTGCAGATAGTTTCCTTCTGAACTGGGAAAGCTTCCCAGAGAATTTTATAGGCAACCTGATGTGCACTAAGCTGCTTGGCAGTCCTGGCCTATGATACCTCAGGGAACTTCCCCTACACAGCGGACCAGAGCTATGCGTTCTCCAGTGAGGTCTGGATTGCAGATGTGGGTCCCCCCTTCCAGACACCTTCCTCACTCCATGGTACCGCAGCAACCCCCGGGGCAGGGCTCACCCCACAGCTTTTATCACTGTGCTATTTGCTGTTCTCTTTGCACCCTGATAGGAGGTCCTTATTATCAGATACTGATTCCTTCTGTTAATATTTCTCTGTTCAGATTTATGGTTTATGTCTCCTACGGGGGTTCTGGCTTAGAGCATTCTTAGTTTCAATTATTGTATGTTTGAGTTGTTATTCTTACCAGTTCTGGGGTAAAATTCTCAATTTTATTATGTATTTTCTTGAATTATTACATTTATGTTAAAATCTCCGTCTAAAAGCTGCACAATCTAGATCCTGTGGAGATTTGTTTCTATTGTCTTATTTTTCATGTCATTCTATCTTCTCTATGGGCAGGCCTGGCACATTTGTGTCGAATGTTTGACATGGTGCATGAAAAGCATTAGAAGGTCTGGATGAGGCTGTCTTCCTCGAGGAGCATTAATCTTCTCCTGCCCAGCTGTTTGAGTAGAACAGGATATTGATACAAACATGGCCTGAGATATTTTGAGGCCAGGTGTTGGGCATTGCAAAGATTGACTTGATTCTGGTTTGTCTTCACTGTTGGTCTACAGCATTGCTGAGGCCTCTACTGGAACAGGAGGTGCTCACTAGGGCCCTTTCTCTTCTTGGAAGTTTTTGTCTTATTTGACTCTCCAGCTCTTCTTGGCTACTTAGCACTGAGCAGCTGCTTTGTGCTTGATTTGTAAGCCTCTTATGACCCCATGAGCCTTGAGATTTGACAAATTCCCAAGAGAAAAATCTGTGCAGAATGGTGGACTCGCTTCTCTGGAAATCTCTTTTCTCATGGATCATGCCCTCTCAAATCCTGACTGCCTGGAGAGCCTCGGCTTCCTCTTTGATCTTTTCAGATGCATGGGGCGTAGCTGTCTGTTGGATTCTTCCCCACATGGTGGATTACACATGCCCCTGAGGAAAGGTGAACACGGCACTTAGCTTGTCTCCTATATTCCCTCCTCTCAGGGAGGCGACACTGGCACCTAAGGTCTTGACCATCTCGATTACTTTCCAATGCCTTCAAACAGCAGTTTTTCTTGACTGCTCTCCAGCTTTAATATCTATTAATCGTGGGAGGGTTGGTCTGGCGAGACACATTCTATAAGCAGAGGGTATCTGTTCCATTCAATTGATTTTTTTCCCATAACCAGACAATAAGCTTCTACAGGCTGGGTTTTTAAAAATATTTTTAATTTCACACAACCTAATTTGGTTCTGAGCCCTCTCTTGGGGGTCCAGCAAACACAATTTTATGTAGAAACCAAAAGCTGGAAAAAATACTTAGATTATTTCAGGCAAAATCATCTCTGGTTGTATTTATCCAGGCTGCCTGTACACAGTCCAGACAAAATCAAGAATAATTTGGCAGAGCTTTGGAGTGTAGACCACACACCAGTGTTTGAATTTCTTAAATAAATGTTATTTGAGCTCTGTCATAGCCAAATTTGCATTTGTTTTTCCTGGAACTCTGAATTTTGGTCTTGTCTATGCTGGAGGTTCTGAGATGCTTTTGAGAACAAGTGTGTTTTCACCCCACGTCACCTTCAAAGGTGAGCGGGCGTGCTCCTAGAACACACAAGCGCCCTGACATCACATGGTAAATCCATCCTTCTGGAACTGTCCATGGCCATCAGGGGATACTTTGGAAGTAAGACTGGCTAGGATTGGATTTCCATTCTAAGCGGAGGGACTCTGTAAAGGTTCCTGAATTTCTATAAGTCCCAATTTATTCATCACTTAAAGGAGAGTTGCACTTAATTTGGCATGAAAATTAAAAGCAATAAAGAGATGTTGCAGTAAAGCACAGACAGAGAGACAGCAGGAGAAGCTGATCCCTGCGTGCCACTGTTCTTTCCTTCTCTCCTAAGCCATGTTCTTCCAGATCTCCAGAAAGCCCCCTGCTCCCCGGCTCTGCACCCCAAAGCACTCTGTCTCCATGTCTGCCCACTTCTTAAGGTCAGGAACTTGAGGTCTGCTTTATGCTTGGGCAGAGGGCCTGGTTTGGAGGAGGTGCCCAGGGCAGCACCGTCCAGTACCACAGACTGGTTCATGCACACATCTAGGGCAGCAGCACTGAATGGGCACCTGCCCTCTGCTGGGACGTGGGGATGCAAAGAAGGCCCATGAGACAGGCCTCCCGGATGAAGGGCCTCTGAGGGCCTGACTGCTGGGCAGTGGTGCAGAAGACGGCCCTGAGAGGTGGTTGTGCATCTATGGAAGAGTATGGGGAAGGCGGTTTGTGGGAAAGGATGGGAAGGGCTTCCCAGGAAGAGGCAGCATGAGGAAAGGCGCTGGCCCCATATATCCCCACGGGGAGAGGTGCATGAGGAGCTCTGGAGGGAGTGCTGGGGAGAAGTCACATTCTCTGTCGTGGGGCTCACACTCTCTCCTCTTCCCATTCAGGCAGCTGTTTGGTGACACCACCATGAACTCAGTGAATGTAAGGAGAGCACCACCCTGACTCCCTCCACACCCTATCCCTGAGCTGACTCACCCCTAACTGTTGCTGACGATGCCCTGGGCAGAACAATGGGACATGGGGCCTCAGACCACACACGTCCCCAGATGGGCACGCCCACCGCTCTGTGCTCCAGAGGTGCACGCCTGCAGAGGAGACCCTCAGGCCAGAGCATTCCTAGTGAGCAAGAGTGTTTGCCTCTAGCCCCGCATGGCTTACTAGAAGGGAGCTCCCCACACCATGAATGAGGCTCAAGGGCGCCTTCTGGCTGGAGCCAGGGCTGACCTGGGCACGTCCCCCTTGTTCTGCTCTTTCACCGTGAGGGTGACCGGAAGCAGGAGCAGGCATACAGGGAAGCCCCCTGCCCCTGCTCACGATGCAGGGTGCTGCATGGAGCCCAAGAAATGTACTTCACAGAGCATGAAGGCACTCTCAAGGCTCACGTCTTATCTGCATTCCCCAGAAGCAGGTCCTGAGATGAGGATTTTAGGTGCAAATTGTTTATTCGAGAGGGATTTCAGGAAGCGCCAACTAGAGAGTGGGTACCTGAGACAGAGAAAGAAGCAGCCAACCAAGGGGGAGTTTCCAAGTCAGTGACCCAGAAGGCACCAGAAGCCCACCCCTAGGACGTGTCCTGGGTGTCTAGCACACACCCTAACCTTATCCCACTTACGGGCGAGAGAGTTGGGGTATTCACATATCAACTCTTACCACCACTAGGTGAGGGCTGCTCCTGAGACATGTGAATCCCCAGAACCTCTGACCCCTTCTGCGTGTGG
This sequence comes from Chlorocebus sabaeus, assembly GCF_047675955.1. Classification (NCBI taxonomy): domain Eukaryota; kingdom Metazoa; phylum Chordata; class Mammalia; order Primates; family Cercopithecidae; genus Chlorocebus; species Chlorocebus sabaeus. The sequence goes on along the minus strand of NC_132911.1, from coordinate 145,616,875 downwards.
GTAAGGCCTCCTGGCAACCAGGAAGAGGGCAGGTAAAGGAGCGCAGATGGCTGCAGGTGGCAGACGGCTGTGTACACTGGGAGAATGAAGCCGGGTGGAACTGAGCGCCCGCTACAGTCTCTGTCCCAGCCCCACCTCGCTTGACTGCCCTTCAGGAGTCCACGTTCCTTCTAGTGAGGGAAGAGGATGCAAGGCAGATAGAGGAGGCAAAGCAGACAGAGGATGCCAATTTTATGTCATCTAATGCTGCGTGGAGCAAAGCGGTTTGCAGTCTCCCCAGCCTCCCACCGGCAGCTCCAGCCCAGAAGCCTTGGCCCAGAGGCGCTTCTCTCTCCTGATCTCTTCCTCCTGGGACTGGAGTCAAAGGAGAGCCTCGGTTTCCCAAAGCTGATGTGAGGAAACTGACCTGGGTTCTCCGCTGTGGGGTGCCCAGGCGTGGCCTCTGCCTGGCAGATACTAAGTTGGGTGAGTTGGACCACAGGCGTCCAACATGGTGAGGGACTCACCATGGGGTGGAGGACTTAAAACCCTGCCCACAGGCCTCAGGGAGAGGCCTTCTCCCTTCCCCCCTCGCCCTCATCTCCAGCTTCTATCTCTGACCTCTTGGAAAGCACGCCTAGTTCCTTTTCTTTTCTATTTTTTTTTTCTTTTTTTTTTTTTTAGAAGGTCTCACTCTGTCTTCAGGCTGGAATGCAGTGCTGTGATCACAGCTCACCAGTCTCAACCTCCCTAGGCTCAGATCATCCTCCCACCTCAGCCTCCCAAGTAGCTGGGACTATAGGCGCACGCCCCCATGCCCAGCTAATTTTTGTATTTTGGGTGGAGACGGAGTCTTGCCGTACTACCCAGGTTGGACTCAAACTCCTGGCCTCAAGCAATCCACCTGCCTCAGCCTCCCAGAGTTGAAATTCCAGGTAGGAGACCTTGTGCCTGGCCATGCTTCTTCCAGGTGTGGCCAGCATGGAACTCCTCTGTCTTCCTTTGAGTCTCCTTCCAGAAAGAAAAGCCCAAGTCCACCGTACCCTTGAATTACTCAAAGGTTTCCACCTCCTCTGCCTCTCCTTCCCCCTCTTGCTCCCTCCCCACTGAGCTCCCCAAGCTGTCCCCCCAGTGCACAGGCCAGGAGCCGCCTCAAGGCAACCCTTACTGCAGGATTGCACACCCGGAGCGCAGGATCTGCCAGCCTGACTCCACCAGAGCCCCTCAGGCATGAATCGGAGGATGCGTTTAGAGAGCGGGAAGAAAAGGATAGATAAGGCAGCCCAGCCTTCCTTAGCTGCTGGAGATAAGAGGAGAAGTGCCCAGAAGGTGTGTTTTATCACACGGAGATGCTTAAAGTCAGTGGCCTTGTCCCCACTAAATCCAGGAATCTCAGAAGTCCTTAAGGGAGCCCATGTCATTACTGAAAAGCTGTGCTTGGGAGAAAAGGGCCTCTCTCTCGATTGAGCTGAAGTCGGCATCCGTGTCTTCCAGACATTGGCTCCCAGGTCTGCTGTCTTCCAGCTCACAGTACCCTCTACTCTCTGCCCATCACTCCTTGTAAAAACATGAACACAGTGAGCATCCCTGCTCCCCAACACACACACACGCACACACACACGCACATGCACACATGCACACACACGTGCATACACACGCACATGCACACACATGCACATGCACACACGCACACACATACATGCACACACACGCACACGTGCATGCATATACCCAGGCACGTGCATACACACACACGCACACACATGCACACGTGCACATACATGCACATGCACATACACATGCACACACACACGTGCATATGCACACGCACGCACATGCACACACACATGCACATACCCCTTCCTGTAACTGTATCCAAGCCTCCAGTCGCTGTTCACCTCTGCTCACCACGGCAGGTTTTCTCACCCTTGCCACGCCGGGACTCCTCTTCAGAGGCACTCATAAATTATAGACTCATGACATGTCACAAATTTGGGAAGGGCTTTTGGAGGTCATTGGGTCCAACCCCCTCACTGTACATGCGGGAGAGCTGGAGGCCCAGAGATTGTACGCAGGACGTGCCCCGGGCCACACAGCAAATCAGCGACCGAGCCCGCCCCTGCGCTGATGTCAGCTGACTCCATGACTAAGCTCTTTCCCAGGTGCAAACTCCACCCTAATCTGTTCATACCATGTTCCTAAAAATAGAGCCCTGTGCCGAGGGAGGGAGGTGGAGTCCCGGCTTCCCTCTACTTCATGAGGTAGAAGTGGCTTCTAAGGATCCTCTCTCAGGAGCCGGGGGCGCCGCTGTTCCCCCACAAGTACTTGCGCAGCAGGTGAGCTGTGCTGGAGTCAGTCTGAGGAAATCCACCACCAGCTTCGCAGAAAAGCCCTTTGCAACCGCAGAAGCACAAAGCACCTGAATCCAGTGGACTCACCCTCGTGGGAGAGCAGCTGATGGCTTCCAGGTCTCCACTCCCCTGCAATGGGCTTTGTCCTGAGTTGGACGCTGTCCAGCAGAATGTTGGCTCAATGGAAGAAGGACTTTGCAAAGCTGGATTACACAAGAAAGCGGTGCTGTTTGAGTCAGACAGTGGGGTTAGACCTTCTGCCCTCTGCCACAGGTGTTGGGGATGCCCCCAGTATTGTCATCCAGTTACTTCCCTGCCTCAGCTGAAGCTGAGCTCAGCCATTTGACTGCCTTTGGCAAAAGGAACAGGCAGAAGTGACCGTTTGCAATTTTGACCTGAGGCCCTCAGAAGCCATGCATTTTCCTCTTGCTTTCTTCTTTTGCTCCTAATAGGAGAGAAATGAATAGAGTCTGCCCCAGGCTGGTCCACTGGGCAGAGAGAAGGCATCCTGAATCCATCTTGCAGCCCGGCCAGCCCAACCTGAACACTTCAGCATGGTGCTAACTGTCCCTTGGTAACCGCTGGGCTTTGCAGAGGCTGGTTATGGACAGTTATTACTCAACTGCAAACGAGTACAGCCATGTTCAAGAAGGAGATAACGAGCATTGTAAAGATGCCAATTTCTTCTAAATTAACTTATGGATTCAATGCACTATCTGATTAAACTCTCAATAGGAATTTTTGGAACTTGAAAAACAGATTAGAAATTATGTATAGAAAAATAAACCCTAAAATAGGTTAGCACATTCTGAAAAAAAGAGTAAAAATTTGGTTGTTGGGGGAAGCTCATTTAGTAGACTTTAAAACAGACGACAAAGCCACAGGAATTGCGGGTGTGGAGCTGTCAAAAAACACAGGATGTGAGAGGACGCGTGTGGAGAAAGAGACCCCTGCGTCTGTGAGAATCGGATAAATGGTAACAGATATTTGGGGAAAGCATGGATTATTTATTAAATCGTGTTGAGAAATTTTGGCAGCTTATGGATAAAATAAAATTGGTTTTCCCCTTCACACCATATTAACGAAATTAACTCTGGATGGATTTAGCACATAACGGGGAAAGGTTAACATGATAAAGTTAATTTTGAAAATGCAGGAGACTGTCTTTGTGACCTTGGGGCTGGAGGTCACTCTGATCAATCATTAGCAGAAGTCAGGAGGGGGGAGTCACTGCCGGTTATGTCACCTCACCGGGAACGTTGTCTCTTAGTGGAGGACTCCAGAGACCCATGGGCCAGTGGGGCAGAGCGATCTGCACAGAGCTGGCTCCTGAAGGGTCCACAGTGGGAAGGCAGGTGAGAAACTCAGCAGGAAACGAGCACTGACAGGGAGAGGAGAGCCGCAGAGAGGAGGGTCCATGGCCACGGCCGTCCAGGCTCCAGGAAACCAGCACTGACAGGGAGAGGAGAGCCGCAGAGAGGAGGGTCCGCAGGGAGAGGAGAGCCGCAGAGAGGAGGGTCCGCGGCCACGGCCGTCCAGGCTCCAGGCAGATGCTCAGCACCACTGAGGCAGAAAGACCTCACTGCCACCCTGAGATGCTGTCAGAGTGACAAGATCAGACAGGTGGGTACCCACAGACGCTTCTGAGGGCTGGTCATCTACGTGACCCTGTGGAGCTGAGAAGTCCTGAGAGGGAGGGCCTGCAGGACAACATGGACAGTCTCAGTGACACGGCAGAGCCGCCCTGCCGAGAGCCAGCCACACAGTTCCGGGGCAGCCCACAGAGGCCCCCGCCCCGAGGCGCAGTGAGACATCTTTGTGGATGTGAGCTGCAGCGTTATTTGGGGTGGAAAGAACTGAGGCTCGCTGGCCACGCACCCCTGGAGGCACAGCTGTGGGACAGAGGCCGTGGAGTGCTCGGAAGGGCTGTGCCATCGGTGCCTGCAGGCAGAGGGACCGAGCCTCAACGACGAATATCGCCAGAGCCGGGACTGACTCAGGGGCCTAAGGGATTTCCGAGGGGTTTTGCCTCCTGAGGTGGTTTTGGTGAGATGGTTCTTTGTTCTGTCCACGGCCTCCCTGAGGTTCTCTGGGCCCCATGCCCCTTCCCCCAGCTCCATGTGGGAGAATCAGGGCCAGCAGGGGCTCCTCCCTGGGCCCAGCCTACACCCTGGAGGGCAGTAGGGAAGGGGCCGCAGGTGGCAGAGTTGAGAGACGTCTCCACATCTCACCGACCCTGTCCGTGCATCCCTGAGCTCCGCTTGACTGGTCCACCGAGGAGCTTCTGCCTCGGTTTCCTCACCACACCCTGTGGGGACCTGGGCTGTTCTGGACCCCAGCCTGCCTGTCTGGGGAGACCTGTATGTCTCCTGCCCGCACAGCCCTGGCACTCACTGGGAATGGGCCAATGTGTGTCTCCAGGCCTCTGCCCACCAGATTTCAAGGGTCACCAGCAGCTAGACTCCCTGTTGGGCTTGCCTGACAGTCTGCCTGAGCCAGGCCCCGTGAATGGCAGTGCTGTCGTCATCTACAAGACCACTTGGGTGTCCTCAGCAGGTGACCCCGTAACCATGAATGAAGCTAACAGACCCCTTCCTGGCTTCGCCCCCACCTACCGCTGCTCAGCCCTGGAACTTCCCAGGGCTCCTTCAGCAGAGCACCGGAGGAGCCAGCCCTGTCTAGGAGTCGGGCGTACACAATGCACCACACACACCGCCGTCAGTTCAATGCACATTTGAGAGTTTCTGGTTTGAAATGCAACATGACACCCAGCCCGGCTGGTGACAGCTGATGCACTGCAGAGGACAGCCTTGGAGGCATGAGTTGTTACCATTCTGCCTCCCCAACCTCGCCCGGCTTTGGGCTGTGAGCAGAGACTTAGACTGGGCTAGGTCATCTGCACCTTGCCCCATGCCCCTTTCCTTGTGCCCAGAGATCCTGGGGGTTGGAATCTGCCAGTTTTTCCCACCACAGCCAGCATGGGCACCACGGGTGGCCATTTGCCCCAGGACTAGACCAACTCCCAACTTCAATGCTGTCGCTGCTTCTGGGATGTGCACACATTTGCCCCAGCCTGCAAGTTAGGCTCAGGGCTCCAACTTCTAAGGCGAGAGGCTTCCACTTATTTTTCTATTGAGATTGAACTTGAGGATATGTGTGTAAAGCTGCTTGGTGGGGATTGCTTTTCTGCACATGAACCCCATGTTAGAAATGGTGCTAACATGGAGGAGAAGGAAATCAGAGAGAGAGGAGGCCAGGCTTCAGCGTCTGTGCCTTGAGTAGAGGTGCCCTTTACTTTCAGCCATCGTCTGAGCTGAAGCATTCCTTTCCTTCTCTTCTCTTTTCTCCTTCTCCTCCCTCTCCTGTCTTTGTTTCGTGTGTGTGTGTGTGTGTGTAACACCTGTTTTAATTCTTGCCACCGCTTACAGCAGACAGGGTCCTGACCCACACAGTGGGGGAGTGCAGTTGGCTCCATGACCCGGGCAGGCTCCTGTGTGAGGCTCGGCTGCTGCTTCCCTCCTCGGCCAATCCTTTCCCAGCCACTTTCAGGTTCCAAGCTCCCTCTGAATCAGCCACACCATCTTTCCCATTTCATCAGAAGGGGGATGGCAGGAAAAGTGGATCTGTCCTGAGTTGGATGCTGTCCAGCAGAATGTTGGCTTAGTGGAAGAAGGACTTTGCAACGCTGGGGTACACAAGAAAGGGGTGCTGTCCGTGCCCCTGGAAGAACTCCAGCATTGGAGAGGCTGGATGTGGGAGCAGAGCTGGCCAAGCAGGGCGGGCAGGAGGAGAGGGCCCCTGAGCCTGTCCTAACTTGAGTGACTCTGAGAAGCAGCATGGGGCAGCTGACTTTTCCTGTATCCTCTGAATGCGGACGAAGCTCCGGTGTACCCACACTGGCCGAAATGTGTCAAAATCCAACAGTTGGCAGCCACGACAGCCCTCGAGGGTCCCCTGCTTGGAGCTGGCATTTAGCAAAATGCTGATGTGGCTGAAACTATGAATGTGTGGCCAGCGGGCAAGATGCTTGAAGCAGGACAGATGGATTCGGGCCAAGCCAGGCTCTTGCTGGCTGCTCCACTCTCTCTCCTGCCATCTGCTTCGATGTCTATTCCAGGGTTGCTGGAGGCAGGGTTGGAGGGCCTGGTGGAGCACAGGTCTGGGCCAGGGTGGGATGGGGGGATGACAGCATCAATTACCAGCCCTATCTGTGAGTAGCACGTGGAGCAGCTCCCAGCAAGCAGGTGTCTGTTCTTCCTGAGAAGCATATTGTTTCCAAGAGGACAAATAACACAAAGAGAAGCAGAGAAGCCAGGATGCAGAGCTTTCTAAACCCGAACCATCCCCATGCCCTGTGGACTTCCACGACACCTGCGCCCCTGCGTCTGGAAGGCCAAGCTTTCCCAAGGTGCTGCTTTCGTTCTAGAAGGTGCACATGGAGTGGGGGCTCAGCAGTGAGGTCTTCATGAGCAGGGGCCAGGAAAGCCCCTCTGTCCGAGCAGCTGGAGGGGGACTTGGAGCAGAGGGAGGGGAGTGCTAGCCAGCAGGGTCAGATGTCAGGGGACTCCTGGGCAGCAGGGGGACACTGCCATGCCTGTGCCCTCCTGCCAACATGTAACATGGTTATATGTTACTACAACCAACCCCCCAAAATTTAGTGACATGAAAGAACAATGTCTTATAATGATGTGTGTGGATCGAGCGTGGCTGGGTCCTTCTGTTCCACATGGTGCTGGCTGGAATGGCGTCATTAGAGAGCTCTTCTGGACCGAACACCCTAGATGGCTGACTCATATGTTGCGGTAGAGAAGGCTGAGATGCTGTAATAACCAGATGTCTCTCCTCTCTTCTCTTCTGCCTTCTTCTCTCCACTCCTCCCCTTCTTTCTCCTGTCCTTTCCTCTCTTCTCTTTTCTGCTCCTCTCTTCTCCTCTCCTTCCTCCTCTCCCTGTCTCCTCTTGCTGTGACCTGAGAGGAAGCTCTCCCCAGGGAGGGCAAGGGGTGCCCAAGGTCGCCCATGGACCTGGGAGGGCCCGAACCCCTGATTCTTAGTAGGCAGGAGGTGCGGACATTCTTGACATTCCAAGCCATTTAATCCAATTCAGCCAGGCGCTGGGTGAGTGAGCAAAAGGAAGACACAGCCCTGACTGTTGGGAGCTCAGTGTATCTTTGGGAACTGGAAAAGTGATTTCTGCAGTTAAATATTTAGGATGTTTTAGGTACAACCTTATGAAATTGCCATTTTTGTGGCTCAAAAATGGCCAAACCTCAGTGATCTGGCCAATGGCAATGCCTGGGTGCCAAGGAAGTCATGAGAAGGCATTGGTGGGTGTGGGTGGTGCCGTGGCCTGTGGCTAACACACAGGGGTCCCCATGGTGCCGAAGGCTGCATCTAGGAACTGGGGGTCCCCCATGCTGTGCACCCCTGTTCTACAGCCTTCTGTGGGGCGTGTGGGGCTGGCTGGGAGTCACTGTTTCTGTGTGCCTGCCCCACCTGTGGGGTGTTACACCCCAGATCTGTCATGTCTGCAGGTTCAACAGGCACAGAGCCTTCACTCACTCATCCACTCTGTGACAGACACTCTTGGGTGGCCTCTGAGCAGGAACCCTATCCTGGGTGCTGGCTCTCTGGGGCAGACCTTGTCCTCCAGCCTCTCCAGCCTCTCCCAGTGAGTAGAGACACCAAGTGGGACCCGGCTGAGAATGTCCCGAGCCCTGTGGGAGGCAGCTCCGGGAGCTCCCCTGCGCAAGTGCCCTGCGCAAGTGCCCTGAGCGCTTCCTTCTGGCCGACGTTGGTGGCCAGCCCGTGCCACCCACCCTCTGACTCTGGTTGGGGATTGCGGCTGGTGAGAGGTCTTGGCCCACATCAGGGGGTCTCAGTACTCAATGATCCCCATGGATCCTTTTGTGTCCAAATGCAACTTTTTATTCCAGGGACTTCCATTCAAAGGGAGGAAAACCAGGTGCCCCCAGGGCCTGTGGCGGAAGCACAGCCCATTCCCCCTTTCCTAGGCAGAGAGAACCAACACCCCGAAGCCTGCTCTGGAGCCAGCCTGCCTCCCAGCACCTGAGACTGAGCTGCTCTTGAGACAGCCCCTGGCTGGGGGCCCAGCAGCCTCTGACTCACAGGCTGCTGCCCTGGGCCCCAGTGCTGTTCTGCAAAACCAGCCGTCTCAGTGTCTGGATCTGCTCAGATGGGGCCTGTTGGAGATTTCTTCCTCTCAAGACTTGAGCCAGGGAGCTGTCCAGGATGAGGTCACCAGGGGCGTCTGCTGGGAAGGAGCCTGCAGGGAAGTTGCAGTCCCATCCCCTGTGTGGCCATCCCAGGGCCATGGGAGTGGGGGTGCCATGGGACCAGAGCGCTTGTCTTCTGAGCCCCCTCACCGCCTGCTAGCTTTGGGCCTGGGGACAGGGGAGCTGCCTTCTGACCGAGTATCTGGACATTGTTTACCACGGGGCAGGTGTGAGGAGCAGGCAGGCTTCGAAGGAGGCCTCTGCCTAAGAGCTACCATAAGCTGAGGCCACTGGCTCTGGCCCTGTCTGCTGGCAGGGTGACCCGACATGAGTGAACATAGCTAAGGGCTTGGGATCTGGAGTCAGCCCCATGGGCTCAGCTCACCCAGGGACTAGCAGTGTGACCATGTCCGACCTTCCCCACCGGCAGCTTAGGGTCAGCGGTCCTGGTGGGATTTCACATGCACAGGGCTGTGCCAGGCTGGGGCCCCCTCTTGGCAGACAGGAGCCGGGGCCAGCCCCAGGGGTCCGCGCCTCTGTGGGGAGCTCTCTAGGGACAGAGTCATAACTTCAGGGTGGGGGCAGCACGTCCTGTCTTCTGGACAGTGTTCCTATTGGGTGTCAGGCTGGGGGCAGTACAGACCCCCAGGGATGGCGTCAGGGCCTGGGCAGGCTGGGCAGGGTGGCCGGGTTCCAAGGCCAGTGCCCACATCTGCAGCCTTCCCTGCAGGGTGCGCGTCCAGCGCCGGGATGGGGTGCCGCCGTTTCTTCCATTCCTCTCATTTTCCAGCACGTTTTCAGTGATTTGAGTTTACAGGGCAAAGAGTCTCCTGGCTGGAAGCACAGACACCTCCTCAAGAGGGGAGGGCCCAGCTAACCAGAGCCTGTGCAATTGCCAGCGGTGGGGTGAAGGCAGATGTGCTGGAGTCCCCTGGGGAATCTGGGCAAGGGTAGTGGGATCAGAGAAGACCGGGTGCAGCCAGGAAAGGGGCTGCCGCTATAAGCAGGAGGGTACACCATGCACCCCACTTCTCCCTGCCATGTCTGTGTTTGCTGTGAGGCAGGGGTGCTGGGGATCCCTGTGTCCGTCCCCCAGGAGGCTCTTCTGAAGTGTCTTCTGTGCCTTCTACGTGCTTCCAGCTGCAGGGTCAGGGCAGGACCGTGGAGCCCACTCACTACCCGCTGTGCTTCTCGGGGAGGGAGAGAGAGGAGGGAGGAAGGGAAGGGTAGAGGGCAGGAAGGAGAGAGAAAAGGAAGAAGGGAAGGGGAAAAGGAAGGAAGAAGGGGAGGTAAGGGAGACAGGGAGGGAGAAAAGAAAGGAAGGGAGGGAGGGTAGTGAAGGAAAGAGGGAGGAGGGAGGGAAGAAGGTGGGAGAGAAGGGAGGAGGGAGGAGGGTGGAAGGGAAGGGAAGAGGGAGTGAGGGAAGGAAGAAGGGAAGAGGGAGGGAGGAGGGAGGAAAGGAAGGAGGGAGAAAAAGAAGAGGAGAGGGAGAAGTGTGGGAGAGAGGGAGGAGGGAGGGAGCCTGAATGCTGGCCCCACAGCTTACTATAAGCAGGGCATGCCCACTTCCTCTTCTAGGTCTTCTTTCTCTTCCAAGGACTCAGCTCCGCCTCCTCTGGAAAAGCCTCTCTGATGGCCTGTGCAGGCCTCTGCGCCCTGGATACCATCCCCATTTCCTCATCCAGTCCCTGCGAGGGTCTCTGAATTAGAATCACTGCGTCTGCCTGTCCACTTCGGGCCTCTGACAGCACCACCCACTCATGTTGGGGTCTGTGCCATATATGTGGGGCCACAGGTGCGAGCATTCTCTAAGCGCGGATGTGCGTGCTGTCTGCACCCTGGCGGACCTTGCCCTTCCAGAACTGGGCGCTCTGCTCTTCCTGTGACAGGAAGTGGAAGGGCCAGCAGAGTTGGGAACGCAGAGCCTGGGTCACCCCCAATGGGAGAAGCTGCCCAGCAGGAGAGGCAGTCCCACCGTGGGCGCTGACCCTCCCAGAGGATCCGATGGTCCCAGGAGGGCACTTGGGTCAGGGCTCACCCTTCTCTCCCTACTGCACACTCTTATGTACGGCCAAGTGTCCAGGGGGTGGGGTGTGACCGGCCACGGGAGCTCAGCCGTGGGCCCCAAAGACCAAGCTTGCAGAACTGGAGGTCCACGCTCATGGGCCGGTGTGGCGGAGGCCATGTGACAAGAAGGAACAGAGTCAGGAGCGCAGACACGATGGATCTTACCACATCTCCCTGGCGGCTAGCATGGTGGGCTTCCCAGCAGAGCAGCAGGGTGAAGGCCAGGACCCCACCTTGCTCTCTGCTCAGACCTCTCTGAGTCTTGGCCGGCCCCACTGTGCGGGGAGCTCAGCCCTCCACCCCCTTCATTTATTCACTCAGCTCCACCTTGTGTGGGGACAGGGTCACCACAGCAGCCCCTCACCCAGCAGTCCTGCAGCACAGCGCACACGCCAGGTCAGAGGGACAAGGCTTCACAGGCTCCCTGGGCAACGTAGAAGCTTGTGGCCTTGGGCCTGTCACTCAAGCGCTCAGAGCCCAGGCTTCCTGCTGCTGAGGGGGGCTGGCTGGAGGCCGGTGAAGGGGTACATGCAGGAAAGAGGGACTGGTAGGACCTGCACAAATGCTGGTGGGTCCCGGGGTGGGTCCCAGTGCCGGAGGCTGGGGCTGACTCTGTTGGAGAGGTGGATGTGTGCAGAGGTCAGTGCAGGGCGCAGGGGACCCAGGAGGGACTAGCGCAGCCCAGGGCAGGTGGGAGGGCCTAAGGAGAGACTTGCCTGGACAGAGACCTGAAAAGGAGCCCAAAGGGAGCAGGGCAGGCAAAAGCAGGGGCACCTGGTGCCAGGCAGCGACTGTCCTTCCAGAGGGCACCTGGCCTCCTGGCCCCCGCAGAGCATCCCACACCCCAGGAGTTCCCACGAGGCTCCAGCCCAGCTCCCTCTCAGGGATCCCAGTCATGCCTGGGTGTGACCGCGGGCTGAGGACGTCAGAGCTGCCAGTTGTAGAGCTGGCATCGGGTAGAGGGGCCTCGGCAGAGGGTGGGTGGGAGATGGGCTGTGTGCCTTCCACCTGAAGGGAGGGACAGGGTCTCACAGGACAGTTTGTCCCCAGGGAGCACCAAGAGGTGAGGGTGAGCAGAGAGTTGCTCGTCACAGGCCACAGGGAAGTGGCCTGGAAGGGAAGAGGCTACGGCCAGCCTCATGCTGCCCTGATGGCCGCCGTCTGCCCAGAGGCGAGAAAGCACGCTTGGGGCCATCATTCTGTTGGATCCTTGCCCACAGGGAGAGGTGCCTTGTCCTGGATGCCCTGGTCAGACTACTGTGGGCTGCTTGCTCCGCTCTCAGCCCTCGGTGGTGAGGGGACTTCTGGTGGCCTGCAGTGGCCGGAGGTGGCAGGAGACAGGGCATCTCTCATCTCCTGCCCCACAGGTCCAAGTGCCGGAGAAACCAGTGCAGGCAGCGTCCCTCGGAGGGCTGGGCATAGGGGACTCACCTTCCTTTTGTCTCTTTTCCAGGACTGTGGCCTCCCGCAGGCATTGCCCTCACACCCGGCACTGATACATGGTGGTGTTTGGCACAGGCTGGGCCCATGATGCCTCCCCCACCTCCCTGGGATTTGTTCTGAGGGGTGCCAGGCATAAGCTCACCGTTTCCTTGAGATGGGAACAGTGCTGGCCCCATAGGGTGCTCCTAACTGGGAGGATGGTGATGGAGTCTGGCCAGCAGCCGCCCTTCCCCAAATGCCATGAGGGAGTCATGTGGACAGTGACCTGACATGGTCGTGCCCACCGGGCAGAGCTTCCTGCAGCATGCAGCCCTGTGCCACCTGGGCAGGCCACCTGTCCAGCCTCTGGCTTCAGATCCAGGAGCCCATCCTGCCCTTTCCATGCCAGCCACCCTGCAGGTGGATTCTGCCACTCACACAACTAAGGGCCTCAGCCAGGCCAGGGTGGGCAGCTCACCCAGACTCAGGCAGGCCCAGGGGGAGAGAGAGGGCTTACACAGCCCTCAAGCAGCCCGGCTCCCTCTTCGCCCATCAGCAGAGACCTCAGGTCTGCCCCGACATGTGTTTTCACCCAGCCGTAGGACAGGCCCCCTTCCAAAGGCTGGGCCCCACTTTCTGACAGCCAGGCCCCATTGGCCCAGCAGCCCCGGAGATCTGCACAGCCCACCTGGCCGTCCTTCCAGTTTTGTCCTAGATGCTGTCCTTGTGGCCTCCAGTTCATTCCTCTGCAGCCTGAAGGCCGGACCTATGCCCATCTCTGCAAGCCCAGAAGCAGAGACCAGAGGTGGCTTCCTGCTTTCTCAGCACATCGCACCCGGGCCAAGACCTCTGACCAGCTACCTTGTTGGAAGTCCTAGAAGAGGAGTGTCCAGGCTCCTGACTGAGCCAATGCCCTGGCCATTACGAGCTGTGTGGCCTTAGGCAAGTGGCCTGACTCCTCTGGAGCTTTCAGGGTCAGCATGAGCCTGAGCAAGTGTGAAACGTGGTCATCGAGGGGAGCACAGCAGTGCTTAATGAGTGCCTGGCCCTCTTCTTCTAGGACTAAATGTATGGGGGCAGCGGCCATGGAGCATCGGCCGTGGATCCCACCCTGCAGGTCAGGGCAGGTTGTGGGTGGAGTCCAGCCCCAAACCCAGGCCCGGGACGTGTAGCAGCTTGAGGTGGACGAGAGAGCAGGACTCAGGCTCCTGAGAGAGGGGAAGGAAACCCCTGCTCCTCACAGAGCCTATTTCCCCAGCTGCACGAGGAGCAGGTTGGAGAGACAGCGCATCAGCTTCTTCCCGTGTGCGGCTCAGCTGCCCCTCCCTGCCCTGGTGGAGGCTGCCCCAAGGCCCAGAGCTGGCTTGGAAAGGACAAAAGCCTCCAGGACATCATTTGGAAAATGAGAGTGGGCAGGATCGATGGGCGGCCCCGGAGGCAGCCGCAGAGGCTGGTGGATCGGCAGGCAGGAGGGCTGGAGAAGACAGGGCCCTGTAATGCTCGCTCCTTCCCTGACACGCTGGGAGTGGTGACAGCTATCATTGGATCCGAGGACCTGGCCTGTCAGTTGTCAGCGAGGGGAGAGCGGAAGACAGCCATGGTGGCCCATGACAGCCGTGAGGGCGCCCCACCCAGGCGGGCCAGAGAAGGCAGGTGTCTGTGGGTGAGCGGGAAAAACAGTGTGTCCCAGCCAGGAGAGCTCACCCCAGGCTCTGGGGAGCCAGGGAGGGATATCCCGCCACTTTGGAAACCCAGGCCCCCTTCCCCTCCAAGGTTTGTTGCTGATCTTAGTGTGAGGAAGAGCACGCGTGAGCAAGATGGGGTGCTTTGGAAAGAGGACATGGAAGAAGAAAAAAATCCAAGTTCTCAGTACCCTGACATGGTGCTGCTTCTGAGCAAAGGGCTTCCCTGAGGATTTCATGCTAGCCTGTGTCGTGTCCACAGAAACAAGGTGTGGTAAGAGCCCGTTCCCACCTTGCCCCCAGGTTGGGCTGCTATCTCTCACCACGAAGAGGCTCAGGTGCTCCCAGGGCCCAGGGATCTGTGGTCCAAGGGATCGTCTATCTGTCCAAGCAGGAAGACTGTCATGAGTTGAGCAGCGTCGCCTGGAAGTCCTAGGGTGAAGTTCTAACCCCTAGTATTTTAGAATGAGACTGTGTGTGGGGATAGGGCTTCCTAAAATGTAATTAAGTTACAATGAGGCCAGAAGGTGGGCCTTCTTCCAACCTGCTGGGGTCATTATTATAGGAGATTGGGACACAGACACACACAAAGGGACGACTTCGTGAGGACACAGGGAGCACACGGCCATCTACATGCCAAGGAGAGAGTCCTCGGGAGGGGGCCGCCCTGCTGACACCTTGCTCTGGGGGCTCTGCGTTCCAGGACAGGAAGAATTCGTCTCTGTTGCTTCAGCTGCCCGGTCTGTAGCCCTGTGCAAGGCAGCCCAGGCTGGGGAATGCGCAGAGCCAGGTTTGCAGAGGGGCAAATGCCCTACCCAGCCTGGGGGCCCCAGGTTCAGTGTCTTCCCTCACCACGCAGGCTCCGTGGCTCAGAACTCTCTGCTGGGCACAGGACGCTCACGTGTGACTGGAGAAAAGGTGAGGGCCTGTGGGCCGGGGTGGCATCTCAGTACCCCAAAGGTCACTGTCCATTCATGACTCATTCGACCCCAGAATGGGTAGGATGTGCTTCTGTGTGTACATGCCTGTGTGTACACATGTGCACGCATCTGTGTGCATTGTTGGGGTGACTGAGCTGAATGAGGCCCAGCACCTCCCAGTCTCAGGAGTCCCCCAGAGCGGGGTGCAGAGGCGCAGGACCTGGCAGCTGAACTATTCTGCCGTGATGAGAATGGATGAGGCTCAGTGGCACTAGCCTGGAACGATGGCCACCACAGGTTATTACGTGATGGCGTGATGGGGTCTTAGGGACCAGAGGCAGCGGAAGGCCATTTTGGCTAAAAAAGAAAAACAGCAAAAATTATAGATATAAATTATACACACACACACGTGTATATATTTCCCTACGTTTGTCTGAAGTTGAAGGAAGTAATACCACAAGCTAGGTGCTGCTTCATCACCGTTGGTGACCTTGACAGGGCCAGAGGGAAAGGAGATTTGATTGTTTCTGCAGTGGCGACCGCATTCTTGGAATTCTTAAGAGCGCAATAACTTTCATCCTAGAGAACCCAGCGTGGGAGAGGGGAGAACAGACCAGAGCTGACCAGGAGCCATGGTGAGGGACAGAGGGCTGGGGTAGGGGAACACCCGCTCCCCGTTAGGACTGGGGCTCCCTGGACAGGGGGTACTGCTAGGTTAGGATCTGGGAGGGGAGGCCCCTGCGACCCTTCTGTGGTTCTGGAGAGGTCGGCAGGGGAGGGGTGAGGTTGGGGGCAGGGATGGGGGAGGGGGAAAAGCTGGTCTGGGAGCTCCCCTCCTGGGCGGTGAGGGGGAGCGTCTGACTCCCGGCCTGGGCGGTGAGGGGTGTCTGAGAGCACTCTCTCTGTGGGGCTCTGTGGATGGCGAGCCAGGCATAGACCTTGCCGGTTCCAGGTAGGTTGTGGCCCCCAGATCCCAGGACCCTGCTGCTAGGCACGGCTGTCAGCTGACTGCAAGGAAGGCCAAGGGTGAGCAGGGAAGGCGGCACCGCACGCAAGGCCAGAGCCTGCCCACCAGCACAGAGTTCTGTGGCCATGGAACATCCCGCCCAGAGGCTGTCCCCACCCACACGGAGCCATCTGACCAACTCTCCCTGCAGGGGGTGACGGAGATGGAGGCTCAGCCACGGACTGCAGTGCCCTGCAAACCAATCTACCTCCACCCCCACTGAAGCCTTCCTCATGACACCCCCAAGCCTCCCACTCTCAGGTCTAGCCATCTACCCTAGGCGTCCCCCTCCTCCCCGCCTCCCTAGGCCTTCCCCTCCTCCCTGCCTCCCTAGGCCTCCCCCTCCTCCCCTCCTCCCTAGGCCTCCCCCTCCTCACCTCCTCCTCAGGCCTCCCCCTCCTCCCCGCCTCCCTAGGCCTCCCCCTCCTCCCCGCCTCCCTAGGCCTCCCCCTTCTCCCTGCCTCCCTAGGCCTCCCCCTCCTCCCTGCCTCCCTAGGCCTCCCCCTCCTCCCCTCCTCCCTAGGCCTCCCTCTCCTCCCCTCCTTCCTAGGCCTACCCTCCAGTTCTCCGGTGCCCTTGGGAATGCCCGTTCTTGGTAGAGCCTTCCTTGGTGGCCCAAGGTGACCTGGCCCTACGTGCTCCAGCCGCAGTCTGGCCCTCACTCTGCCTGTGACCTGGCTCCACTGCCGAGTCAGAAGGGAATCACTGGCTTGTTCCTTCTCTGTGTCAGGAAACCCTGGCAAAGCCCCAGCTGAAAGCTGGCTTGGCATTCGGTGGTGGGTCTGGAATCACTGGAACTGTTTCCCCTGCTTTACAGCTGAGGCCAGTGAGGCCTCACAGCTCCCGTGCAGGTTGCCTGAGGCTCCAGGAACCTCTGCTGAGGAGGGGCTGGTGCAGTCCAGCCGGGCAGCAGGTATGGGACAGCTGGGAGCATGGCTTCGACGCTGGGCTGCCTCTGCCGCCAGCGAGACCTGGGGTCTGGGCAAGTCCCTTCTCCACTCCAGACCTCGGTTTCCCCATCTGTAGATGCAAAGTGGTTAGATGGGTGCTCTGGGACCCTGCTGTGGGCAGATCACGCAGAGCAGGCTGTTTCGGTCTCAATGCTATTGACACTTGGAGTCAGATCCTTCCTTGCATAGGGGCTGTCCTGTGCCCTGTGAGATGCTGAGCTGCACACCTGGCCTCCCTCAGTGAGATGCCAGGGCCCCCTCCCTCCAGCTGCACAACCATAAATGCTTGCAGACATCACCACATGTCCCTGGGGGCAGAACCACCCTGGTGGAGACCCCAGCCCCAAAGACGCTCTTGTTCTTGAGCTAGGGTCCAAGGGTGAGTCTCAGGATCCCTGAGGTACCCTGGATCTATATACAAAATGGTGTGCACATATATGCACTTTTCTGGGGAGAAATCCACAGAGGTCACGGTGTCTAAAGGGAATATGTGCACCCCAAGATTAGAATCCCCATGGCTGTTGTGCTTGCGGGATGCAGCCCACGAGGAGAACCCCCACCGTCCTTCCATAGAGGAGTCAGCCAAGGTCTTTGTCCCCCGGCACGAGGCTGAGCTCTGCCCCTGGCCTGGGTCACATTTCCTGACCCTGAAGATCTCCTGTCTTCTCACTGCCTCTCCTATCCCTCATTCTCATTAGAAAATCTCTTCCACAAATTGCCCCTTTATCTGAAGTATTCCTATTGGGTTTCTAAACCCCGCTGATGGAACAGGGCTATTACATATGCGATCGCCTGCATTTATTTACATATCAGCAGCAAAAGGGGGCCTGATTTTTCATCTGGGTGACACAGCTGGGCTTGTAAAAAGGGCGTCTATTAAGAAGGCCGTTGCTTGGTACAAGCTGCAGAGTCTAATTGGCTTCTCAGGGACATTTTTTTATTATTATTATTTGCTCGGGGAACTGCTCATTTGAGCAAACGATATTAAATGACTATTGTCTCAGTCTTTAAGGAATTACCAGCTGAAAAACAATGCGGAGATGTCAGCCATGGCGTGACACAGGCTTCCGCCGACGCGTCTGCCCATGGACCCAGGCCTGTCACTTTTCCGATCGGTAATAAGCTGGTTTCAATGGTGATGCCCTCTAACTCCGGTTCCACAGAACCTGCAATTAACTGGAATAGATTTTCCTTCCCCTTTTACAACTACTACAAGAAAACAGTCGAATTACGTGCAAATACAATGCTCTTAGGAATGTCTGTTTAAACTGTGTAAGATTTGAGCATCTATTGAATGAAAGGAACAACCAGTATTAGGGGAAGGGTGGAGCAGAGGAAGGCCCTCCAACCCCGTCTGAGGCTCTGAGGAGCTGTGGGGCCTGCAGGACACCAGCTCTTCCAGTTGGTTTCTGGTTCCCTGCAGTGGGATTCCCCAGGGCCCCTTCCAGCCCTACTGAAGCAGAATGTCTGAAAGTGAGGCCTGCAGGGCTGAAGAGTTAAAATTCCGATGCACCCAAATACTCTGCACTTCAGTTTTTATGCCTGTAAAGCAGGAGTAACAGTGTTTGCCCTCCGATGTTTGCTGTGTGGGTTCCAGAGTTCATGGCTGAGGTGGGTTCCAGCCCAGTTTGGCGCACAGTAAGGCCTCGTGTTTGCTGTGTGTGTTACAGAGCTCATGGTTGCGGTGGGTTCC
The DNA here is from genome assembly GCF_047675955.1 of Chlorocebus sabaeus. Classification (NCBI taxonomy): domain Eukaryota; kingdom Metazoa; phylum Chordata; class Mammalia; order Primates; family Cercopithecidae; genus Chlorocebus; species Chlorocebus sabaeus. The sequence goes on along the minus strand of NC_132911.1, from coordinate 145,598,572 downwards.
GGCCCAGTTTGGTGCATGCTGAGGCCCCGTGTTTACTGTGTCACCACTGGCCATAGCCACACTAGACCTAGTGTCACCACTGGCCACAGCCACACTAGACCTCAGGCAAGTTCGGGCACATACAGGGGCTCAGAGAGTATTTACACACACAGTAAGCACTGGGGCAGGCCACCGGTCCTCCACAGGCCAGTTCTGCCGCCCGGGGACAATGGGCAGTGTCTGCAGAGGCTTTGGGTAGTGGCATCAGAGGTGGGTGGGGCGGGCCTCTCGTGGGTGGAGACCGAGGACACTGCTCAGCAGCCTGCAGCGCACGGGGCGGCCCCCGCAGGGAGAATGATCCGTCCCAAATGTCAGTGGTGCTGAGGCTGAAAATTCCTGGGTAAGAGACAGCAGATAATAGGATGGAAAGCAGGAGGGCATACTGGGGGTTGGGGAGCAAGAGAGAATGTGAGGACCCTTGAGTCAAAGGACGCTGTTGGAGAGGAGGCCTGGCGCCTTTGCTGCCCCACGAGGTGTGCTGGTCCCATCCACGTCCAGGCAACAAAGCCCTGCAAGGCTGAGTGCTTTCCCCCTTACATTCCCTGACTTCCCGGGAACTTACGCTGGATTTGAGACCTGGGAACACTGGGGATCCGAGAGGCGGAAGGTTCAGCCAGGCTCACCCGGTGTCCTACACACTGATCTGGGTCTACCGCCTTCTTCCGTGACTGAGCTCTGGCAGAGCCCCCCATCATGGATATTTGGGCTTGTCCCAGTCAGGAAGATGACCAGGAGCTCAGAACAGAGCCCCGTGGGCCACAGCAGGTGTGCTGAGAGAGGACACACGTTTCCTGGAGCCCTAAGAGTGTCACTACCTCACATTGCTCAGGAGACCCCAGGCTCAGGGAGCCAGAGGCCTGTGAGGTCACAGTCAGTGGCCAACAAGCAAAGCAGGGAGAAGCCCCCGGCCTGCAGGCCTCCACTGCATCCTGTGACCTCGGGGGGAACCAGCTGCAGGGAGCAGTGGTCAGACCCACTCCAGTCCATCCAGGGTGATGCAGGCCCCAGGGCTGTGGGACGAGCTGGGCTGGGCTCCCCCAGGAGGCGAGGGCTGGGCTGGACCGAAGACGGCAGGGGGTGAGGGCAGATCCACAAAGCTGGGTGATTCCAAGCTGTTGCTGGCTCCGCTGCGGCACTCAGACCTACACTCACAGGAGCCCACCGGGCTCTCTCCTGCTCCCAGCCTCTCCAGCTCCCCATCTCTGGGCTGTCAGCGGCGCTCTAATTAGCAGCCCGCAGGTGACACACACGCAGCACATCGGTGGCTTCTCCAGCGCCGGCTCCAGTGCAGCTCGTGAAAAGCCCCGGGGTGGTTTTCATCATGATCCTCAGCGCCTCTGGGGAGAAAACCTGACATGTGGGATGTGATGATGAGCGGTAGGTTTGAGTCCCTGGAAGAATGGCGGGGGTGGGGGGCTCCGCTGCCTTATCAAGAGGGAAGCCAGGCGTGTGTCATCCCACAGTGAGCCCAGACAAGGAACAGCAGCTGATACAGAAGCCCGAAGCTCTCCGATGCTGTCAGCCACGCCTTCCTCCACCACCGCCCCATCAGCTCGGATCACAGGCCCTAGAGAAACTTCCAGAACCGTGGCCAGGTACACAGCGGTTTGCAGGGTAAGTTATAAAGTTCAAGGAAGAACAAAGCTGGAATGAGTTTCCCAGAATGAAAACATAACATTTCAGAGGTAATTTCATAAAAGGAGTCATCAGACCAATATATCACCACGTCGATTTTAACTGCGGAGTTTAAAATAACCTTTGCTCTGATGTTTATTGAATTGTGGAACCTGTAGGCTTCTGGAGAAAGAATCTAAATGTTACATGCATGTCTGTTTCAGACAGCCCACGCCGTGCTGTAATGGATTGTCCTAGAGCCAATGATGGCACCCAGGAATCGGAGTAGAGCACACATCTTATACTCCTGAGACCGTAGGGTATGGGTTCTGGGGTAGCCACGGCCAGGGTACCCCTTGGATTGAGGCGGCTGGCAGCACTAGAGATTCCATCAGTGGGGCTGGGAGCAGTGGCTCATGCCTGCAATTCCAGCACTTTGGGAGGCCGAGGTGGGCAGATCACCTGAGGTCGGGAGTTCGAGACCAGCCTGACCAACATGGAGAAAGCCCATCTCTACTAAAAATACAAAAAATTAGCTGAAGTGCAATGGCGCATGCCTGTAATCCCAGCTACTCAGGAGGCTGAGGCAGGAGAATCGCTTGAACCTGGGAGGCAGAGGTTGTGGTGAGCTATCGTGCCATTGCACTCCAGCATGGGCAACAAGAGCAAAACTGTCACAAAAAAAAGAAAAAGACAGAGAGAGAGATTCTGTCAGTGTTACTTCACAAACACGTCCTGGGAACCCACTAGCCTCCAGCCCCTGGGACAGACTTCGGAGGCTCAAAGGCAAATTAGGGAGAACCCATGCCATCAAAGGGAGCCCAGGCTAGACAGGGAGGGCCGGGGAGATAGGTGGGAAATGGGAAATGACTCGCTTATTCATCTATGCATCCATCTGCCCATTCCCTCACTCTGCCTCGCACGCGTGTGTTCATCACCCTCACAGCTGGGCCTGCCCTATCCCACATGACAGCCCTGAGCCACGCTGGGTGCTGGGCGCCAGGCAGGTGGCTGTTCCTAACTAGAAGATGCTGCGGTGTAAAACACATGTCTTATTTTGAAGAATTAATATGGAACACAGAGTATCAAATGCCTCCAACAGTGTTTATGTGGATCACATGTTGAAATACTATTTTTGATATACTACATTAAATAAAATTTATTAAAATCAATTTCACCTGCTTCTTTTTACCTTTTTAAATGCAGCTGTTAGAAAATTTGAAATTACACATGTGACTGAGATTTCTCTTGGACAGCTCTGGCCAGTAGCCAGACAGCTGGATTTCAAATCCCAGCTCCGCTGTTAAACTGTTATGTGACCTGGGAAAAGTCACGTAATGCTCCATGCCTCAGCTGTTTTAGCCAGTCCGGTGCAGCCAGGCCTGCTTTGATACAAATGCATTGGAGGCTACTGTGCCCTCCTAAGCACAAAGGGTCCACAGCTCCTTAGTCACTCACTTTCCTGCTTCCTCCAGGAATATTTACAATTGACTTGATATCTGACTGATGCTTAATACTTGATAAATGCGTTAGGACTGCAAACCCTCCTGGAAGTCCTAGATGCAGGAGAATTGTTGCAGCACTCACAGATGAAGACCCCAAAGCACAGAGAGGCTGAGTCTCACAAAGGCACAACCTGGGCTGTGCACAAGCAGCTAAAAGCAGGCCCCTTGGATTCAAGCCCGGGTCATGCAATTCCAGAGCCCACGCTCCATGGCTCTGCACACAACCGTCTTTCCCGTGCTCAGCAAGGCAGCGGAGCTGGCGACGGCCCCTCTTCAAGGTTTCCATGACAACAGATGGCAGGACTTGCACCAAAGGTTCATCCCACCAGATCCTGGGGATTTGCTGACCCAAATCTCAACCCTCGAGCCTTTGCTCAACCCCGACGACAGCCTCCTGGATCTGTCCTTCCATGCCTGTCACTGGCCTGTGTCAAAGGCCTACTAAGCACCCTCCCACACAGCATAGGCTGGGCAGCAGTGGTGCCATGTCCCACCAGCCATGGTGAGGACAGGGCAGGAAGTAGCCATGGACAGGGCAGTGCTGGCTCTGTCTGAGGGCACAGGTGAGAGGGAGCCAGGCAGGGCCACAGGAGCATCAGAAGGGGAAGGGTTCAGACACACTGTGGTCCAGGGAGGCTGCGGGGCCCAACACGCTGTGGTCCGGGAGGCTGCGTGGCCCATGCCATCTGACTCACAGGTCGGAAAACATTTTCTGTAGAGGGCCGGACTGTCCTCTATTTTAGGTTTTGTGGGCCGAATGGTCTCAGCTTTTCTGCTGTTGTGTGAAAGAAACCTCAGAATGCATGAGAATGAAGGGGCATGCTTGTGTTCCAACCAAACCTTATGGAAACAGGCTGCAGTCTGGGTCAGCCTGAGAGCTATCGTTTGCAGGGTCCTGTCCCGAATGCTTGAGGGACGCTGATGTAACCCATGTGGGCTGGGGCAGTGGGTGGGCCCCAGGCTGCAGGGACTGAACACACCCATGTTTCAAGCATCTCTGGTCCTTGGGAGGTGGCTTTTCCCACTCACTGTGCACTGTCCCCGGGCTTCTGGGGGAGAGGCCATGGATGTAGCCTCCTATTCCCCATAATGCTTTCATCAAAGACCCCCTGGAGCAGGTGAGAGCCTTCCTGCCTGAAAGTGATTAGGACGAAGTTCAGAGCTGAACTCACTGATGGCCACTGCAAATCACCCCGAGAGGCTGGGCGTGGGCATCCCCTGGCACTCCAGCGTGGCAGAGGCCCTTGCAGGCCCCAGCAGCTGACAGGGGCGTGAGGCCATCCAGGATAAGGACTCACAGGTGTCAAGCGACTTGATAAAGGCTCTGAGTCGAAATGGCTTCTCTCTGGAGTTTCTCTTCTCACATGTGGTTGGTTTGGTGAAAGGGGACCAAGGGCCTTTTCCGGAGGGAGAGGGGCATGACTTCTTCCTTCTCAGACAGCCACGGGGAAATCAGGCTGGGCCCAAGGCAGTGCCTGCACCACATCTGCTGCTAAGCCTTGATCTTAGCCCAGGTCGTGGTGCAGGGCAGCAGGGACAGGAGCAGTGGGCCTGGGGCCCTGTCATGGCTGCCCCAGGGTGGGGGCTGTGGCGGGCTCGAGTCAGTCCCTGCCATCTTCACAGCAGCCTGAAGGTCACCTGGCCTCAGGAAGAGGAACCCTGGTCTGCAGCGTGGAGGTGGGGGCTGTCAGTGGATGGAGGCTTAGCTGAGGCCAGCACCTGTCAGGTCTTAATATGCGCAGGGGTCACCCGGGCATGGTGCTGGCGTGATGATTCAGAGGCAGCAGGTCTGGGTTGGGGCCTGGGTGTCTGGATTTCTAATAAGTCCAGGGGATGGGTGCCCTTTGCTCTTGGCCCAGGTTGACATTTTGAGGAACCAAGGTTTAGCTGTACAGAAGGGATTTTTGTTGTTTTTGTTGTTTGTTTGTTTGTTTTTTGCCCCTAGATGCCCCTAGGGCTTCCCATCCAGTTCATATGCCCTTTCCCCTGGGATGGAGCCAGTTCCCCATCAGGAGGTGAAGTCTGTTTCTCCAGCCCTTGCATCTGGACTGGCTTTGACCCATATAATTGGGCAGAAGTGAGCTTGTGGGACTTCTGAGCCCTGAGGTCTTGCAGCTGGTCCTCTGGCTTTGTAATTCTGCAAGACCCTGGGGGGTGAGAGAAAGCCCAGCCCAGAGCCAGCACCAACTTGCCAACAGGCCGGCCTGGGCTGCCAATACCGCTGATCCAGGCGAGTGCTGCCCCTGTGTGAGCTCAGCCCAGCTGCTGTGTGGGGTGCTGGCGGGGCCGCAGGGGGTGACTCGTATCCTGCAGGGCACATTCTCTCTGCCTTCCCTGTCCTTGGCTGGCATCTATCTCAGGCGCCTGAACATGGGGAGATGGCCTGGGCCTTGCTTGTGGGAGGTTACCCGCCTGGCCCTGCCAGGGAAAGCCAGGGAAGCCTGGCCCTGCCCTCTCCTAGTTCTAGGGGAACTCACCCACTCCTGAAGGAGAGATTTGCCCTTGGCTCCTATTCTAGAGGCTGCCTCATCCTCCATGTAGAAAGGCTGAGGATGGGGCATGTGCATGGGGGAGGGTACTGGGTTGGCCACAGGGCTGACTTCACTGCATCCTTCTATCAGATGAGGAAGAGACCTGAATATTTCCACATGGCCCTATCTGCTATCACAAGGTCAGACTCCATTCATCACTTGGAGTCAAAGTCCCAGTGAGACGCACCCCTTGGGCGCCTGCTGGAGTGGCCCTCTGCTGGGCCTTGCTGCTGGAGGCTGGGGTAGGTGGATGAGGGTGTAAGTGCAGTGGATCCAGGATTCCAGCCATTTGACCATCTCTTCTTGCTTGGAGGCAGAACTAGCTAGCAAAGAAGCAGTGTATCCATGAATCAATGGATAGACAACCAAGTAGACAGGACAATAACAGAAAGAAAAGCCCAGGACAGGTGCAAACACTTTATCCTCTAAGCAACCAAGTCTTTCTTCCTTCCAAACAGCACTTAAAGACCTCACAAGTTCAGGGCATCTTGTCATGAGCGCACAAGGCCAGTGGGCTCTGACCCTGGTCTCCCAGTACAGAGAAGCCGTGGGAGCAAGCAGCCTTGGTGTTCTGGGAGCTTCCCACAGGGCATTCCCCGCTGGCTGTGCAGACTATGTCTCACCCCATCCACACAACCATGCCAGGGGTTGGGATCTGGTCTAATGCTATGTTCAGATAGCTGCAGCTGGAGAGATGAACAATTCTGCACAAAGCTCCGTGGAGGCTGCCCAAGGGGCCCCATAATGTGTTAAGCGCTAGTCCTCTCCGTCGGTCTATTTTAGAAGATGGCTTGAAGGAGCCTATGGCTCTGGACTCTGTCCAGCCTTCCCTGGTCTGCTGGTGGACTCGGGGGAGCTGTTTCCCCTCATCTAGCCCCGCTCCTGCTGCAAAGTATGCCTTCAAGTCCCGCCCTGCCTTCTAGCAGGCCCTCAGGAGCATCTGACGAGATCAGACGAGGGGAGGCCAGCATGGCTGCAGTGCGCTGTGCACACAGCCCGGCATAAATCACCATTTAGAGCAGGGAAGTGGTCGCTTCTGGGGTCAGGAGGCGAAGGGAGTGCCTGGGAGAGTCGCACAGAAGAAAGAAGACTGTGCCAGAAGCAGGCACGTGCTCATGTTTATGCAAAAAATATGCAGAAGTGCATATTTGTATAAGGAAATTAAATTAGAATTTTAAATAAATTCATCACCTTAAAGGTTTCGTAGAAGGTAGAATTTAGGACAAGTCCTGAGTCTGAGGTCCATATGTCGATATAAGTAGAAAAAAATTCTCTGTAACAATATTTGGACATGACTCAGTTGTGTACCGCATGGCACTCAAATGGCCCCTGAGAGGAACGCTGCAGTTCTCATGGACTGAGACGTGGCATGACCATGTGTGTGGCTTCTTTCTATTCTATTCGTTCCATTATGTCAAATTAGGAGACAAACTTCAGGTTTGGATGACCAGTTTTCTGAGCTACCCTTGGATCAGCAGCATCTCTCAAGGGGTGTCATTCCAAAAGTGCATAAGTGTCGTTTCACTTAGCAGAGAGCCCAAGTGGCCAGGAGCAGTGGCCAAGGCAGGGCACCCACATGCAGCCCCCACAGGAGTCCTGGCTCCTTCCCAGGGGCAGGTTCACTCACTCTCAGCATCTCCACAGGCAGGTGGATGGGTGGAGGAGAGGGCACCCTGGAGGGCTGCCACAGTGAGAGCCAGGGGTTCTCTACTGTGCTGGCTCTGGCATGGGTCTGGCCCTTAGCTGCTAATTCTTGAATTAACTCATGAGTGACCAGTGGCAGCCTCTGCCCATCTCACCTATGGATGGGTCAGCACAGAGGCAGCGTTCCACACTCACCCTTCGTGCTGACATTGGAAGTATGTAAATGTCCATCATTGTCCTGGTTGGCAGAGGCAAACCATGACTCATCGAGAGAAGGAACCTGCCATCCTCAGCTTTCGCATCGACCATGAATGGCTCTGAGCCTGAAGTCCTCCAGGGTGCACACACCCTCGGTGCCCTCATGGTGGCTGGCTGTGGCGGCGGCGGCGGCGGCTTCCTCCACTCTCCGGCTAATACAGCTCATGGAGACTTGGCTCACTCGGACCATTAGTCTCGTCAGATCTGGCTCAGAACCAAAGAGCTTTAATTATTCTCCCAGGGAAACCAATGCTCCCCTCCCCAGCTCAACCCCTGCAGAAGACAGATGAAAACATAAAATAAAATACAGTAAAGCATCGCCAATCCATCAGCTTCCCAATGAAGACAGACGACTGACACTGAGAGGGGCTCTGTGCTGGGGAGTTATTAAGCGTGGAACGGACTGGTTCAAATTAATTGGTTCAGCTGTGACCTCTGGTCCCCAGGAAGGGTTGGGAGTGTTGGCTACACAGGGTGGAAAAACCCAGCCGAGCGGACACAGTAATTGGTCCTGAACTCTGTGCCAGCTGGGTGGTCCATGAGGAGAGCTGTTTCCTGCCTGGCCTCTGACCTCTCCTGTGATGTCTGCCTTCGGCTGCCAATCTGCAAAGGGAAAATGGGAAGCAGCCAAGGGGAGGGAGCCACAGGAGACTGGCAGGAGTCATAGGAGTCTGGTGGGAGCCTTGGGAGGCTGGTGGGACCATGGGGGGATGGTGGGAGTCCTGGGAGGCTGATGGGACCACGGGAGGCTGGCAGGAACCATATAAGTCTAGTGGGAATCTTGGGAAGCTGATAGGTATCCTGGGAGGCTGGTGGGAATCCCGGGAGGCTGGTGGGGATCCTCGGAGGCCGGTGGGGATCCTGGAGGCTGGTGGGGATCCTGGGAAGCTGGTGGGGATCCTGGGAGGCCGGTGGGGATCCTGGGAGGCTGATGGGAATCATTAAAGGCTGGTGGGAACCCTGTGAGTCTGCTGGGAGCCCTAGGAGGGTGGTCAGAGCCATGGCAGGTTGGAGGGAGCCATGGCAGGTTGGAGGGAGCCATGGCAGGTTGGAGGGAGCCATGGCAGGTTGGAGGAAAACATGGTCTGGTGGGATTTTGGGGACGCTCAGAGGAAGCACAGGAGGCTGGCGTGAGTTGTGGAAGTGGTGGAAGTCTGGTGGGACCTAGGAGAGGCTGGTGGGATTAGGACTGCTGGTTGTGGGAAGAGGTGTTCCCACTGGCTTGTCCTTGTGCCTGCGGCTGACCTTTGTCCTGAGAAGGAGACTGAAGCCACACAGGGCCGCAGTGGAAAACCCATCACCGCCCATTGCCAAAGCTGGCCCCAGATGCGGCAGGGATATGCCACCCACATCCTCACACCTGCAGACCTGGACCCTGGACCCTCCTTGAGACCCAGGCATCTTGCCCAGCTTGCCAGGGCCTTGAGGCCAATGTCCTAGGGTAACGAGAACGTGTCCTTTCCCACAGACACCCCTCCACACAACACTCACATGGCCGTGAGAGGGGAAGTGCTTGGGATCCTGCGGGTCTCCCCAGGTCTCATCCCAGACCTGGTCTGCTGCCTGTCTGCTCTGATGCCCATCACAGCCACAGTTCTGCCTGTTCCCCTCTTGCCAGTCACAGACACCAGCTGCTATTGTGAGCCTCAAACGTGCGGTCTGACTTCTGGACACCGTCTTCCTCCGGGTTCAGCGACTGCTGTCTCCTGCTCCTCCCTGAGCCTCCTGGCCCTGCACTCCTGATGCTGCCCCCGCCTGCTTCTCATCTCCACCCTCGCTTCCTGGGAGCTCAGGGACACAACTGCAGCTTCAGCCTCCCCCGACACTGACCATCTCCAGGCCAGCTCTTGTTTGGAGATGTCCAGCATGTTCTTTCTGCCTCAAACGTCTACTCTAACTTGTCTGTGGGTTATTACCCTTCATTCATCTCCCTTGGAAACCTTTCTTGAACCAAAAAATAGATTTCCCTCAGATAGCTGCATGTCTGGTGCCAGTGTCTTCTTACAATTTTATTGCAGATGAGAAATTGGAGGTTGGTGTGATTTTTGTTCCTTTGTAGTATGATTTTTTTTTCCAGACAGAATGCTAAAAGATGACATAATTCATTCTTCAAATAAAATAAATAGAAAAATAGCTGCCAGGCCTGTGGCGGTTTCTCTGATTTTGTTTGGGAAGGGAGATGTCCTCGTGGCCTTCCTGCTCTGTTCTTTTTCTACCCAATAAGGTTTTACTCAATTATGGTTTTGATAATTGCTCCTGCTCCGAGTTATCTGATTTTCTCCTTAGAAACATTTCTACACTTTCAAAGTTTGGATTTTTATTCTCTGCCTTCCTTAGCAAAACCCTTTTTGACCTAAGACTCAGGTATTTATAATTTTCTTTTAAACCGTGAGGCAGCGTCTCAGGCTTATTGCTAGTGTGCTCTTCCGCCCCGTCATATCCTTTCCTCACTGTCCCTGGACAGGTTTTTTTTCTTTTTTCTTTTGACATGGAGTCTCGTTCTGTCACCCAGGCTGGAGTGCCATGGTGCGATCTTGGCTCACTGAACCCTCCGTCTCCCAGGTTCAAGCTATTCTCCTGCCTCAGCCTCGTGAGTAGCTGGGATCACAGGTGCCCACCACGATGCCTGCCTAATTTTTGTACTTTTATTAGAGATGGGGTTTCACCATGTTGGTCAGGCTGGTCTCGAACTCCTGACCTCGTGATCCACCAGCCTGGGCCTCCCAAAGTTCTGGAATGCCAAGCGTGAGGCCCCGCGCCCAGCCCCCTGCAGAGGTCTCCTGTTGGCAACATTGACTGGCTTTTTATCTCACTCATTTCCTTCTTGTGGTTTTCTGCCCCTGATTTTCAGAATGCTGCGGCATTCATTTTGCGACCAACCAAGAATGCATGTTTTCTAGTATATTCTTCCAGTTTTAGTGATAGTCCCTTTCCAAAAGTCTTTTATTCTAGAATCTTTCAGTGGACGCTCTTTATTAATTAAGACAACAATTACAGAATACATCTCACACACAGAGCATGTACGAAACACACACATGCATTTAAGTAAGTATAACAAAATAAGGATCCACAGACACACCGGGGAGGTCAGAAAAGAGAACACTGTCAGCTCCCAGCTCCCTGCATACCTCCCCCTCACCCCATCCCCCTCCTCTTTCCCACAGGTTTCAGTGATCATTTTCCTTCGCTGTGCCTTTATGGGTTTACCTCCTGTGTACAGACCCTTAAATCGTGCATTGCTTAAGCTTGCTGCATTTGAAGTCTGTGCACATGGAAGCGGCCTGCGTGTGCCCTGCTGGGCCTTGTTTTTCTTACCCTCCGTTACGGTCTCAGGTTGAGTCACAGGGTGTGCGCAGCTGCAGCCCACGCACGGGAGTGTGCCCCCGGTAAGGATTTACCATGGTGCATGTATTTGCTTTATTTTGCTGGATATTTGGGGTTTTCAGGTTTGGGATGCTTATTTTTTTTAAATTATTTCATGTTTTTTTTTAAGTTCTGGGTACATGTGCAGGCTGTGCAGGTTTGTTACATAGGTAAACGTGTGCCATGGTGGTGTGCTGCACCTAGCAACCCATCACCTAGGTATGAAGCCCAACACGCATTAGCTATTTTTCCTTAATGTTCTCCCTCCCCTAACCCCACCCCGCGACAGGCCCCAGCGTGTGTTGTTCCCCTCCCTGTGTCTATGTGTTCTCATCGTGCAGCTCCCACTTACAAGTGAGAAGATGGGATGCTTATAAGTACTGCTGCGGTGGGTCACCTGGCACCTGCGTCCCATGTGCTGAGGTTAGACACCTAGGAGAGAAACTGCCAAGCCCTCAAATGTGGGCATGTTTACATTTCTTAGGAATGCCGAGTTATTTTTCTCACAGCTGCGTTGAAAAGTGCCAGGAAGTTTCCGTGACTCCTCTTCCCTGTCATCATTCGGGATTGTCTAAGTCCCCGAATGTTGCCCATGCAGAGGATGTGTGGCGGCATCCGAGCATGACTTTCGTTTTCCTTTCCCTGATTACTAGCCAAGCTGGGCATGTTTTCATGTCTATAAGGTAGATGGAATTTTTGGTGAGGTGTCTCTGAAAGTCTTTGCCCATTTTTTTCCTGCTGAGAGGCATTCTTGTGTTTGGAATCATTGCTTTGTTGGTTAGACATGATACAAACATCTTCTCCTAGTGGGTGGCTTCTTATACTTTTAAAGATTTCTTTTGATGAATAAAAGCTCTTTAATTTTATGTAAACAAATTAGTAAATCTTTTCCTTCGGGTTTCTACGTTGTGTGTCTTATTAAAAAATCTTTCTCTACCCAAAGGCTTTGAACATTTTTCTGCTACAACATTTTGCAAGAGCATTGTGGCTTTGCATTTCCCAAATCTTAAATCCACATAGAATAATTGTTTACATGTCGCATGAGATAGGAATACAATTTCATCGGTTTTCTGCACTGAGACTCAATGTTCCCAGCATGATTTTTTGAAAAGCCCAGCTGTTACCCTCTGATCTTGAATGTTAACTTTGGTATGTGGTAATGCCCATCCATGTACGGGCTTGTTTCCGGACTCCGTTTCATTCTGCTGACACAGTTGTCTATCCCTGCGCAATAAAAATTGTTCTGTGCTATGTGCTTATATCAAAGTCTTGCTACCTGGAAGGACAAGTCTGCCCATGTCACTAATTTTTGAGAGTATTGATGATTTAGGGCTGTTTGCATTCTCATACTTATTTTAGAATCAGTTCCGCAGATTTTGCACCAAAAATTATGAGGTTTTGTATTAGTGCATTGAATTTATAAATCAATTTAGATGAATTGACATTTTCCATACTGATCCTTCCAATCTCTGAAAATAGAATGTTACTTATTCATTTACATTTTATTTAATGATTCCCAATGAAACTATGCAATTTTTTCCACAGTTTATAGAATGTTCGCCAAAATTGTGAAAATTTCTCTATGCTTTATCCACAAAGTTTTTGCATGGCTTTTGTGGTATAGCTGGTATGTAGAAATACAGTAGATTTTGATATTTGGGTGTGTATCTAGCAATCATGTTAAGAAATGCTGTAGATTCTAATAATGCATCTGTAGATTGCTTTGGATTTTGCATGTACACAGGCACGGTTGATTTCCCGTCCCTTTCTCATCCTTACTCCTTTTATTTCCCTCTTGTCTACCACCCAGGCTCCAGCCTCCGGTACAATGTCAAACAGAAGCAACAGCATGCATTATTTTCTTTCCTTCTCTTGATCTGAAAAGGAACACTTTCTACATTTAACAACTGAATATGATATTTGCTGTAGGTTTTGTTTTGCTCAACTTTTTTCTAGCTTGCTATGGATTTTGATCATGAATGGATGTTGAATTTTCATGTAGGTCTGTGATCCATTTCGAGTTGACTTTATATATGGTATTGGTATGGATCTAAGTTCATTTTTATGCATATGGATAACCAACACTTTCAGCACCATTTGCTGAAAAGACTATCCTTTCTCCAAAACTGTTTTTGCATGTTTCTTAAAAGTCAGTTGTCCCTGTATGTGTAGTTATAGTTTTTTATTGCCATATGCCAAACCTAGTGGCTTAGAACAACGTCCATGGATTAGCTTTTGGTTCCAGGTGGGTTTAAATAGGTTCTCTGCTTAATATAGGGCCTCACCAGGCTGAAATCCAGGTGTGAGCCAGGTCGAGCTCTTGTCTGAGGGATGGTGGACAGAATCTGCTTCTAAGCTCATTCGGATTTTCATTAGAAATAGGTCTCTTACGGTTTAAAACTGAGGTTTCCATGTCCTCGCTGGCTGTCAGCCATGGGCCAGTCCCTGCTCCTAGAGACCACCCAGCCCTCACAGTGGGCCCTCCCACTTGCAAGCCTGGGGTGGGGGCTCACTCTGCCTCCTGCTTCAAATCTCAAAGCTCCTCTTCTGCTTTTAAGCACTCGTGTGATTAGGTTAGTCCCACCCAGATGATCCATAGTAAAATGTTCCTATTTGAGGGCCAGGTGACTACAAACCTTAATTGCATCTTAATTACCCTTTGCCTTGTGATTGAAATATTCAGAAGCTTGATAGCTCCTCATAGTCACGGTCCTGGAGATTAGCGTGGGAAACCTTGGAGGGAAAAGAGAGACTGAGAATTCTTCCCAGCACAGTTGGGCCTCTTTCTGGGCTCTCTATTCTGGTCCACTGACCTACTTATCTATCTCTATGGCAATCCCACACTGCGTAAGTGTGGAAAGCAGGTCGTTTTAGTTTTCTCGTTTTGTTCCAATTGCGTTGGCTATTCTAGGTCTTTTGGATTTTCATACAGATTTTAGAATGAGCTTCTCGATTTCTACAAAAGCTGGCCTCCTGGGATCTTGACTGTGATGGCCTGGAGTCTGTATGACAGTTTTTAGTGGCCCTGTGCCTCTGGGATGTGACCTCTGCTTTTAGTTCTCAGCTTCAAATTTTCTGTGGGCTTAGTATGGACTAGCTTGAGCACTAAGAAATCCTGGGCATCCACTCTAAAGGGAGATCACTGTACTTTTGTGGGTTTTACCTCCAGGATTTCCCCTACAACTCCCAGGTTCTCACAGTGAATACTGGATAAAAATCCTTCCCTGTTTGGCCAAGGGAAGGGAAAAAGTAGCCATTTTGAAATAACCCAAAATGTTCCCCACAAGAAAGCGCTACCCAAGAAGAGAAAACACTTACCAGACCCTTGGCAGACTTGAGAGAAGAGAAATTACCCAACTCCAGCCCCCAAGACCCTTCCTGTCTCACCTAAAGAGGGAAAAAGAAGCTGAAATTTTTTTCCTTTAAAGGAAAAAAGCACTTTAAAAATACTGCTCCACTGCCTTCTTGCTTGCATTGTTTCCAAAAAGTCTGCTGTCATGCTCATCTCTGCTCTTCTGTATGTGACCCGTCCTTTTCTCGCATTACTTGTAAAATTTTCTCTTTCTCACTGGTTTTGACCAAAATGATTATAGTGGGCCTTGGTACTGTTTTCTTCATCCATGTCATTGTCAAAGTTTATTAAATTTCTTGGATCTGTGAATTTTATAGTTTTCATCAAACTCATAAAATTTCTAGCCATTATTTTTTCAGATTTTTTTCAGTCTCTACTCATCTGCTTTGGAGACTTCAATTACACAGATATTAGGCTGGTGGACATAGTCACACAGCTCACTGATGCTCTGTTAAATTTGTTAGTCTTTTTGCAAAACATCTCCGTTTTGCTTACATGGTTTCTTTTGCCTTGTCTTCCAGCTCATGAATCTCTGTCTCTGCCATGTCCTCTCTCTTCTGCATCTCATACAGTGTGTTTTCCGGCTGAAACATTGTATTCTTCATCTCTAGAAGTGTGACTGGAATGCTTCTCCTATCTTCTATGTTTCTACTGGACATGTTCAATACTTTCTAGCTTTGGGAACATATTGGATGTGTTTACAGTTACAGTTACAGCTGTTTCAGTGTCTACGCCTGCTAATTATAACATTGCTGCAAGTTCTGGGCCAACCAATGGATTGATTTTTCTCCTCCTTACTGGTCATACTTTTCTTCTTCCTTGTATATCGTAATTTTTGGTCAAATTCCCTACACTGCGATTTTTACCTTTTTGGGTGATCCATATGTTTGTATTTCTATAAATTCTTGAGGCTTATTCTGGACTCAGGTTACCTGGAAACAGTTTCACGTTTTCCTCTTCAGATTTTTGTTTTAGGCAGAGGCAGAACAGCTTTAATCTATGGCGACTTCTTCTCCACCTCCAAGATAAGACCAGACTGTGTACATTGCCCAGTGCATCACGAGTTGGGAGGTTTTCCAGTCTGGCTGGTGGAAACAGGCACCATTCCCAATTCTGTGTTTGCGTTTGGCACTATCAGTCTTTCTGGTCCTTCTTTCCTCAGCCTTGGGTGCATTCCTCTCACACATGCACAATACTCAACTGGGACCCTCTGCAGACCACCAGGCTCTTTCTCTGTGTATCTCTCTCCTTCCGGAACTCTGTGCTCTGAAGTCCAGCGACTTAGGCTCCCTGACCTTTCGTCTCCAACCCTCAACACAGTCTTCTTGGTTCCGCCTGGGCCCCTACTCCCTGTGGTATAGCCTGAAAACTCCGGAAAATAGTCTGGAGAAATTGGAGAGCACGTTTCTTCCCATCTCCCAGAGATTACTGTGTCTCCTCTGATGCCCAATGTCTTGGAAACCGTGGTTTCATAGATGCTGTCCACATCTGAGGTTGTTTTTTCAAAGGAGACAGCTTTGTTACCCTGTCATGACTGAATGCGAAAGCCCCTCCTCGTCTTTTCAGCACATCCAGCGGCTGTGGCTCTGTCCCCTCTTCATTACCTTTCTTGTTTATTTCTGCCTTATCTCTTTCAGGATCAGCCTCACCAAAGATTTGACATTTTTATTAATATTTTTCAAAAGACCGTTTTTTGACCTTGCTGACCCTCTCTATTATCTGTGTCTTTCCCATTCCATTAATTTATCTTATCTTTATTATTAATGTCATCATTCTATTATTCTAGGTTGGGTTTATTTTGCTGGGTGTTTTTTCCTAATTTCTAATGATGGGTGCTGAAGCCATTACTTTTAGGCTCTCTTTTATCTGCACGTGGACATCTGAGGCCATAGCTTTTTTCCTAAGTGCTGCTTTCATTGCATGCCACAAGCTTTCCCTAGTAGTAGTTCATTTCCATCAACTTCTATTTTTCTATCCTCATTTTTTTTTATATGACACATGGTGAAAATGAGTTCCTCCAGAGAGGGTTTGAATTTGCTCTGTAGATCTTGGAGACCCTATCAGTTCTTTAAAGTAAGTTATGGCATTGGGGTTTTTGGAGACCACCCAGGGAGTGTGAATTCAGGCTCTAAACCGCTTAAGGGATAGTTTGTGTTCAAGTCATTTTCTTCTTGTGCCAAGGTCTGAGTCGGTTGAGTTTCCTTATAATACATCAGGGAGATGGCCTGGGTTAGCATCTGATTCGCACAGGCATTGAGTGTGCAGCCCTGTGGAGGGGACGGTTTGTTGGGGGTAAGATCCTACCGGGCCCCCCTCCCCTTGGGTAGACCTGGGCATTATTCTTTGTTTCCAAAGACCTTGGGAACTGGGGCATGGGGCCACCCTGGTGGAAAACGCCATCGGGGCAAAGCTGCCTGCAGGCATTGCTTGTCTCACTGGTTCCCGTCTGATTTGTTTTTATTGTGCTGAGAATTCCTCTGAGCTTACCTGACCATAGAGGCTTTTAAGAAGACTAAGTTATGTGTGTGTATTCAGACTAATTACCAAAGCTACCCTTTGACTGCAAATAAAGGTTACTGCCTTTCTTTTACATGAGCATTACATTGTCATTTTATGTCTTATTGACTCAGCCTCGAACCATGAGGAACCTGCTTCTTCTCTGCTATATCTAAAATCTCTTGCTTTCCTTGATATTTTTGATATCTGCATTGAACAAGCCCAAATCTCTCCCATCAAAAAAAGAAAAAAAAAAAAAAAAAAGGTTTGTCTCAGCTTTGCCTTGCCCCCTGAGCCTCCCCTTCTTGCCTTCACAGTGAAGCTTCGTTTTTTGTTTTTTTTTTTTTTTTGAGTCTCGCTCTGTTGCCCTGGCTGGAGTGCAGTGGCGCAATCTCGGCTCACTGCAAGCTCCGCCTCCTGGGTTCACGCCATTCTCCTGTCTCAGCCTCCCGAGTAGCTGGAACTACAGGCACCCGCCACCACGCCCAGCTAATTTTTTTGTATTTTTAGTAGAGACGGGGTTTCACTGTGTCAGCCAGAATGGTCTCGATCTCCTGACCTCGTGATCCACAAGCCTCAACCTCCCACAGTGCTGGGACTACAGGCGTGAGCCACCGCGCCCGGCCACAGTGAAGCTTCTTAAACACATGGTCCTCCTTTGCAGGGTTATGTCACCAACCTCTTACTCCTGAACTCACTGTCATCTTGCTTTCACCTGCACAACTCTACTGAAACTCCTCAGGCCTGGCCCTGGGGGACGTCTCCGTGATGTGGTGGACTCTGTTCAGCCCCATTTCCACCTCTCGGCAGCCCTGCTCTTCAGGGCTGTCGCCTCAGGAGCTGCTGGGGTTGGCTCAGTTCTCTGGTGTGGTCTCTGGCCCCTTCTCTGATGTGTTTCTCTGGGGGCTCCTCCTCCCCTGCTGGCCCTCTGGGGCTGTCATGTCTCCAGATCCTGCCAGCTGCCTCCACGTGGGCTGCTGGTTCTCAGACTTGAATGGTCAGGGCTCCCTGGAAATCTCAATGCACACAGATTGATCCCGTCCCACGCCGAGCACCTCACACGCTGTCATCGCCCACCCAGATTGCGCCTCCTCTAGCATCCCCCCGATCCCCTGGTTGTGAGTGCCTAGGTCCCTCCTGGATGTCCTCTCTCCTGTCCTCCCCCGTGCCTCCCTCTTCATCACACACAGATTCCATGTCCTCAGCGCCTGTGCAGGTCTCTGCTGTCCTCCATCTGTGCTGAGCATAAATGCAGCAGCTTCCTTAGGCTTCCAGTCTTCCTGATGGTGTCAATCCATCCTCCATCGGCAGCTCAGGCACAGCACTGCCAGCGTCCCAGCAGGCCTCCCGGGAGGTAGATGAGCACTGGCCAAGGGCTCTCCAGGCTCTGGAGGGCAACAAATAGCCCCTGGGCCCCCCCACTTCCCTCCCTGCCCACCCTGAGCTCCACCTGTCAGACATGTGGGCAGTTCTCAGACGTGCAGGCTCTCACACACTGGCCTTCTGTGCCTCACGTTTCCCTTTGTTTTTCACACTTTGCTCCCTCTTTACAGAATTCTTGTCTCCCCTTACCACCCGGGGCAGCCCAGAGCACACGTGTGACCCCCAGGGTGGCTCCTAACTCAGGTCTGGTGAGCATCTTAGACCCTTTCCCCCACCAGAGAAGCACGACCCTTAGTATACAACAGGCGCTTCATCAATATTCACCACTGGCATGAGAGCTGATGCAGCTTGCCGTCAGAGGCAGGGTACAGGCCACCTTCAGCCTCCCTTGCCACCCCCGGGCCTCGGCGCATCGCACGTCCGTTCTGCAGCCTTCATTGAAATCACAGCAGCAGCACTGATTAACCCTGTGTATCAGACACATGATGACGGCCTTCCCACGCCTAACCTCCTCAATCACTGTAACAGCTCTGAGAAGAAGGCCTTTGAGGCTCAATGGCTTGCTCCCATGGTGGGCAAGCCTGGGGAGTGGGTCATGAACTGCCCTCCCAGTGCTCTGGGTGAACAGAGCTGCTGGTGGGGTCCGACATAGGTGGGCCTTCCCACACGGGGATCATCTGGCTTCCCGTCTACCTCCCGGCTGAGCTGTGCATCCCTGGTCAGAGGATTTCAGCCCACTCACCGTTGCATCCCTGGTTCCTAGTGCTGAGATCACCCCCTCCCCCACCCGGGGGCCCTGTGGCTCTGTGAAGTAAACAAATGAATGGATTATTTTACCAAATTCAGGCCCTGGGCCTCAGAGACCGAAAGGAAAAGAAATACGGGAGATGACTTCTCAGCCATGGCAGAGGGCTCAGCGGAGCCACCGCGGGAGGCCCGAGTCCCTGCATCTCATGCTTTCAAACCAGCAGTTTTCAGGTGGCATTAATTCCCAAAGATTGGAAAAAGAATCAGAGTGAATTTAAGGGAGAAATCTATTCTTATCAACTAAACCAGCTGTGTCGCAGAGGTGCAGAGGGACAGGAGGAAGGGAGCTGGCGTATCAGGAAGCCGTGGCCTCCCTCAAAAGCTCCAAGTTGGAGAGAATGCATCCTATGGGCACCTTGCTGGCAAGGTCTGGAAAGTGTGATGCCCTCAGGGCCACCAGCCCATTGCTAGAGACGTGCCCACTCTCACATGCGGGAGAGACTTCCTGTCCGGGAGGGCTGGGCTGCCCCGCCCACCTTGTTCTCCTGGGACTTGGAATGGAGGCTCTTACCTGGAAGGCAGCGATATGGAGTGGGGAGGATCCAGGCCTCTTGGAATCTTTAACCCTCGGGTGTTTAATGCGGCCCATGGAGACCACCAGGCCTTGGGGATCTTGCCTGTGTGGAAACAAGCCTTGGGTTTGGCATGGAAGAAAGAAAGGCTCTGAGAATGTCAAGGCTGGAGCCCAAGAGTCCACATTGATAACAGGCCCCACATTTGTGACAATGCTGTCCCAGTGCACACCGAATTTATAGAGTTCTGATCTAGTAGAAAAAGAGGGCCACGCCATTACCCCTGACGGTGCTGGGTGCAGCCAGAGGCTGGCAGAGCTCAGGGCAGAGAAAGCCCTGCCTAAGGACTGGGAGCCATGGGAGCTGACAGCCAGAGACTCAGTCCCCCACCGAGATCAGAACTCTGACTGTGTCCCAGATGGACCTGAGTCTGGAACACTGGGAGGTGGCTGGCCTGGCCTGGGGGAGCAAGGAGGCCAGGGCACCCACAGAAAGAGCTGAGGGCAGTTGATGGCACGCTGGCTGGTGGTAGCACAGGCACCATGCATTTCAATGCCCCCTTGTCTCCCTTCCCTTCCCCTTCTCATCACACCTGAGCCTCCTTCTGCCCCCTGGGCCCCTCCCCCACAGCCTGCAGAGCACCTTGGGGGTGGGGCAGGAGCAGTGGCTGCTTGTCTGGCTCCTCCAGGAGAATTCGTCTGTAGAGAACCAAGTGTTGGTATGGAATGGGGCAGACACCACCGAGCACCCGTCTATGGGCAGAAAGCTGCCGGTGTGTGTGGGACCGGGTAGCCAGTATCACATGGGCACGAGGCACCCGCCCCAGGGCTGCTTTCGGGCCCAGCCCCGGCCACACACAGGCCACCTGCTGTTGACTGGACTGCGGAAGACACCAGAGGCTTCCTGCCTCAGGCCTGCCTTCTGGGCTTCTGTCCCTGGACCCACTGCCGCCCAGCTCTCTGCTTTGACCTCCTGTCCTCCCTGTTTCCCACGTCCCCACCTCCCTGGCCCGAGGCAGCCCTGCACTGAGCTGTGCTCTTCACAGGGACATTCGGCTGCTTCGTGTGTCTCTCTGGGCGTGTGTCCCCCCTCCTATAGGCCCCTGCACCAAGCTATGCTCATCACAGGGACATTCAGCTGCTGCATACGTCTTTCTGGGCGTGTGTTCCCCCTCCTGTAGGCCCCATTCCAAGCCCCATACCTCGTCATCTCCCCAGACGCTTCCACTTGCAGAGTCCCTAACTCAGCAGCTCACATTCTAACGTCTCACTCTGTCCAGTATTTCCCATCCACCCACACTCCGGCCCCTCTCCCTCCTGCAGAAGCCCTTCCTCCGGATGCCTTGGCTTCATCCCTGTCCCCAGCCCTCCCCTCTCCCCCTCCACACTACTACAGCCACACCCACCCTCAGGGAGGCACTGGACCTGGGAGTGGTCGAAGTCGCAGTGGCCCTCAGTCTACGGAGGAGGCAGCCCCCAGGGCTGGAGGGGAGGAGCTGAGGGAGCAGCAGCCCAGGTCCAGACCCTCCTATTCCATCCTCCCTCCCGTGCCCTCTTAACTGTGCCCCACACTGAGCTGGAGGCCAGGGCACCCTTTGGTACAATCCACAAGTGCCCATCCCCCACACGGAGTAGGAGGAAGGCCGAGGGCGGGTCTGGAGGGGCCACATGGAGCAGGTGGAAGGCAGAGTGTGGGTCTGGAGAGGCCACAGAACCCCAGACACACTGTGAGACCCCTCCTTCTTGCCAGGCACACTCCTGCCTCTCCCTTCTGCAGTTAAGTTCCCTAGAGCCATCTCTCCTTGCGTCTCCTTTCCTTCCACTCCCGTCCATTTCCAGCCCTCAACAGCCTCCGCTCCACTCTCCTTGGGGATGGTTGCTGCTGGTGTCCTGGAGCCACAATTCAGGCCCCCGGGGGACTCTAAGACCTCGGCCTGTGGCTCAGTGGAGTTCCAGACACTGTGTCTTCCCTAAAGCAACCCTGTGCCTTGGCCTCTGTGAGACCACTCCAGCTCCCCTCCCACCTTTCTGGAACCTTCTCTGCCCCCTGCACTGGCTTCCAGTTCTAGCTCCTCTACCACCTTTCTGAAACCTTCTCTGCCCCCTGCGCTGGCTTCCACTCCTCACTGGCCTCCCAGCGTTGGCATCTGCAGTGGTTCGGTGGGAAGCCTCCCCCCAACCCCTCCCACAGCCTCTCCCTGGAAAGGCCCCTCCACACTTGCTGTTTTAATGAGCGCACTTTGGCTGATGGCTCTCAGATTTATGTCTTCCGAGCTCCGCTGCCAAGCAGGGCCCCACCAGGAAGCAGATGGCATTCACGAGGGGCTTCACCGCAGGGGCTGTTTACAAGTGCGTGGGCTTCACAAGGAGAACCAACAGAATCGGCACCAGCAGGAAGCCGGCATCACCCCAAGATGGAGGAGACCAGGGAAGGGAAGTTAACAGAACCTGCAAGAGCCAGAGAGTCTTTGGGAGAGGGGCATGGCCCCCCCATGATGAGAGAGAGAGGAAGGGAGTGCCAACACCCCCCTCTCACCCCCTTCCCTGCCCCCATGCCCTTTGGCCAAGCACACCCGGAAGCCAGGGGCAGGTCAGTGTTGCCCAGTCAGCCTCCCAGGGCCACAGCCGCGTGGAGCCGTGCAGAGGGGAGATCTGATGGGGTGGCAGTGGAACTGAATAGTCATCGTAGCGGAGCTGCCCAGGCTGCAACGTGGAACCGAATTGCCTGGCTCGACTTCAGACGTCACCTCCCATTAGCTGTGTGACCTTGCGTTAAGCTACTAACCACCCTGTGCCTCAGTCTACTCATAAACTCTAGGGGTTGTGAGTATAGGGTTGCTATGAATTAATTAGGATAATGCTTGTAAATCACTTTTAAATGTGTCTGGTGCACGGTAAGGACTTCGTAAGCCTAAGTTGTGCTGACTGATCTCCATCAGCGAAGGCTGGGGCACCCTAAACTCAGTTTGTTTAACCCCCTTTCCCCCAGGTCAGGCTCTGCCAATGCTGGGCCACCTCCAACATCTGCTACCAGCATGAAGGCTCGCCTCGATAGTGTTCCTCCCCTCCTCCATGGCCAGTTCACAGCCACACGGCCACATGAGCACAGCCTCTCTTTATTTGTGCGTAGCTCTGCAGCTCACGGCCAGCACCCTCGTGCCATCAGCTCCCAGAGGTCTTTCTTAAGAGAGAGGAACCTCCCCCAAAGCCCTCCCCCAGGATCTGCTGGTCTAAATGGGGTCACAAGCCCAAGATTGGCCCATGGCTTTGGCCTAGGGAATGCCTCGCTCCAATTGGTGAGACCTGACTTTCTGCACCAGTCCCTGGGTCCAGGAAGGCAGCCCCCACTGCAGGCAGGTGGCAATCACCCTGTCGACTTACAACCCTGTATATTGTTGTTCAAACTGAGACATAGGAGGGAAGTGGAGCGCGATGGCTAAACACCAGGAAGGCAGGCTTATGCGGAGAGTCCCCAGGGAAACATGGTCATGTGGTCACACTAGCTGCTTCCCAGAACAGCTCCAGGGGCACCGCAGGGCTGGTCTTCACAGCTGCCCGCCCCTTCCTGCCAGGCAGGAATCGCTGGTCTCATTTTATCAAGGAGATAGAATTCAATAAATGTGACACATTCGCTGGTAAAATAGTAACAGGAGAAGAGCTTGGTTTCTAATACAAGTGGCTGTCCTCTAGCTAGCTCCTAGCCCCTGCTTGGTTTGTAATACAAGCGGCTGTCCTCTAACTAGCTCCTAGCCCCTGCTTGGTTTGTAATACAAGCGGCTGTCCTCTAACTAGCTCCTAGCCCCTGCTTGGTTTGTAATACAAGTGGCTGTCCTCTAACTAGCTCCTAGCCCCTGCTTGGTTTCTAATACAAGCAGCTGTCCCCTAGCTGACTCCTAGCCCCTATCTCACCTTGAGTTGTACCCTTTCAACTGAAACTTCTACTCATTGCCTTTCAATTTCAAATAAAATTCCTCTACCACCATTGGCAATTTTTGGCTTTCGGTTCTCTGCATCAGTCATTGGCTTCCTACAACCAGAGGTGAGAATTTAGCTCACCTCCTCACCTCATTCGCCAACAAATCAGGAATGTTACCAAAGACACTTACCCTTGGTGTCTTTTCCCACCAAGGTGAGAGGGTGTCTGCCGACTCCCCTCTTTATAAAATGAAGATATCAACCCTCAGCCTCCTCCTTTCTGCGGCTAACTCCTGTTGGGATTGAAGAGGGTGCTCTCTGCATTTGGTTCCAGAGCCACCGTTAAGACTCCGGCACCGGCCCTGAAAGTCGATCCTCCACTTTGCAGATCCGTGAGGAAGGACCACGCCATGGTGCTGTTGAAATACCCACCGAACACATGAAATACGCTTCCTCCTCCTTGGACGGCTCTGCCCCGCCACCTCAAGTTTCTGTCTTTTTCATCATCATTACCGTGATCACATTTTCATTATTTTTTTTCAAAATTTTCATACATTAGACGAAAGGCCTCTTTTGAGTGTCTCCTCCTATCACTCCCCACAGACGTGCCCGGGTGGGCCTCCACTGTGCGGGTGCTGTCCTGAGACCCACTTCCCGCTCCCTGCCCCGGTTCCTAGGGCCACCTCCGTCTGGGTTACCTCCTTCACTGTGCAGGGTAATATCCTCAAAAGTGTAAGAGACAGGCTGGGCGTGCTGTTTCACGCCTGTAATCCCAGCACTTTGGGAGGCCAAGCTGGGCAGATCACTAGAGGTCAGGAGTTCAAGATCAGCTTCGCCAACATGGGGAAACCCCATCTCTACTAAAAATGCATAGATTAGCCGGGCGTGGTGGCGGGCACCTGTCATCCCAGATACTCAGGAAGCTGAGGCAGGAGAATTACTTGAACCTGGGAGGCGGAGGCAGCAGTGAGCCAAGATTGCGCCACTGCACTCCAGCCTGGGCATCAGACCAAGACTTGGTCTCAAAAAAAAAAAAAAAAAAAAAAAAAGAGTATAAGAGACAGCGTGGGGAGCTGTATTCCAGAGATGGAGAGGTTTTGGATACTCTAGAAAGGTGAATGTTAGTTTAGAATCTGCTTCCACCATTTCTGTTTCCCACTTTGGAATGACTTCAGTCCAGGGCAGGGACCAGGCAGCGCCGGCCAGCGGACCAGACCCAGCCGCACCTGTGTTTGCGCATCAAGGTTCTCTGGCACTCAGTTCACCCAGCAGTTTGTCTCCTGCCTTCAACTAGGGCCTTTGCTCTCCCAGGGTGGCGATGGGCGGTGGTGACAGTCTGCTGAGACTGGACTTCTGTGGCATGGGCCTCTGAGCAAAGCGTGCCCGGCCTGCTGTAGAGCAGACCCATGGATCCCTCTGGACGCCGGCCGTGTTCTGTGTCAGCCACTGCCCGGTGGGGCTGCTGAGCCTTCGCCATGTGGCAAGTGCGTCTGAGGAGGGGGATTCTCAACTGCGTCTAATTTGAATGAGTTTTCGCTTTAGGGTGAGCCCCACATCTGCTGGTGGCTGCCGTGCGGGACAGCTCTGGGCTGGCTGAGCCTGTGTCAGGCCTTGGGGAAGGCTGGGCCATGGCACAGCGGAGCGGGAGGCTGGGCTGAGGATGCAGGAGCCTGGAGGGAGGGCCTGGCCCTGCCACTGCAGGTGTGTAGGGCTCCATCACCCACACTTCGGACCTGTTCCCTCTTGGGTCTGTGGAGGGTGCTCGATCCTCCTCCTCGGACCACAGGTGGAGGCCAGGGGAAAGTGAGGGGCCTCCCCGAGTATAGCACTGGCTTCTCGAATGGCAGAGGCGGTGGCTGGTTGGGCAACTTTCCATCTGAGGGCCTGGGAAGAATTCTGCCTGCTAGATGAGCAGTGCCTGGTGCGTAGCAGGTTTATAACTACTGTGGCGTTTCTGGGCTCTTCCCGGCACTCAAGCCTGGCGGGATTTCTGTTGTTGCCAAAAAAAAAAAAAAAAATCAAGTTTAATAGTGATGCTTGAGAAATGATAGGCCAAGAAAAACTTGAGTTCCTCCACTGCAGGACGTGTGCGGCCTTTCACACTAAACATGCATCGTGAACAACGAGGCCATACTGTAGGCCCTTCCCAGCTGCCCTTCAGATGGAAGGGGACGCTGCTTCTCCACGCTGAGCACATCAGGGGACACGGGCAGGTACACACCCATACACTCACACACTCACATGCTGACACACTCGCACTCACACATTGCACACTCACAGATACACACACGACAACATGCTCATGCACACACACAAAACATGCTCTCACACACACAGTCACACACACACTCTCCCATACTGACACACATACTCTCACACACTCACACATATACATATGCCAACATGCTCATGCACACACACAAAACGTGCTCTCACACAGAAAGTCACACACTCACTCTCCCATGCTGACACACACACCACACACTCACATGTATACAGACACCAACATACTCACACACACACAAAACATGCTCTCACACACATACACACTCACCCGTGCTGACACACTCACAAGCTGACACATTCTTCACACATACACACCACACACTCTCTCACACGTACATTCGCATGTACACATACTGCATGAGGGTTCTCTAGAGGGACAGAACTAATAGGACAGATGTATGTAAAGGGGAGTTGATTAGGAGAATTGGCTCACACAATTACAAGGTGAAGTCCCACAACAGGCTGTCTGCAAGCCGAGGAGCCGGGAAGCCAGTCCCAGTCCCAGAACCTCAAAAGCAGGGACGCCGACAGGGCGCTTCCGTCTGTGGCCGAAGGCCCCAGAGCCCCTGGCAAACCACTCCTCTGGCGACACTCTCACAAACACACCCAGAAGCAATACTTCGCATCCTTCAATCCAATCAAGTTCACACTCAGTATTAACCATCATAGATACCAACATGCTCACAACACGCTGTCTCCCACACACACTCACACCACACTGTCTCCCACACACACTCACACACACCACACTGTCTCCCACACACACTCACACACACCACACTGTCTCCCACACACACCAACACACTGTCTCCCACACACACACACCACACTGTCTCCCACACACACACACCACACTGTCTCCCGCACACACTCACACACACCACAATGTCTCCCACACACTTACAACACACTGTCTCCCACACACACACACCACACTGTCTCCCGCACACACTCACACACACCACAATGTCTCCCACACACTTACAACACACTGTCTCCCACACACACACACCACACTGTCTCCCACACACACACACCACACTGTCTCCCACACACAAACACACTGTCTCCGACACACACACACCACACTGTCTCACACACACACACCACACTGTCTCCCACACACTCACACAACACACTGTCTCCCACACACACACAACACACTGTCTCCCACACATTTACACACAACACACTGTCTCCCCCCGACACACACAACACACTGTCTCCCACACACACACAACACACTGTCTCCCACACACACACACCACACTGTCTCCCACACACACACAACACACTGTCTCCCACACACTTACAACACACTGTCTCACACACACACAACACACTGTCTCCCACACACAACACACTGTCTCCCACACACACACACCACATTGTCTCCCACACACACTCACACACACCACACTGTCTCCCACACACACTCACACACACAACACACTGTCTCACACACACACACACACCACACTGTCTCCCACACACACTCACACACACCACACTGTCTCCCACACACACTCACACACACCACACTGTCTCCCACACACTTACACACACTGTCTCCCACACACACACCAACATGCTCACATACATTCACAACACACTGTCTCCCACACATTTACACACAACACACTGTCTCCCACACACACACAACACACTGTCTCCCACACACACACACAACACACTGTCTCCCACACACACACAACACATGCTCACATACATTCACGACACACTGTCTCCCACACATTTACACACACCACACTGTCTCCCACACACACACAACACACTGTCTCCCACACACTCACACACACCACACTGTCTCCCACACACACAACACACTGTGTTGTCTCCCACACACACACAACACACTGTCTCCCACACACACACAACACACGGTCTCCCACACACACCAACCAGGTTGGTGTGTGTGAGAGGCAGTGTGTTGTGTGTGTGTGGGAGACTGTGGTGTGTGAGTGTGTGTGTGAGACTGTTGTGGATATATGGGAGCATGTTGGTGTGTGTGAGTGTGTGGGAGACAGTGTGTCATGAATGTATGTGAGCATGTTGGTGTGTGTGGGAGACAGTGTGTTGTAAGTGTGTGGGGAGACGGTTGTGTGTGTGTGAGACAGTGTGTGTGTGTATGTGTGTGGGAGACAGTGTGTGTATGTGTGTGGGAGACTGTGTAAGTGTGTGGGAGACAGTGTGTCATGAATGTATGTGAGCATGTTGGTGTGTGTGGGAGACAGTGTGGTGTGTGTGTGTGTGAGACAGTGTGTTTGTGTGTGGAGACAGTGTGTTGTGTGTAAATGTGTGTGAGACAGTGTGTTGTGTGTGTGTGGGAGACAGTGTGTTGTAAGTGTGTGGGAGACAGTGTGGTGTGTGTGTGTGTGAGACAGTGTGTTTGTGTGTGGGAGACAGTGTGTTGTGTGTAAATGTGTGTGAGACAGTGTGTTGTGTGTGTGTGGGAGACAGTGTGTTGTGTGTAAATGTGTGGGAGACAGTGTGTCGTGAATGTATGCGAGCACACGGCTGCGGGAATGAGCGTGTAAACCTTGTAGCCCCGTGTGATGGTGTTAGGGGAAGGGGCCTGAGGTCCCGAGGACGGAGCCCTTGTCAGTGGGCTGAGTGTCCTTAGAGGAGGCCAGAGCCCCTCTCCCTCTCCCCTCACGTGAGGACACAGCCAGAAGGCACCGTCTGTGAACCAGGAACATCAGCCCTCCCCAGACACAGAACCCACCTTGGTCTTGGGCGTCCGGGCATCAGAGCCGTGGGAAATGCAGTCCTGGTTTTCGGATCCCACTCAGTCCGTGGCACATGGCTAAAGCAGTCGGATGGACTGAGACCCCCTCCCCCAGGATCCATACCCTGTTCCTGCTCATGGTCTCATCCAGGGCCAACACCAGCCACCCCACACTTTTCGTTCCCCTCGTCCTTTTCTGTCTCTCGGGATGATCACAAAGATGAGTGACAAGCGTTTTGCTTTTCATTTCCAAGAACTGGTGAAACGTAAACAGGCGGCACAACTGCCAAGGCTCCTGTCCCGGGTCGGTTCGTCTGTAATTAAAACTCTCTGAGTGCAGCCACCTCCTCCCTGAAACTTTTACAAAGCTCCTGCGTGCTAATGAGGATGCCAGCTAATTACTTGCCAGATGATTAAGAAATCATACCGGGACAATTGATGGGTCTCTGCAGGGAGCCGTCAGATGCCTCTCCGGCCTCTCATCCTGCTCACAGTTTCCTTTCAAGAGGATGGCACTGACATCCCCCCAGGAAGGCTCAGGACCCAGCTACAGGGCGGGCACGGCCTCTGCTGCAGGGATGCAGTGCGATCCTCGGCATGCACTGCGTCCATCCCCCAGTGCCTGTGGAAATGCGTGGGCCCCCACTCCGGGAGGATCCACGGTGCCTTAGCTGGACAATATCACCTCGGCTTCTCTCATTTCCAGCAAGTTCCAGAGCTGGGATAGGGCCCTGGTGATGTGCTTTAGCTCTGTGGGCCTGGCTTCCTTGATGGACAACGGCTGGCCCGATCACTAGCTGCTGCTGTCTGGGAGACAAGGGCAGGTGGTTGGAGGGACTGGCAGGGAACCAAGTTCAATTCACAAGGATTGTGTACAGTAGGCTCAGGCAATGGGACAGAGGCCCAGGGTGGATTCAGTAAGAAGCAGTCAGAGAAAGAGCACAGTGCTGTGGAGGGTGGCTCTCCAGACCTGCCCAGGACGCCAGCAGGTGAGGCTGGGCTGCACCCTGAGCCACCCAGGGCAGGGGAAGGTGGCCGCGGGGGGTCCCAGGAGGGTAGAGAGATAGAGGTCATACACTGAAGACATTTAATGAAGCATGACCCTGCAGAGTTCACTCGGGTTTGCCCACATCAAAGAGGAGGAGCATGAGGTTCTCTCTGCTACCCACTAGTACATTGGGCCTTGTCCCCAAGCTTGATTGCTGGAAAGTCCCCATTCCCAGGCAGCACAGCTCAAATCCTGTGTCCTGGGGGTGAGCATTCCTTATCAGGAAGGGTCGAGAAGGAGTTCCTTGCTCCTTGCTCTTCTGAGCAACCCCGGAAATTGGGCTTTCCTGGACCACAATCTTTGGGAGGATGGTCCTGGCCCTATGACTGAAGGAGTCCCATAGGCCACCCTGACTCCAGGGAAAAGGCCAGTGGAGCTCATACTGCACGTCAGTGGCACTCACAGGAAGCGTCATTGGAACCTTGTGAGATGTTTGGGCTCTGGAAAAAAGCAAGTGATCTTTGAAGGAAAATTAAAAGTACACAGATGCACACACAAATATGTGCACACACATGCACTCATACACATACACACACACACTTACACACACGTGTGCACACACACACACACCCATCTAATCATGGTCCCCATCTGACAAGCCCTGGCATTAGATGATTTAAAAATAGTCCTGTTTGAAGCCATCACTGGACTGGGCTTTTTCTTTGATTTTATTTCTAATTATGGAAGCTCTCAGCGGGAGGGTTCCAGCTGTTCTGCTGGCCCTTCTCAGACCTCAGAAAGACTGTGGCTGTCACAAGCTTCCCATCCATGACTCTGCCATTCTCAGGGGCCCTAGGGGCAGAGTTGGGGTGCCTCATCTCTGTGCTGCAGGGGCCTCTGCAGGCCCTGAGAAAAAAGTGGCATTGCCCACTTCCCTACTCTTGTCTTAACTACCCGGCACCCGTCCTTGAATTTCCTGCAGAGGCCTGGGCCTGCCCCTGAGAATTCCAGTAGGGCACAACACGGACCCTGCCTTCTGGGAGCTCATAGTTCAATGGGGAAAGGCGTAGACATTCAGAATATCCCACTTATCTTGTATCGGGGTTTCTCTGTTTGCAAAGTAATGAACTGACTCCCATTAACCCATTTGATCCCCATCGTCTTCATCCTCACTCCACAGACAGAAACTGGCAGTCGGATCTGGACAGTACCGAAAAGCAAGAGAAACCCAAGTTTCAGGGTCAGGCACAGGGTTCTTTCCCCACCTCTGGGCAGGCTGCAGTAATGAAGATCCCACAAAGCTCAAATATTTAGGCTCCAGAGCCTTCTTCGTTGGGGTGGAGGAGAAAGAGGCAGTCACACCACTGGGCTGGATATAAGTTGTTTGTACAGTGTCTTTTAATTTATTCTACAATTAACTTTTTTTTTTTTTTTTTCTGAGATGGACTCCCACTCTGTTACCCAGGCTGGAGTGCAGCGGCACTGTCGCAGCTCACAGCAACTTCTGCCTCCTAGGTTCAAGCGATTCTCTTACCTCAGCCTCACAAGTAGCAGGGATTACAGGCACCCGCCATCACGCCCAGCTAATTTTTTGTATTTTTGGTAGAGACGGGGTTTCGCCATGTTGGCCAGGCTGGTCTTAAACTCCTGACCTCAGGCGATCTGCCCACCTCAGCCTCCCAAAGTGCTGGGATTACAGGCGTGAGCCACCGCGCCAGCCTAACTTTTTAAACACCTTTTATTCTGAAATCATTACAGATTCACAGGAAGTGGTAAATATAGTCCAGAGAGGTCCCATGTACCATTCACCCAGTTCCCCGCTGTGGCTGCATTCTACACAACTATACCTACAGCGTAATAAAGATGCACAGTTCTCTGTCACGACCAGGGATTCGACATTGGCACAAGATGTATTGAGCTTCGTGGCGTGTGATTACCAAGCAGATTTGTGAAACCACCACTGCCATGGAGACGTGGAGCCGGTCCCTTGGGCTACCTTTTATGGTCACACCACCTGGCCCCACCACCGTTCCTCACCCCAGGCAACCAGCAGTCTGTTTCCCGTCTATGATTTTTGTCATTTCGAGAATGCTATATTCATGAGTTCATAGGACCTTTTGAGGCTGGCTTATTTCTACTCAACATGCCACTGGGATCTGTCCAAGTTGCTGTGTGTATCCAAGGTTTGTTCCTTTTGATTCCTGAGTAGTCATCCATGATATGGATGGGCCATGCTGTGTTTACCCACTCACTTATGGGAGGTCATTTTTGTCATTTCTAGTTTTTGGCTGTGGCAAACAAAGCTGCTATAAATGATCGTGTACAAGTCTGCACGTGGACATTAGCTTTTATTTCTCTGGGATAAATGCCCAAGAGCACAATTGCTGGGTCATATGGTAAATGTTTGATTTGCTTTTAAAGAAACTGCCAAACGATATTCCAAAGTGTCTATACAATTTTACATTCCTGCCAGACACGTCTGAGTGTTCTGATTTCTCGGCATATTCACCAGTATTTGGTGTTTGCATATACGGCATCTATTGTGTCTGTAATTTTAGCTGTTCTATTAGGTGGACAGTGGTTTCCTATTGCTGTCCTCATTTGCATTTCTCTTCTCGCAGGTGACGTCACGCATCTTTTATGTGCTTAGTTGCCATCTGTACATCCTCTCCAGTGAATGTCTCTTCGGTCCTTTTACCCATTTTCTAATTGATTTTTTGTGTGTATTTTTTAACTGTTGAATTTTGAGAGCTTTTTATGTATCCTAGATATGAGTCCTTTTTTAGATATGTGGTTTGCAAATATTTTGTCTGTAACCTGTCTTTCCATCCCTGTAACAGGGTCTTTTGCAGAACAAAAGCTTTTCATTTTACTGAGGTCCAATTTATCTTTTTTATTTAAATTTTGTAGGTCATACTTTTGGTGTCAAGTCTAAGGACAGTTCATCAAACCATATAGGTCCTGAAGATTTTTTTCCTATGTTATTTTTTTAAAGTTTTATAGTTTTACATTTAAATCTGTGGCTCATTTTTAGTTAATTTTTATATAAAGTGCAAGGTTCAGGGTTTTTTTTTTTCTTTTTCTTCTCTTTTTTATTTGATCTATGGGATGTCCAATTTCCTCTATTGAATTGCTTTTATACCTTTGCCAAAAATCAGTTGAACATATTTGTAAGGGTCTATTTCTGTATTCTCTAATCTGTTCCATTGATCTTTCTGTCTCCGTTTCTAGCAATACTGCACAGTCTTGATTATTGTAGCTATATAATATATCTTGAAATCAAGTAGACTGATTTTTCTAGTTTATTTTTTTTTCAAAATTGTTGTTGATATTCCAGTTTATTCTCATTTCCATGTAAATTTTAAAATAATCTTGTCTGTATCTATTAAAAAGTCTTACAGATTGGTATGTCATTAAACCTGTATATCAGTTTGGGGAAAACCAATGTTATCAGTATTAGTCTTCTGATCCAGGAACATGGTATGTCTCTCTATTTCTGTAGAGCTTCTTTGATTTATTTCAGCAGTATTGTGTAGTTTTCAGCATGTACGACCTACACATGTTCTGTTAAATTTAAACTCACTTATTTTTTGGAGCAATTGTAAAAGGTATTTTAAATTTTTGTTTCCAAATATTCATTGCTGGTGTTTAAAAGTACAATTGATTTTTGTATATCAACCTTGTATCCTGCAACCTTGCTGAACACACACTTACTACTTGGAGTTGTGTGTGTGTGTTTTGTAGATTCCTTAACACCATTGTGTTACCTACAAATAGGTACAATTTTATTTCTTCTTTTCTCACCCGTATGCCTTTTATTTCCTTTTCTTATTTCACTAGCTAGACCTTGTAGTATCACACTGACTAGCAGCCCTGTTCCTGATATCAGAGAGACAATATTCATTTTCATTTTATCACCATGAATGCTAGCTGGTGTCAATGTTAAATGTAAAATTTTCATAGATATTTTTTATGAAATTGAAAAGTTCCCATCTACTTTTAGTTTTCAAAGAGTTTTAATCATAAACGAGTGCTGGATTTTGTTAAAATGACTCTCTCAGGTTGTGTTTTGAGGCAGCATCTGATGAGAAAGTAACGGAAACGCCCTGCCTTAGGGCCCAGGAAGGAGGCTTTGGAGCAGTGACCTGGACGTGAATCCGAGGGGGAAGAGAGACAGCCAGGAAAGATCCAAAGTAGGCAGAGTGTTGAGGATGAGGAGGCTGCACAGGCAGGCGGGGGCCACGCTGCCACCGTCAGAGACCAAAATAAGGTCTCAGTCTTTACCCCAACGGCAACAAGACAAGGGTGGGAGGGCGGGTGGCAGAGACTACATGAGTTCTGAGGCCACTGCAGCAGCCAAGGTCAAAAGCAATTATGGCTCAGCTGTGGGGGTGGGTGGGGTACAAAGAGAAGGATAAGTGGTTTAAAGCAATATGGAAGGTGAAGGGCTTAGGACTGGGTGACAAATGAATGTCAGGTTGATAGCTAGGGAGGTGTCATGAGAATGATCCTGTTAATGGGTGCCCTGTTTCCCAAGAAGTCAACAAGTTAACTTAAGAGATTGTACAAGGAGCCTTCACAGCTTCCCATCATTTCCTTGGTCGTAAAACCACCCCTGGGCACAGCACTTAAATAGCATAGAGGGCACTTTCAACCTTCATCATCTCTGGGAGCCCTGCTCAGGGTTCTTTAGTGCCTCCCCATCAGCAACAGACCATGGCCAGTCCCAGTGGCAGGGACCCAGTAGCCAGCCTGTCCCCAACATTTGCCCAGTGCCCCCATTCTTCAGGTTGGCTGTGTTTCTCTGTGCCTTTTCACATGTTGTTCCCACACCCTGGCCTGGCCCCCAGACTCTTCCTACTGCGAGGGCCTGGCCTCAGCTTCAGGGGCCCAACAAAGCCTCTCTGGATTACCTTGGAGCTTTTCCATCAGAGGTAGCAGGAAGGCACTTCTGTACTCCACTGGACTAGGTATCCATATGAATATTAGATAGATTCATGCTGTTTGTTTTCGTGCCTGTCTTTTTTTTTTTTTTCTTCCAAGATGGGGTACCACTCTGTTACCCAGGCTGGAGTGCAATGGCACCATCTCGGCTCACTACAACCTCTGACTCCCAGGTTCAAGCAATTCTCCTGCCTCAGCCTCCCGAGGCAGCTGAGATTATAGGCGCCCACCACCATGCCCAGCTAATTTTTTTTTTTTTTTTTGTATTTTTAGTAGAGACAGGGTTTCGCCATTTTGGCCAGGCTGGTCTCGAACTCCTGACCTCAGGTGATCCACCCGCCTTGGCCTTGGTCTCCCAAAGTGCTAGGATTTCAGGCGTGAGCCACTGCGCCCGGCCTGTGCCTGTCTTTGCAATGGGTCTCACATTCCCAGGAGGTAAGAACTGTTGGGCTCCTCTTTGTGCCCCTTCCCAATCTTGCTATGTTGCTATGCCCAGGTAAATACGTTTTTGCTAAACTGGATTTTGTAGATATTAAAGTGTGGGGTTCTGTGAAGCATCAGGCCCAGGAGAGGCTCAGAGAAGACAGTGAGCTGAATCTGGGTTTGCAGGGAAGGTGCTGGACTCACTGAAGCCAGGAGGGGCAGATTAAGCAAAGGTATGGGAACTAAGTGAGAGTCTGCAGAAGAAGGTATGGACTGGGCCTCAGCCAGGATTTGCACATAGGAATTTGAGGGAAGCTAACCCTGGGATTGGTTGGCTGGGCATTGGCAGGTACAGACAGTGAGGTGACTCACACCACTGTCACTGCAGAAAGCAGCACAGTTCCCTAGAGCTGGTAGTGTTTAAGTGAGTAAACTCAAGCAAGTAAACTCAGGGCGCTTTTATTGCTGGTGGTAGTGGGCTTCGTGATTACTATCAACACCTGACATCAGCTAGCACCTGGGAGCTAAGAGGAGCACCCTGTGAGCTGGTGTTGGGAATCTCCCAGGGGAGGTTCAGCTCCTGGATCTGCTGGCTTCTCTGAGGGGGTGGGGAGGAGCTGGAGGCTGAAGCCAACAGCCTGGTAAGTGCTGAGGTCTCACGGACGGGACCTGGAGCATGGCGATGAAGCACTTTCTCCCACCTCTGCCTTCCTGCCTCCCACTGGCAGAAATAAAGAGAAGCCAGATGGTGAGGGCAGCTGGAGAATATGGTTTGCTGAGTCCCAGCCCCAGAGCCATAGAGCAGGGCGTGGAAGGGCAGGCTTGGAGCCCAGAGACCCAGGGAAAACCTGCTGTGGATCCACAGGAAGGTAACTGGGGGCTAACTGATAAGGCGTCTTTAAAAAATTGTTTGCAGTAAGCTGAAAACAAACACCTATATCTACCCACCCAAAGTAACGTTTTGTCATTTTTGCCTCAGATCTGTTAAGTGTAAGGGACATTAACAGTTCTAATGAAGTCTCCTTTTTTTTTTTCCTCAGGGCTGGAGAAAACTTACTGTCTTTGAGGTTTTACGATGAACTTCCGGCCCTTGTCTTTGTATTTACACCAGGACACTCGTGTCAGTGAGGAAAACATGGTGTTGCCTTGGTGAGGGGTGGGGGATTAAAAATTACATAAGAATGATTTACAAATCAAGACTATAAAGCTATACTAATTAATATTCTCTTCTGTTGTATATATTGTACAACTTACTTTTTTATTTTAATAGAGATAATATTTTGCTTTGTTGACCAGGCTGGTCTTGAACTCCTGGACTCAAGCAATCCACCCACCTCAGCTTCCCAAAGTGCTGGGATTACAGGTATGAGTCACTGCACCAGCCATACTTTACTTTTTTTGACTCAAATATTGCTTTTGAAATTTATCTATATCCTTCATTACACAGAGTTCATTAAGATTTTGTAGCTATCATTGAATTCATTCAAACAGACCCCTGCCTCTTAGATTTATTTTAAACTTTTGCTGCTACAGCTCTGCAGTGAACATCCATATATGTTTTTCTGTGCACCTTTCTCTTTCAGATTTCTATGATTCTATATTCCTCTAAGTTGAATTGACCAGTCAAATATTTGAACATCCACACTTGTGTTTGTATATTAAAATTTATTTTAAATTTACATACAGTTACATTCACTCCTTGTGGTCTACAATGGAAGGGGCTTTGGCAAACCCTCAGAGTCATGTGCCCACCACCACAATTCAGAAACAGAAGAGTTTCACACAGAACAGTGCCCCAGATTCCCTGGTCCTGCCTTTTTGTGGTCAATCCTTCTCCTGCCTCCAACTCCTAGCAACCCCTGATTTCTCCTCCATCCCTGTAGTTTTGCTTTTCTGAGAACGTCCTATAAATGGAATCAAAGAGTGTGCAGCACCCAGGGTTGCCTTCTTCACTCGGCATCACACCTTTGAGATTCATCTGTACTTTTGTGCAGCAATAGCTTCTGCCTTTATATTGCTGTGGAGTATTCCAAGGTATGGTTGGAGCACTGTGTGTTTATCCTGTCACCTGTTGGAGAATATTTGGGTGGGTTCCAGATTTTGGTGACTGCCATAAACATTTACATGCAGGTTTTAGTGTGAATATAGGTTTTCATTTCTCTTGGGAAAATACCTAGGAGTGGGATTGCTGAGCCATATGCTAAGTGCATGTTTGACTTTTTAGGGAAATGCCAAACTGTTTTTCAGAAGTTGCTGGTGTACCATTTTGCATTCCCACCAGCAGTGTGTGAGACTCCCCGTTGCTCTACATCCCTGTCAGCACTTGTTATTGTCATGTGTCTAAGGTATATTTGCATCTGCTTGTCACCTGTGTATTTCCTTGTGTAAAGTATCTGCTCATATCTCTTGCCCACTTTGTATTGGTTTATTTGTTTTCTTGTCATTAAGTTATGAGAGATCTTTATATATTCTAGGCACAAATTCTTTACCAGATATATGATGATTTGCAAATATTTTCTCCCAGATGCAAATATATCTTCCATAAAACGACATGTATTTTTGTATATCACAAAAAATGTTTTGATAAAATCCATCCTACCCTTGTTTTTATTTTGTTTGTATATTGTGTTTTTGGTGTTCTGTCAAAACTTTATCAAACAAAGGGGTTGGCAAACTATTTATGTAGAAAGCCAGAAAATAAATATCTTAGTTATGTGGACTACATATGATCTCTATCTCCGTTGCCTATTTTTGGATTTTGTTTTGCTGTGTGTGTGTGTGTGTGTGTGTGTGTGTGTGTGTGTGAGATAAGGCTTTAGCAACACCAAGTCCTTCTGAGCTCAGAAACCATGTACAAACAGGCCTTGAACTGGCTCTGGTCCATTGGCCATAATTTGTTAATCCAGGCCTACTCCAAAAATCACAAAGATTTTCTCCTATGTCGTCTTCTAGAAGTTTTATACTTTTGCCTTTCACTATCAAACCTGTGATCCATTTGGAGTTCATTTCTGTGCAACATGTGAGGTATTGGTCAAGGTTCAGTTTTTGCCTATGAGTATCCAGTTGCTTCAGCACCATTTGTTGAAAAGGTGGCCTCTTCTCTCATTGCACAGGCAATTGCTATTGCATCTTAGTAAAAGTCACTTGACTACATTTGCATGGGTCAATTTCTTGACTCTCTCTTCTGGTCCATTGTTCAATACTTTTAAGAGGTTGTTTGGATATTTCAGGTAGTTGTAGCAGACAAGTTGATAGTAATAACGATGTCCACTACTACCAGCAATAAAAGTGCCCTGAGTTTACTTACTTAAACACAGTTTGATATTCCATCATACATAATTATTTCCCAAACGTTCACCATCACAAACACTACTCTAAGCTGCTGCGTGTGCAGCTCCCGGGCATGTGCTTGAGGGGGTCTCCCGGGGCACATGGTGCATCTGCCATTAGTACTCAAAGTAGTTGACATAGTGTGGATGCTTGTCCCCTCCAAATCTTATACTGAAATGTGAGCCCAGTGCTGGAGGTGGGGCCTGGTGGGAGGTGTATCGGTCATGGTGGCGATCCCTCATGAATGGCTTGGTGCCCTCCTTGCAATAAGCAGCAAGTTCTCACTCTGTGTTCATGTGAGATCTGGTTGTTTAAAAGACTGTGACGCCTCCTTTTCTCTTGCTCCCACTTTAGCCATGTGATGTGCCTGCTCCTTCTTTGCCTTCCACCATGATGGGAAGATTCCTGAGATGTCACCAGGAGAAGATTCCAGCACTATGCTTCTCATATAGCCTGCAGAATCATGAGCCAAAGAAACCTCTTTTCTTTACAAACTACCCAACCTCAGATATTTCTTTATAGCAATTGTAAATGGACTAAGACAGGAGCATCTGCTGCCTTCACGGTGCCCGGGACCACAGCAGTAACAATCAGGGAGGAAGGCCAGACGTGCTGGACGCCTTGCGATGTGTGGGGCAGCATGCACATGAAGAATTGTCCTACGTCTCACACAACCCTCAGATCTGTGCATTCACAGAGGTAAATATCTTTAACCAATTTGACATGTAAATAAACATATTTTTGTATCGGTTTAACACAACTAAACGTATGTGCTGAATATTCTAGGAATGCAACTATCTTGTAAACAGAAGACAGACTGAGCTGTGTTTTGTTCACAGCTTTATCAAGAGTCGTTCACTGTTTCAGATAATCATGCCACCAAAAGGACACAACTCATGTATTTGAGCAACGCTGCCTCATTGGTTCACCTAGGGGCTCCTTCTTTACTATAAATGTCACCCACACAGAATCACACAGCATATAACCCTCTCTGATAGGCATCAGTGCAATGCATCTCTATTAGTCTACACGCCTACCAATGATAAGAGTGATTATGCACACAGACATGCAAGCAGTTTTCTTAGTCTTATGTCAAAATGTCATGTGTAAAGCAAAGTGGAGATGATATTCAGCTAAATATTTCAATGCAAACTTATTGCAAAAAGAAAAAAAAGAAAAATGTTTGACACCTTCATTGAGCCTTCCATTCAGGTGTGACTGAGTATTTACATACTGAATTACATATTGTTTTACTATATATGACTCCTTTTCTTTCCACTTTATAGATAGAGCATTATATTGATTTTGTTGAAATAATTTGTACTGGTTAGGTTATATTGCTTGTGGTTTTCATTTCAGGAGAGCAAAGGAGTGTCATCCAGTTCTTATGATGAGAAGAGCTTGCTGGGTGTGAAGGGATGTCAGTGGGATTTCTGGGACAGGGTATGCCCAGGTTTTCACTGTCCCGGGGCCCGCCTGGCTGCTGTCCCTGGCACTGAAACAGGGACTTGCTTCCTGCTGCTTCCCTTTCACATCCTCATCCTCATCAGCCCTTGGTGTCCTTCCACACGGTAGTTCTGCTCCTGTGCTGGGTGTGAAGTGGTATCTATAGCTTAACTTCATTCCCCTCATTGCTGGTGAATTTCTGCACCCCTCCCCTCCTATTAGCTACTTGGGAATGCTTTGTGAGCTGACATTCATATCCTTTCTCCATTTTTTCTACTGTATTACTCACTTTTTTCTTATTGATTGGTAAAACATATTTATATATTCCAGACACTAGCACTTTGCTACATGTACTGCAAATTGCTCCTTGCCTGTGGTTGTATTTCTTTTGTCTTTATGGATTTTTTTTTTTTTTTTTTTGGTGGGGGAGTACCGAAGTTTTTCATTTGTTGTAGTTACATATATCAGTCTTTTGCTTTAGGTGTTGTTCTCTTAGTGTCTTGTCTAAGAAATTATTTCTTATTCTTAGGTTATAAAAAATATATTATAATTGCTTTGAGAAGTTTTAAAGTCTTTTTAAAAAGAAATCCTCATTTTTGTCTTTAATAATGTGGAATTCATTACGTTGAATAGGGTGAGGAAGGGAATCTAATTAAATTTTTTTCTGATAGAAAGTTCCCATATTAAGTCATCCATCCAGCCTTCCTTGATTTGTAACACCACCTCTGTAATGTGTCAGGTTCTCACACATACATCATTCTGTCCAGGGCTATTCTGTGTTGTTTTTGTTCCATTGATCCGTTTGTTAATTCCCAGTGCCCATACAGCTCCTTTTCTTTACACTTTATATTATTTACTGTGTTTTCATGCTACTTCTTTACTTTTAGTTTGGTATGTAAGTCCCTCTCCTTAAACTTATTTTCTCCAAAATTATTCATCAATTCTTGGACTTTATGATTCCGTATAAACTTTGAAATTGGCTTGTCCATTTTTACCAACAATACTATCGGGATTTTGATTAGAATACCATTGGATTTATTAATTAATTTTGAGGTGAATTTTCATATTTATGACAAGTCTACTCATCCAAGAAAATCTCTCCATTTATTCAGATTTTGTATAATGTCTGTCAATAAATTTTGTAATTGTGTAATTTTTCTTCATAAAAATTCTTATACTTCTTTTTACATTTATTCCTAGGTAACATACAATTTTGGTTACTGCTGTGAATTAGAATTTTTTTCTCTATTACATTTGTTATTTGCTAGCATATGGGAAGACCATTTTTAAATGATTGTTTTATCTTCAACTACTCTGTTTTTATAAGTTGATCATTGCGTTCAGGTCTGCTGAATTCTCTTCTCAGCTCTAATAATTCGTTCAGATTTTTCTGAATTTTCTTAGTAAACAATTGTGTAATTTTCAAATAAACAAAATTTTATCCCTTTCCATTGTTTATAATTTTTCCCTTTCTTATCACATAGATAACTCCTCCAGTGAAATATTGAATTGTTTTACGGATCATGTTCAGTCATGTTTTATTCCTAGCTTAGGTGGAAATGCCTCTCCAGTTTACCATTGATTTTCTTAAATTCAGTTTCACCTAATACTAATATTGCTAGAATAGTTTTACTATGATTAGTAATCTATGTTTTTATTTATTTATATTTTATTTTATTTTATTTATTTTGAGACAGAGTCTGGCTCTGTCACCCAGGCTGGAGTGCAGCGGTGTGATCTTGACTCACTGCAACCTCCACCTCCCAGGTTCAAGCGATTCTCCTGCCTCAGCCTCTCGAGTAGCTGGGATTACAGGCATGCACCACCATGCCCAGTTAATATTTGTATTTTTAGTAGAGATGGGGTTTCACTATGTTGGCCAGGCTCGTCTCAAACTCCTGACCTCAAGTGATCCACCTGCTTCCACATCCCAAAGTGCAGGGATTACGGGTGTGAACCACTGTGCCCTACCATTTTATCTTAAACTTTCTATATACATACATATAAATTCCATTTATATTCCCATTTTATCTGTTTTTTAACACAGTTGAATTTGCTGTATTTATTACTGTTACAGTAGGTTCGTTTCTATCATCTTCTGTTGATTTTACTATCCTTTGCTTTTCTTTATTTTTTTAATCCTCTGTCTTAGTCTGCTTGGGCTGCCATAAAAAATACCACAGACTGAGAGGCTTTAAACAACAGGCCTTCATTTCTCACCATTCCGGAGGCTCGAAGTCTCAGATGAAGCACCAGCAGATTCAGTCTTGGTGAGGGCTCTCTTCCTGGGTTGCAGATGGCCACCTTTTGTTTGTGGCCTCACATGGCAGAGATCAGAAAGAGGAAGAAAACTCTTATGTCTCTTATCATAAGGGCACTGACAGCACCACAAGAGCTCTGCCTACAAGACCTAATCACCTCCCAGAGACCTCACCTCCTAATACCATCATAAGTGGGATTAGGGCCTCATCCTACAAATCTTGGGGGACATTGGTCATGTGTGGAACATCCTGTCTTGCCTTCTGTTGGATTGATACCTTTCCTTTTATACTCTGGCAGGTTTTAAAGAGATAAATTATATTCCAAATGTTTTCATGGTTACATAAAATTATAACACACATAATTACAATTTCAGAAAAGATGAGGTGACTCGGAATTTCCATCCTCCTGCTGACCCTGGTCAGGACTATTCCAGGCTCTGGCTAATCACGGAGCATCATTAAGCATGTCCAGGGCTTCATTTTAACTTTTTTTTAAAAAGCATAAAAAGCTGGTGTGTTTTCAAAATAGTTAACAGTGGGTTATATTTACGAATATACTTTACCTATCACTGCACCTTTTTGTGTCCTGAATTTTACTCTCTCCCCTACCCTGGGTTTTTCTTCTTGATGAACTGCATCACGTACTAATTCTTTCTGCAAGGGTTGGAGATAAGTAATTCCTCTCAGCCCTTCTACATCTGAAAAATCTTCATTTTGTCCTCCTTGAGTGATGGTCTGGCTGGGTATAGAATTCTGGGTTAAACATGCTTTTCCCTCATCAATTTGAATTTATTGCTGTATTGTCTCCCAGCAGCCCTTGTCACCCATTAGAAATATGCCTGCACCTCTTCCCTCTCATAGATACCAGTTTTTCTCTTTGACATACTCCAGTTTCATTCCGCTACATCCTGTCATGAGTTTGTTTACATTTATCCTGCTTGGAACAAATTGTGTTTCTTTTAGCTGAGGACTTCCAGTTTTCTTTGATTCTTGAATGTTCTGAGCCACGATTTCCATTGATATTTCGTCTCTCCAGCTCACCCTGTCTCCTTCTGAAACTCATATCAGGCTCTGTCGAACCTTCTCAGTCCATCTTCTAAGCTGCAACCTCTTTTTTATATATTTGTCTATTTATATTTTTTATATTATATATATTTCTATATAATATATAAATATTATATTTCTATATATATCATATTTATATATTTGTTATATATTTTTGTATGTGTCTCTTTAAAATGGTCTGTTGGTTTTAAGCTTTACCGCATATCTATGACTTGCAGGAAGACTTCCATGTTACCAACACAGGTTTGGAATGACGGGGGTGTTCTTATGTTTGTTCAGTCTGCTGCCACGCCTCTAGATTTGTCTTTCTTGGTGCCCTGGGTTCCACCCATACCAGGTTTCCTCCCTCATCCATTCATCATTCCCCTCATCGTGATGTGGTAGGCTCAGGAAATAAAAGCTTTGAAATCCCACTTTATTTTCTCTAGGGAGTTTTCTATTTACAACCCGGCAGTACTAGGAGTAGTAGTGGTACTGCCACGAATACTACCCCTACTAGTAGTACTAGCACTACCAGTAGCAAAAGGAAGAGGAGGAGTACTTCAAGTAGTGGTAATTATTACTATTAATATTCCTAGTACTCCTCTTCCTAGTACTACTGTTGCCATTGCCACTGCCAGTGTAACAGTAGCAGTAACAGCAGTAGCAGTGGTGGTAGTCATAGCTTCGGTAGCAGTGGTGGCGGTAACAGCCACGGTAGCAGTGGTGGCAGTGACGGCTATGGTGGCAGTGGTGGTAGTAACAGCTGCAGTAGCAGTGGTGGTGGTACTAGCCACAGGAGCAATGGTGGTAGTGACAGCAGCACGAACAGTGGTGGTAGTGACAGCTGTGGTAGCAGTGGTGGTGGTACTAGCCACAGGAGCAGTGGTGGTAGTGACAGCTGCAGGAGCAGTGGTGGTAGTGACAGCTGCAGGAGCAGTGGTGGTAGTGACAGCCACAGGAACAGTGGTGGTAGTAATAGCTGCAGTAGCACTGGCAGTAGCAGCTCCCTGCTGCGAGACCAGCCCCAGAATGCTGCAGGGCCCAGGTCCGAATTTGCTCAATGGGTGGGTCCTGGCTGTCACCTTGGCGAGCACTTTCTATGTGTTATCTCGCTGAGCTCTCACAGTGACCCTATGGGCTGGCACAGTTCTCTAGCCTCATCTAACAATGATAAACCGGGTACAGAACTCTGTGAGTGACCAAAGTCACACAGATAGCAAATGGCCAAGTCAGGATTTGAAGCCACTATCTCAGAGCCCAGGACGGAAGTGCTTGGCCACGATGCCTCTGGAGCCTCCAGAAGGGACCAAAGGCTGGAAC
Source organism: Chlorocebus sabaeus (assembly GCF_047675955.1). NCBI lineage: Eukaryota > Metazoa > Chordata > Mammalia > Primates > Cercopithecidae > Chlorocebus > Chlorocebus sabaeus. The sequence continues at coordinate 145,554,360 of NC_132911.1, read as the reverse complement.
AGCAGACTCTAGACTCGGGAGCAGATGAACCGAACATCTTCCTATGGCTGACGACTGGGCAGTGCAAACAGGGGCCAGCCTTTGAGAGGTTCTCACTATAAGCAGAAGCTGGTAGGAAACAGATAATCAGGGCACATTGAGAGCTTCCCGGAGCAGGTTCCAGCAGAGGCTCAGCATCACTGAGGCCGACCAGAAGCATCCAGGCCTCAGCAAACACTCAGGCACTGCAGGAAGACCGTGTAAGGAGGCGTGGCCGTGGGCCAGGAGCGAGGCGGGGAAGTGGTGGCCAGGGGGGTCTTTCTTGCCACACCAAGGATAGAACACTTGGCTCTGTAGAAAATGAGGGTGGGAGAAGGGTTCCGAGTGTGCAGAGAGACTGCCACACCCAGCTAACAATTAGGAGAGTCTTTTTGGCAGATGTCTGGCTCACTGAGAGCCCGGAAAACAGGGATTTCAGGTTTAGAAAGGGCCATTCGTATCCCATGTTTGAACGTGATCCTTTCTGTAACTGGCATGCGGAAAGCCCGGAGCTGCAGGAAAGGCACCTGCCTGAGGCATGGGGTCCTTGCACCGTGCAGTGCCTCCCAGGGGAAGCAGGCAGGCCCTTTTATTTGTTCAGCCCCATCTCAATTCATGGGGAGGGAAAAACATTGTGCCATCAGTAGCAGCAGCTCCTTCAATGTGACAAGGAACAATATGAATGAGGAACTTAATTTAGAAAGAGATGTGGCTGTGATTTAATTTAAGCCACCAGGTTAATGCATTTTTTTCCCTCATTTCAACCTTGGGTGCACTCTGCATTCATCTGAACTGGCGCTCCTGGGTCTCCGGCAATGTTCTCAGTCACTTTCATGCATAACGTTGTTTATCCTTAACTGAACAACGCGCTCCTGAAGGCCAGGCTGTGCTTTTTCACAGGACAGCAACCTCCAGGGTGGGGCTGCATCTCACCACCAGATCCAGGGCTCCCTGAGACGGAACACGTCCATCCAGTCCCCCATGCACCACTCAGGAGCTCTTCCATGCACACCTGCCATGCTCCAGGCTCACACAGGGCTGGGGCCAAGCTGAACCTAACAGCATCCACTTGGAGGGCTGTCCACTGTGCTGAGGGGTCTGTAGTATGGCCATGGCCACAGGTGGGGCAGGACACAGGATGTGATGAGCCCAATGGGAGGCTTGGGAGGGTCCTGAGGTGGGCAAGACATTTCCCTGGGTGGCCAGGGAGGGCTCTGGGCAGAGACAGCGACTTGTACAGGCATAGTGGGCACCTCCCCATTGCCAAAGCGTGAGCTATCCCTAGAAGGTGGCACTCGGCCGAGCCAGGTAGCCAGGGCCACTGCTGCTGGCTAGGTCCTAGTCCTCAGCACAGGGTCTGCAGCCCTCATCCTGGAGAGGACAGGGACCCGCTCAGGGGTTTTATCTTAGGACTCAGCGGCAACTGTTGCTGCCCCAGACAGCAGAACCTCTCAAAAGGTAACCTGCCAGTCATCTACAGGTTGCCTTTCTGCAGGTCTGGGGTGCGGCTCTAGAGCCTGCATTTCTACCCAGCTCTGAGCTCGTGCTGAAGCTGCCTGTCAAAGAACCCCTCTGAGAGAGGGCGGCTGTAGAGAAATGCATCTGGCAGCCAGTTTAAAGGGAGAAGACAGGCTGAGGGTGGCAAGGGGGCCAGCAAGGAGCTTGCTTCAGGTCTAGTTGGGACACGGACATTCCCATAGCAGGGAAGAAACAGACACCATTTCGCCTCCTCCCATTTCCCAGAGCCCCAGGGCAGGGATGTTACAATGCGGGCTCAGTTTCCTCCCTCCCTCCTGCTTCTTCCTTCTCTTCATTCATTACTTATTCCTTCTTTTCTTCCAAGGAAACACTAGAAGATCCATTGTTAATGAGTACTATGTCCGACTTGTCCAATAAGACTGACCAGAAAGCACATGGGGCAAAACAGAATGAGGTCCACAGGTCCTCCTCCTCCAGGAAGACTGTCGTGCCTGTAGCAGCCCATGGCAAGCCCACTTTCCTTCCAGCTCTGACTACACTTAGTGGGCATGGTCCAGGCTTGCTCTGGGTCAGGTGTTTTCTCACTAGAATCCTGATGTCTCTGTGAACAGAAGGCCCATTTTCTTGTTTCTTCCATGAGGCTTAACTCAGGGTTAGATCCAGTGGGAAGTGTTGATACCTTCTGATTTGAGATACAGGGTTGGGGAGGTGGTTGGACCTGTTCAGTCCACTAGGACCCTTGTTAGAGGAGGCGAGGGGTCTGGACTGGAACAGAGAAGTGACAGGACATGAGGTGAGGGCTCCCTGTTTAGGGGCAGAGCCTCGCCACCATCTCCCAGCCCAGATCCCCCAGGGAGTCGGAGGGCATGCAGGGGGAGGGGACAAGAGGGTGAGTGTCGTGATCCAACCTTTACTTTGTGGTCTGGAGAGACAATTTCACATCTCTGTGTCTTTAAACCAAACCACAGAGCCTGGATTCCCAGGGAGGAGTCTCTGGAAGGGTTAACGAGGCCCCCATGCTTTGCCCAGACCATTCTAACTGTTAACGATGCACAACTCAGTAATAAAGGGAGAGTCTACTAGATCCAATATAATCTGAAATTAAAGAAAATGGAATGTATTAAAAATGTATTGCAGCATTAATGGAAGATGTCAGTTTGACAGCCCGAACTCCACACATTATCCCACAGCTGGGAGGAGCACGTCTAAGGCTGCCCACTCACCCCTGGCCTTCTCCCTGCATGGCCCAGTGGGCTCCCGATGGCAGGAGGACAACGATGGAAAGGGCTGGGGTGGAAGCCACTGTGGACATGGCTGGACTTTGCTCTGCCTCTTTCCCAGCCCAGCATCTGCAGGGACCACTCCCCGCACCAGGACCCTCCCGCTCCTTGGGGAGCTGCTGGTCATTACTCTCAGATGCATAGTCTGCCTTCCAGTGGCCTTCTCGCTCGCCTGGGGGAGCCCACCTCCTACTCTGCTCTTCCGGCACCTTGCAGGCGACCACAACGCCCTGATCTTGGTAGCCAGGGTCTCTCCCTGCCACATCCACACTCATTCCAGGCAGCGCCGCAGGAGAGAGCAGTGTGGCAGAGGAGAGCCCACTGCGAGGTGCCCTGGGACCCAGCTGGAGGTGGGGAGCTGAGGGGTGGGGCCCACGAGGAGCAGGGCCAGCGAGGGGCTTGTTGGATGCCCCATAAAGGGACAGGCACCTGTGTAAGCATGGTGGGGGCAGCAGGGGTGACAGAGAGTGACCACCTGGAGCCGGTGAGCTCAGGTGGAGAGGAAAGCACACCCACAGGGCAGCAGGTCTGATCCTGGCTCTGGCCCTTGGTGGATTTTAAATGTCTACAAACTCTTTGATACTTCACCCTTCAGAGGGTGGACCCTAGTTCCCCTGCCTTTGAGTGGGAGCTGGACTGAAGTGCTCGTTTCTAAGTGGGATAAAGCAGAAATAGGGATTGCAGTGTTAGAGCCTAGGGCATAAGAAGCTCTGTGGCCTCTTCCTCTCCTTTCCTTCTCTCTTTCTTTGATCGCTGGCGCTGGCGGAAGCTGGTGGCCGTGTTGTAAGCACACTCGGGGACCTCTGTGGAGAAGCCCATGTGCTGAGAAACTGCAGCCTCCTGCCCACAGCCACACGAATGAGCCCTCTCTGAAGCAGGCAGACCCTCTGGCCCCAGTCAAGCCTTCAGATGATGGCAGCCCCGGCTGAGAGTGTAACTGCAGCCTCGCAAGCGGCCTTCCCTTAGTCCCACCCAGCAGAGTCACTTCTCAGCTCCCGATCTCAGAAACGATGTGAGGTCGGAAATGCTCGTGGTGTTAAGCCCCACAGGCCGGGAGAAAATGAATTCCGATGCTCAGCAGCTGTTCATCATCAGCCAGCCTTCGGACTTAGAGTTCATGGTTCCTAAATAGGTGTGTGAAATGTAAAGACACCAGTCTCGCAGCATTGTGGAAGGACCTGGGAATAAACAAAGCCACCCAGAGTCTTCAGCGTGGCTCCTGGCCCCTGGCCACAGCTCAGGGAGCAGCCCATGTCTCTGTTGCTGTCATGTTGTGAGCTCAGGTCAGGAGGCAGAGTGACAGCCAGGCTGCATGAAGGCAGCTGCTTGGCCAAGCCTGATGTCCTGATGCCACAAGCCTCAGAGGGCAGTGTCCAGGGCGGCCAGCGGCACAGAGCTGGGCACAGCCTGGACCACTCATTTTTCAAAGGGAACCAATCCAAGCAACTGCCAGGCTCCCCATCTGCTTGTGAGGATGAAGCAGGGTCCATCCAACACACCCACTCCATGATGCCCACAAGGAGGGAGAGTGGTCATCCTGGGGGACATGTAGAGGCATCACGGGAGCCCCGGGGGGAGCAAGGAGAAGGTCAAGAACTGATGAGTGGGGAGCAGTGTGTGGGGTTCCTGTGGCAATGTCTGGGGCTGACCCCCCTGGGGGAAGGGAGAAGAGGGAATGAGACTGGGTGAGGGGTGGAGGCTGGGATGCTGCCCTGACTGAGACCGTTCTCCTCCCTGGAAGTGGGTGGGAGGGGTCTGCCACAGCTGTGGCTTTTCTTTGCTGAACTGAGATGTCCTTTCCTCTGTTTTCATTTCTGACCAATTAGTATATCTCAGGCTGGTAAAAAACAAGAAGCAAGACAGAAAACGATTGAGAGCCAGCACAAGTAGCCCCAGTGCAGCTTCAGAGCCAGCAGGCATTTTGCCAAACAGGGCCCATTACCTCCCTCTCTCCCCTCGCACCTGTAACTGCAGTGACCACAGGCCCTCTGTCCGATCCAGGACTTTGCAGAAGCTCTGGGAGCAGGTGGAGAGAGGCCTGATGCCCTGCCCCGCTGTTCATTCCCACAGCTTTGTGCAAGAGCCCCTGGGAGGTCCAGGCACTGTGCTAGGCTCGGGGACCCAGGTGAGATCCACACCAAACCCAGAGGGGAGGAGACTCAACTGAGCCACGTGGCAGGGGACGGCTGGGACCTCCTGGCTCTGTCCCCTTCCAACCTGTGACAGCCGGGAGACTGTATCTGAGACCATCCCATGGCAAGGGGACAAGAGGGATGGAAGGGACAGGAGGAGAAGGGGAGAAGAGGGACGGGAGGGACAGGAGGAGAAGGGGAGAAGAGGAATATCCTATTCCTGCTGTGTGCTGGCTGGTGGCTTCCCTCCCAGGCCTCTGTTGCTGCAGTTATGAGACAGGGATGATGAGAGGCCTGGGGAATGACATCATCTGCCAGTTAGGAAGCGTCTGGTTCAAAGGAAGCGTGGATGCTTGCCAGCTGTTTGCTTTTCCTTCCCTCCACCTGAGGCCTGTGCTGCACGGACTAGAGAAGGGGCAGGGGGCCACAGCCCTGTGGTGGGGAGGATGGCGGTGCAGAAAGGAGGGGCAGTGTTGGGATGAGGTTGGGCTGGTCTGAGAGGCAGCCGAGGTCTCTCCCCAGCCTGAGGCCTCTCAAGTTCTACTACGGAAAAGCTCAGGCGGCCAAGCTGAGTCTGTAGGGATGAGGACCAGCCCAGCCCAGCACAGGTCCTCCCTGGCCTCAGTACTTCCCCTCTGTGAGGCACTTCCTCTACCCCCACACCCCTCCCTGACCTGCCTCTGCTCCAAGCCCAGGCACCGTGTGGTGGCCCACAAGCGGGGTGGCAGCCTGGGCTCTAGTCATCACCCTGCTCCTCCCAGCAGTGGGACAGTCAATGAGTCCATCTCACAGCTCCAGGGTCATCCCCCTGGTGTGCACATGGATTCAGGGCAGCCACCACCCTGTAGTGAGCTGAAGCCCCAGAGACACATCCACATGCCTCTGAGCAGGGTGGTGATCCTGTCCACGGCACCACAGAGTCGCCTGCACAGTCCCCATGTTCAGCCCAAGGGCAGCTGAGCCCTGGTGTCAGGAGGCTGCGCGCCTCACTTGGCCCAGCCACGGACAGACTGTTTGCCTCGGTCAAGCCAGTTCATCATCTGCACCTGCTTTTCCAGCTGTCAAATGCAGAGAGCAACAGCGCCCACATAGCTTTGCCAGGCGTGTCCGGGCTCAAGCTAGATCAGGCAAGTCCAGGGACCTTGTTAAGATCTGCAGCCTGCTTGCCATTAACCTCCTGCCTATGTTCCTTCAGCCTTGCAGACAGTTCTCGTTTCTCAGGCTCCCGGTTGCAGGTTTGCTGGGAAAATGCTCGGGAGTCCTCAGCCTTCCGGCTCAAGTACAACATTGGGTGCTCTCTCCCCTGGGCAAGTCACAGGAGAGGCACCCGGGGAATCTATTTGAAGAAGGGGCTCTTCTGCCAGGGCCCTGGGTGTGGGAACAGCCTCCCAGTGCCTCCGGGTTCTCCTACTGAAACATTACATGATGTTCCTCTTGTCACCGAGGCGGGACCAGACGGGGCCTTACTGGGCCTGATTCCCCACTCAGCCGTGCCGCTTAGTAAGGACTGAGTTGCCACTGTGCAGAGAAAAGGCTGAGGAAGCCTCTGCTCCCAGCCACAGCCATTCACCGCCTGGCGGGGCAGCACTGCCGGACACACACTCCAGCTCCTGAAGACTGAGGGGGACTTTGGCCTCATCTGCTTCGTGGAGAAGCAAAATATTCCTGGCCAATCTCTGATCTCCTCAAGGTTTGCACTTTGCCATTTCTGTTGTCCAGTGCTCTGCCTTTCCAGAGGACAATGGAGGGGCGAGCATGCTGCTGGGCCATCTCTGTGTGCCTGAACTTGCTCATTGAGCCAGAGGGAGAAGGGTGTAGGGGGTGTCCTCGAGGCCGTCAGGGTTTGGAGCACTGGAGGTAAGGAGACTAGTGGGCCAAAGATGGATCCCCATAAGACAACCACGTCAAACTCCTGGGCCTGTGAATCTTACTTTATTTGGAAAAAGGTATTTGTGATCAAGTTAAGGATCTGGAGCCAGCGAGGGGAAAGGCACTGACACAGACAGAAGGGGCAGAGGCAATATGACCCGGAGGCAGAGACAGGTGTGATGTGGCTGCAAGCCACGGAACCTCTGGAGCCCCCAAAACAGCAAGGGGCAAGGAAGGATTCTCTCCTGCAACCTTGGAGGGAGTGAGGCCCCCCCAGCACCTTGAATTTGGACATGTGAACTTCACAACCGTAAGGAAGGCATTTCTGGGTTTTTCTTAAGCCACTGTGTGGTAGTTTGTTGTCAACCCAAAGACACTGATACGGAGATCAATACCACCCAAATGTGTAAGTATCCGGGAGGTTCTGTTCTGTTCTGAGCACAGTTCCCATTGAGAGATTTCCCAGCCTGGGGAGCTGTCCTCCATCTATAACAAGCAGCCTCCTGAGCACCGGCCTGAGGACCCCTAAAGCAAGGGACCCCAGCTCTGGCACAGGTGACCCAAGCATGGGTTGCAGCACCAGCAGGTCCCTCCTGGGGGAGACCAGCCCTGAGCGAGGCCTGTGAGGGCAGGAGCCAGGCCAGTGTTTCACGGTGTCTCCACCAGACCCCAGGCTAGGCTGGTACTCTGCACTCCTTCTCCCCTGGGATTTGCTCTCTGCCTGTGCTTTCTGCTAGACAGGAGTGTGCGCCCCTGTTCTTAGTGCAAAGTGTTTAGAATGAACAGAAGGAGACAGAGACAAAAATAGAAATGTTCCCATTGAACACCCTTCTCTAGCAGCCCCTCGCCCACCTAGAGAGCCCTTGCCAGCCAGGCATGGTGGCTCATGCCTATAATCCCAATGCTTTGGGAGGCGGAGGCGGGTGGATCACCTAAGGTCAGGAGTTTAAGAGCAGCCCGGCCAACATGGCAAAACCCTGTCTCTACTAAAAATACAAAAAAATTAGCCAGGCATGGTGGTACAGGCCTGTAATCCCAGCTACTCAGGAGGCTGAGGCAGGAGAATCACTTGAACCTGGGAGGCAGAGGTTGCAGTGAGCCAAGATTGCGCCACTGCACTCCAGCCTGGGCAACATAGCAAAATTCCATCTCAAAAGAAAAAAAGAGAGCCTTTGCACCCTTGCCACCTGGGGGCACCACCCAGCAGCCCGTCTGTGCTACACAAGTCATTCTCACAAACTCACGCACACATGTAGTGGAAGTTTCTGCTAATCATTTTTAAAATGTAATATTATGTCTTCGGGCTGTGCCATGTGAGCCGGTGTAGGTCTGCCTCCTCCTTCAGCCCTCTGCCCACTACTTGAAGATGCGGGGACCTGGGGATCACATCCCTTTACTGATGAACACTTAGATGGCTTCTGATTCTCACCAGTCCTGCTGTGCTGACCATCCTTTTGTGCCTTGCTGGACACTCTCACGGGCACTTCTTCGGGAGAGGAACTGCTGACTGATTCCACTGGGACAGATTCCGTGAGTGCCCGTCGAGAGGCTGCACTCACTCCTGTTCTCCCTGAGAGTAGACGGTGGCCCTCGCTGGACTGATCGTATCAGCCTGCTCTGTTTCCCACATGATTGGGTGAAACAAAGTACAAACCTCCCCGTCACCTTAACTTGCATTTCCCTGGTGACTGTGGATGTCGAGCAGCTTCAATTTCACACGGAGAGTTTGGGTTCTTCTTCCCAGAACTGACCACACCTTTGTGTAATTTCCTTTCTTCTTGTTAAATGCTCTTTATATATCAAGGATATTAACCCTTTCTATTTAATCACCCATAAAATTGATTTTCTAAACTGCTGCTGTCTTTTTAATCTTGCTTATGGTGTTTTTTGATCACATACAGAAATGTTTCTGATGGCTTCAAAGATTTCAATATTTTCCTTTCTATTTTGTAGGATTCATGCCTTTCTTAGAGGATTTTCTGAATTCCAAACTTTTAAGAATATTAACCTATATTTTCCTTTTATATCTTCATGCTTTTCCCATCCAAATAAGTAGTTTATCAATTCACCTGGAATTTATTTTTGAGTATGATGCACTCATTTAAATTAATGTTTTAACGCAAATGCATTTCTGATCATCTGAACACAGATTGAGTAGCTCATCCTGTCCTTGGTAAGCTAAGATAAATTTCCTATTATAGAGTAAATCCCGTGCATACAGGAGCCTGTTTTTGGACTTCTTATCTTTTCTCCTTGGTCTCTCGTCTGTTTCTGCACCCACACAGCCTGTTGGTTTCTGCACTGCTTGGCGGTGAGATTCCTCACACAGTCTTGCTTCTACCCAGATCTCCTTGGATCTCCTGCCCCTTCCCAGCTCTGCAGCGCACCAGCACCTCTGGGCATCCCCAGGACGGTGTGTGCTGAGTGAGGCAGGTACAGGCCCACTCCACCTCGGTGGCATCAACAGAACCTGGACGGGGACGCACCAGTACCTCTGGGCATCCCCAGGACGGTGTGTGCTGAGTGAGGCAGGTGCAGGCCCACTCCACCTTGGTGGCATCAACAGAACCTGGATGGGGATCCTTCAGTGATGGGCACTTGACACCTGGGGTGAATTTGGGCATGAAAGGAGGATGCATGGGTCAGATTGTACTCCCCTAATTTTATAATTAGGCTCAGAGAGCACAGAGTGCTTGTCCTAGATCACATGGCCTGTGAGGGGCCGGGGCTGGGACTCAGGTGTCTCCACAACCAGAACAGCAGTGGGGGGCACTGGCCAGGCTCAAGGGCCCTGTAGGCACTTCCAGCCTGAAGCTGTTTGTGGATAGGTTCCGTTCAATAACTCCACTTTATAGATGGTGAAACCAAAGCTCGGAGCAGTGAAGTGGCTTGCCAAGAGTGCCGGCCAGAAAATCACAGACTCAGACTCTCAGGCATTTGAGGCTGGGTCTTGACCAAAAGACAAAGCTGCTTGCTAGCAGCAGGTCAAGGCACACAGAATCCAGGGCCGCCCCTATTCCTGACCTGGCCCAATGAGCAGGGCAAAGCCCAGTGCTGTGTCAACAGACATAGACAGAAGACTCAGGTGGCTCAGAGGTCGCCAAGCCCGGCTACTCACTTGAGTGCATGAGGCCCAGGGCAGGGGTGTGGTAGGGGCTCTTGTGAAGAGGTGGAATTTGTACTCCAACCCTGCTGCCTCTCCAATCCTGGTGACCAATTGAGATCACAAGATTGATCTAGTCTGGATCAAGTCAGCAGCCCAGCACACCCTTGATTTTGGAGACAGCCTATCCAGAGTTAGTCTGAAAGGTGTCTCAGATAGGGACATCCACATGGGAACCAGACAGATGCAGGGCACACCTACAAGTGGTGACCAGAAGGGCAGCTGGCCGCGGAGGGATGGCACACAACGTCTCGTCTCCTGGAGCCAGGAGCTGCAGCCTGACTCCACCGTCTGGCGCCTGCACAGGTGGGCAGGGAACACAGTCCAGGCCAGGAACGTTGCTCTCCATCCCTCACGGCAGCGCCCAGGCTCAGTGACGTCCAGAGACAACAGCCATGTGTGGTGTCTTTAGGCCAAATTCAATGCAAGCCTCATTTCTTCTCTGCCAGAGAAGATGCCTCACTCCTGCCCTGAGTAAGGTGTCTGATCCTGAAATCAATTTCTCAGCTCCTGCACAGCCACAAGCAGAAGTGACAGGAGCTTTATTGAATCGTGCCCTTCGCACTAAGCCGATTGTGTAAGTGGGCGCCAAACCATCAGCACGGCTCTCTCCCTCTCCCCCACGCACAGGGGCTGAGGTTCAGGTGACATACAGGCTTCTCCACAGAGGGCACAGCTGCGCCAGCAAAGCCACCTGAGCTATCTCAGAAGGAGCATGGTCACAAAAGCCATTGTGTTCAAATGTGTGTCACAGTCCTCACATCCTGAGTCTGCACTGAAATCCCACCACCACCTTTCCAGGCCACTGTGCACTTCACAATCCTGCCCTACCCCTAAGAACGAGACCACCTCCCTCACCTGTCCCTGTGCCCGTCACACCCTCACCTACACACTGTGCCCACCACCACCACCCTCACCTGCCCCTGTGCCCATCGCCACCACCACCCTCACCTACACACTGTGCCCATCACCCTCACCTACACACCGTGCCCACCACCACCACTCTCACCTGCCTCTGGTGCTCACCCTGATATTGTGTGACCTTGGACGCTACAACCTGTCCATCTCTATCCCATCATCTGAGATTAGCTCCAACTTCTCCTGCCCTCCTTGTTAGTATTTTGTTGTTATCTCACATATTATTTCCCTGTGTCCATTAACCAGAAAGAAGCAAACTCGAGGTATCTTCATACAACACAATGCTATATAACAATAAAAGAAAATTGACTATTGAAATATCCACCAACAAGAGTGAATTCCCAAAACGTGTTGAATGAAAAGGCCAGAGATGAAAGAAGTGTATATTTTATGATTCCATTCCTGTGAAACTCTAGAATCAGCTTAGAGCAGTATTTGCTTCTGGGAGTGGGGAGAAGTAAATGCCAAATGGCATGAGAAAGATTCTGGGATGTTAGAAATCATCTGTGTACTAGTGTCAGTTTTCACCAATCTGGACACCAGATTTTGCATGTTTACTTTAGATTTATTATAAGTCAATGATTATAAAAAACAAATACCTGCTACCTTAAAACATCTTCTGGGCGGATGAACTTGTAGGACCACAGTGAAGCAGGTGGCACAGGGTCACCCTCTCACCATCAGCAAGCCCTCACCTCGTCAAGATGAAGGAAACTCCTCTTCCAACAGTGGAGACAGGTAGGGTGAGAACACAACCCGTGAGACTGGGGAGATTTTGAAGGTGAGACGTATGATTGCTCAGCAATTTTGCCCAGCGAAGAAAAAACTGCATTTTTTAAATGACGGCAGAGAGACCTGGGTTTGAGTGGAGCACAGTGGTCCCTCTGAGCTCACAGGCAGAAGCTAGTGTGGGCAGCACCTGAAGCAGCTGTAATCTGTGGGGCAGGAATCAGAGAACAGGGAAGGGTGCAGAGAAGGGAGCCCAGGAATGCTGCAGCTCCGAAGGAAAGACCGCTCCCTGCAGCAAGGTCTGCTGTGGCCTCACCCCCACAGGGTCCATAGCCAAGCCCCTGACAGAGCTGTGCAGCAGGCAGAGTGCTGGTTGTGTCCCCTCAAGTTAGAGGGGTTTGTGATACCCCTTGTACCTTCCTCACACTCACACTGGACACACAGAAAGCAAACTCATGGGTTCGAGGTCATCAGCCTGAGACTGAGCTGCCTGACGAGTGAGAACCAACTCTTATCAGGAAAAACAAAAAGTAAACCTAGAATCCACAGTCTTCACTATGAACTATCCACGGTGGCTAGAATTCAATCAAAAATCGCTAGACAAAACAAAGGAATTGAAAAATCTGATTCACGATCAAGAAAAATGAGTCAATGGAAATCCCGCCTGAGGTGGCCTAGGGGCTGGATGCAGCCGATAAAGACCTTAAAGCAATTATGATAAATCTGTAACAAAAAGATATCATCACACAATTAAAGGAAATATAGTCTTATGAGTGAACAGAAAGGTAGCCTCAGCAGAGAAACAGAAACAATGAATAAGACACCAGGGAAATTAAGGATTACTATCACTGAGATGAAAAATTCACTGAGTGGGCTTTACCTACGATTGAAGATGGCAGGAACATCAGTGAACTTAAGAACAGATCGATAGAAATTATCCAATTTGGAGAACAGAGGGGAAAAAAAGACTAAAGAGAAATGAACAGGCCCCAAGGACATGTGAGATATTATCAAACAGTCTAACACATAGAAGCAGAAATAGATATCTGAAGACACAATGGCTGAAAACTTCCAAAATCTGATGAAACTATCATGAAGTGTTTTTTTTAAATCACAATGGGGAGGAGGGTTTAAACATATTTAGATGTAGATAAAAGCCTATTTATATTTGCTGGTAAATCTTAGCTTTAAGTGCCTTTAGCAAACAATAGAAAACAAAAATGAGTTAAATTTTCAGCTCAAGAAGCTAAAAAAAGAACAATGACAGAAATTTTCAAAAAGTAGTGACAGAAGAGAGCAAAAAGCAAAGATAAAGGCAGATGTTTAAAAATAGAAAACAGAGCAGTCAAATCAAAACTTCAATTTTTGTTTTGTTTTTGGCTTTTTTGTGTGATGGCTAATAAGGTAGACTGACCTCTGACAAGTTGAACCAAGAAAAGAAAGAGAAAATCCAGAAAGGAGCACATTGGAAATGCAAAAGAAGGAATATGCGATACCGTCTGCCAGTAAATGTGCAAGCTCAGATGAAGTGGACCATTTCACAGAAACAAAAAGGAAAAACTGCATATACATGTAACACGATAAGCCAAGTTCTGGGTCGGGGCACTTTTAACACATATAATTAACACAATATTAGTATCTATGATATACAAAGCCTACATTATCACCAAGGAAAAGACAAAATACCCCCAAAGAAAAATATGTAAAAATTTAACAGTAATGATGTCACAGAAAAAAAACACACACAAATGGCCAAGAAGAAGCCTAAAGTCACCAGGGAGTCACGGGAGACACATTTCACTCCCAACGCACCAGCAGGATCACTGTGTGTGTGCACCAAGAGCTCGTGTGAGTGGGGAGGAAGGGAGATGGTGCATTTCATGCACTCTGTGAAGAAGTAAGAAAAAACGCAATATTGGAAATGCAGGTGGATAACCCCAAACCCAGCCATTCCACGTCATCGACGGAGACTCCCCACACACCCTACACCCAGCTGCTGCACTGCCAGCACCTTCCGCAGGATGGTAAGTTTATCACAGGGGGCTGGAGAAGCCAGGAGGAGGAGGAGGGTGAGGAGGAGGAGGACGGTGAGGAGGAGGGGGAGGAGGATGAGGAGGAGGAGGAGGAGGAGTCGGCCAGGGGCAGAGCTCAGAATCAAATGGTGAAAACATGAAAATGTGGACTGCGGGTCCAAACACGCTCATTATTTTATTCTCTGTACTTCTTGGTACATTTAAAATATTTTTCAATAAAGTCATTGTTTCCTTCCTGCAATGCCATGAATGCCTCTCACAGAGCGACACGATGCAGTGAAAAAGCCAGACAGAAAAGACACATCCTGTGAGGTCCTCCCAGGTGATATTTAAAGGCACCAGAAGTGGGAAGGGCAGATCTTCTTCCCGGCGGGCACTGCTGGGAGGCGCCAGAGGAACCCTGAGAGGTAGGGAACACTCTTTCTCGCTCTGTGGGCCCACGGAGTGTAAACATTCACAGAACCCTGCAGGTAGGATCTTGCCGTGTCTGTTTCACCCCAAAAGAAAATGACAGAACGATGCCTGGATGGGATGTGGTGTCTTAGATGGGATACCAAGGAAAAGGACATCGGAAAAACTAAGGAAATCAGAACCACGTGTGGACTGCAGTTATTGATCGATTAACAGCTAAAAGGCATCCTTTGTTCTGATCCATTAACCACGGTAAAGGCGCTGGTCCTGACATGCCTAGGGCCCCTTAGAGAGGCAGGGGAGCCCAGAATCGGGCACAGGGGAGACAGGACAGGGCCTGTGAGAGGCAGGCTGGCACTCCGGGGTGCCCACCCTAGAGAAAAATGAGCCCGGGGAGCCAGCCCAGACAGCTGTGGGGCCAGCAGGGAAGGACTCCAGGCAGTGTGTATGTGGGACACAGCCTGTTCCCTGCTGGGCAATGGACAGATGTCTGGACTCACTGCAGCAGCCCCAAGCCCACTGCCCGAGCCATCATGCAGCTCTGACCCATTGTCAGTGTCCTCCTCTGGGAGCCCTGAGGCCTGAAAGTCAGGACCCTCCTCCCCTGTGTCCTCTGTGTGAACAACTCCCCCACCGCCACCATTCATCTGAACAACCGTGCCACCCACAAGTCCGAGGGAGCAAGCGCCATGCTGATGGGCAGAGGAGACCCTCAAGGGACCTGGCCCCCTGAAGCACCTCTACCCAGGGGTGGAGGGGGAGAGGCACAGGCCAGGTCCTGTCTGCTCCCAGCCCGGCCGTTGGCCCTGACACCCTGGCCAGCAGCCCATCGCGCCTCCGTCGGGGATGGCCATGCACCGGAGCCTTAATTAACTCCAGACAAGACTCATTTGTATTCTTTACAAGGCCCGGAACTTTCTCCATGGAAATTCTCCCCCTCTGGGAAAGACACTTTTTTAACTGGCTAATATTTTCATGATTAGATGTCTATGGCTATTGAAACCAGGCTCTCTCCCCACTAGCCAACGTCATCAACAGAGGCAGGATGGGCGCCCATGCCACCCAGCAGGAAGCCTGGTGCAGCTACCTTGCCAGGGTCCTCACCACAGACTCGGCCTTCCTGGTAGTGCCTGTGGGTCCAAAACAGCCCCCAGCCTCATCCCCTGGTCCCCTCTGGGCCACCACCACCCTCTGGTCCCTGGAGAGAGGCCCCAGACTGTCTCTCAGCTGCTGTCTCTTTTTGGGAGATGGTGGGGGACATGAGACCTGGGGAGCAGCCCTGTGGCTCCAGCTCCCCTGTTTTCCTGACCATGTGCCTGGTAGCAGTGGCTGTACCTCTCTGAGCCTCCACGCTCTTACCTGGGAAGTGGGGACCCCCACAGACAGCCTGGCTTGGGATGACCCACTGCAGCTCAGGGCACATGATCCTACTATATCTCACTGTCCCTGCCCCAGGCCAGGCCCTGTTGGCCCTTCCTTTTTCTGTTTGGCTCCCTGACCCTGTAGCGCCATCATCCCCCATGACTCCCACATCCAGGCCTGCTGAGAGTCGTTCTGGAGCCTGCAGTTCCCAGGAGAGCCCGCAGTGAGATGGGCAGAGCCTTCCCAACCGCTTCGCTGAGATACAGACATGTCCCTGCCCCCCTGGCTCCAGGTCCCTCCAGCCTGCTGCTCATCTGCCCCACAGACCCCTCCCCAAAGACTGGTTCTCCGCCGTCCTGCTGCCCTCGTGACAGATCAGGAGGACCCTCACCCACCATAAACAACGGGGAGCAGATACTGGGGTGTCAAGGGCAGGGTCCCTCCTCCCAGGGATGCTCCCCATTCCCGCTCAGGCCTCCTGCTGGTGGCCCGGGAGGCTGGGCAGGGACGACACACCGGTTGGAGAGAAACAACCAGGGCTCAGCACGGGCACTCGGACGAGGGTCCCATCAAGTTGCCCTCCTCGCCACCCTCATGGTGCAGCCACGTGGGTCTCCAGGGCCCTCCCCCACTGCCCTCCTGCTGGAGGAAGGGCCCCGAGCCAAGGTCGAGGGAAACATGAAATTCTTCCTCTGTGCAGCCTTTCACGCTTACTCAGTGGGCAGCACTAGGATTGCTCTTCACGGCACTACTGAGCTCAGAACTGGGGCAGGACCCCACGGGTGTTCTGCGGGGGTTCCAGGGAGCCAATGGATGTGAAGGAACTTGGCCCCCAGGAAAGGAGCCCGAGGACAGGGCTTACTATGATGTGCCCCAGCCCACACTGGGGCCAACTCCCAGGACTCACTGCAGCACTGGATACGGGTCTCAAATAGGTCCCCCTTCTCACTAGGGCCCATCAGTGTCCCGTGTGCCACCCACATCCCCCTCCCCACACATGTAGGCATGAACACACACACGCATGCATGTACACACACACACACACACATACACACGTGTGCAGGCACCTGCTTGCAGGATTGTTGCTGCCTGTGGCTCTGCCCTTAATTCGGGTCTGAAGGACGTATTCATGGAGGACAGGCTGTCTGGGTAGAGTTGTATCCCTGGCCCAGTTTTTCACCCTTCCCTGTGTCCACGCCCTTTGTGATGAAGTTGTGTGTCCTCCACTGTGCATGTGTGCCTGTGGGGGTGGGAGATACATTCTGACTCAGCCTTGGTCACGTGACTGACTTAAATGGACTAAGGCCTTGTGAAGTGCGCCATACAGGCCATGGCCTGGGGGGGCCGAGTATTTGGTTGAACATCGTTCTGTGCACGTGAGTGCTTCCGCCTGAGACTGACATGGAACTTGGTGGACTGAGTGAATAGACCACCCTGCCCCACGTGGGTGGGCCTTATCCAGTGCGGTGAAGGGTGGGCCTTACCCAGTGCGGTGAAGGGTGGGCCTTACCCAGTGCGGTGAAGGCCTGAGTGAATAAAAGCCGGAGTAGAAAAGAACTCTCCCTCCCTTCCTGGTTGCCTCCAAGCTGGGATGCTGGTCTCCTCCAGTCTCAGGCCAGGACTTGGACTCCAGCTGCCATCAGCTCTCCTGGTTCTCCAGTTCACCAACTGCAGATCTGGGACTTCCCAGCCTCGGTAAGTGCATGAGCCAGCTCTCTTCAGGAAATCTCTGTCTGTCTGTCTGTCTGCCTTTTCTGTTTTCCTGGAGAGCTCAGGCTAATCCATCCGGGTTTTCCATGGCTCTTGCACAGCCTTAGTGGACATATTCACCTTAAATACTATCCGTGTTTCCTTTCTTTCTTTCCTCTGAAGCAATTTTAAAGAACATTGGCTTTGCCTTAAATCGCATCTTCTGGACTCATCTTTGACGCTGTGACCCCGTTTGGCACTGTGATTGTTGTTTGCTGTGGAGAAACCTGGAGAATCTGCAACGGAGCCTCACCTTGTGCTTATGCAGAGGTCTGTCCAGGCACCCTCGGGCTACACACCATGGTGGCATCCTCAGGACCCCGGCGCTGTCCGGCCCCATTCAGCTGGAAAACGCCATTTAGTCCTGAGCAGCCGGTAACTGTGAATGTCGGGATTCTCACTCCCCGTGCATCACCCCTTGCTCTGACTGCTGAGAAGCCGGAAGCCTGGAAGCTGTGGCCCCTGAGAAGCCGAGCTCACATGCCTTTGTGTGGGAATGTTCTCAGTGCACTTCGACTTGATTCATGCCCTCTCCCCTTCACTTTTTTGTGGTCATTATAGCCGCTCATATGGCTCTGTCCCTCCAGGGACCCTGAGACCACACCCCCCACCCTGTTGAACGCAGGCACAGCCCATCAGTTGTGTGCCAAGGTGACCTGTCACTTCCAGGAGGGACTTTCACTGGCCAGGGCTTGTTTGACACCCTGTGTTTTCCCTCTCACGTGGCGACCAGCAACATTCGAGATGGGAAATGTGGCATCGGCCTGGGTTCCTGAGTGACAGCAGTGGGCAGGGCTCCTGCTAACCTAGGGAGGACGTGCTCACGTGAGCGGGAGGCGCCTCTGCTGTGTCAGTCACTGAGACATGGGGGCTGTCTGCTACTGTAGCGTGAGCCAACCTCTTCCGTAGGATGCTCTCGGACCTTATTACCCAGTCTCTTGATTCTTCCGTTACTGCAGGTACGTGGGGGGTCATGCACTACGTAACTACGCAGAAGTGTGAACACAGAGCCCTGAGTGAGTGCAGGAACACTCCCCTGTCAGTGCTGGATCCTTCTCACTGTCTGCCAGCCTGGGAAGGAAGGCCTTTTCCTGCCTAACTCCCAAGTCCTCCGCCGCTTGTGGGGCCCAACTCCAGTCCCCCATCCTCCCCTCCAGAGGTCTTCCTGGACCACCCCACATCAAAGAGCTGTCTCCCTCCTCCGGTCCCTTGACTGTGAATCCTGGCACTTGGTGTCTGCTTTCTCTGTGTCTGTGCTCACATCCACTCGCACTGCGAGCAGTTACTGTGTGCATTCAGAATGGTGCATAGGGCTCATGACGCTGAGGGGCCACCCTGCCGGGCCACCCTACAGGGCTGGGCATGGGGGCAGGGGCATTCCAGGGAGGAGCTGCAGGCCCACTTTGCAGTGAGTAGGGGATTGTGGCTGCCTTCCTGGAGGAGGCCTGTATGCGTATCACCAAGTGGACTGGGCTGGATTTGGACCTGGACTGGACCCCGCCCAGAGCCCTTCCTCACCTCTCCGGACGTGGCACCAGCCTGCAGTCCCAGAGAGCAAGTCGGGGCTGAGGACGTAGGAGCTTTAGCCTTGTTTGGAGCCAGGCTCGAGCCAGGGTCCTGCCAGGCTGGGAGAAGCCTCAGGTGGATGACCCCTGGAGTCTGGGTGCTTCCCCTGCTGGGGAGTCCTGAGCCCCTCGCCCAACTGCTGCTGCTCTCAGGAAGAGAAGATCCTGCCCACTGGGCCTTCCTTCTGGGCAGCCACCTATTGTCATCCTCCACATCCAGCCCAGTGTCCCGAATATCCCAGGTGCCTCCGGCAGTTGTGAGGGCAGCCAGCCTGCTGCTGAGAGGTTAGTTTTCCAATTACTGCAGCTCCACAGCAAATAATGGCCCGTGCAGTCATTAACAAGGCACTTACTGAGAGGAAGCAGGCAATCTGGGCCCTGTGTTGTGGGGGCGGTGGCAGCCCCCCGGCGGCTGCTCTCTCCTTATGGTGGCTCTGTCCACACCTGTCCACCCAGTTGTCTCCTCGGGGTCCACCCAGCATCCTGCCAGACGGAAAGCCAGCAGCTGTGACTTCGGGCCCTGCTGCCCTAAGTGGAGTGAAAGGCCCTGGTGGAGACCTGGCTGTTCCAGTGGGCGTGAGGGTTCCGGGGGGAGATCAGCCCGCCTGGGCCTCAGCTGGCTCACCTGTCAAGGGCAGGGTCATTCCCGACTGCAGGGAGGGCGGGGATCTGGTGCGGGTGAAATACAGAAATGTGATTAATGTCAGTTCTCTAGAGGAGGAATTTTAGCTCATTTTCACCTCCCATTGGGAAGGCCGCTGACTTTCATCCACCCCTGCCGGTCAAAGCTCCCCCTCTCCTAGCTGGGTTCAGGGCCCCAGCCCTGCCCCACAGCCCTGCTTCACTGCACCCACACACAGCCTGGACCCCCTCCCCCGAGCCTGACACCATCTACTCACAGCTCAGCAAAAAGCGGCTGAGTACCTACTGCGTGTCACTCCTCAGATGAAACATCCCCTCTTTCAGGGCCTGTTCCCATGCAGAGAGGCACAGCCGATGTCCCTAGGAAGTATCTGGAAGGGGTCATATTGGACCCAAGCCAGGCCGAAGGCCAGGAACAGGCTCTCCAGATAGGGGAGCTGAGGAGCAAAGGCCGGACAGGAGGCCAGCCCTGATGGGAAGCGTTGGGGTGCTTCTGCCCTGGCCCTGGCAGGGAAGTGTGTATTGCTCCTGGAACCACTCTGTTTGGGGAGGGGAAGCGGTGCCTTTAGCTGGGTGTGGGAGACTAGCCTGCAGAAGCCCGTGTGTCCTCTGTGCCCCAGCGCAGGGCACACAGAGCAGTCAAGGGCTGGGAGGGCCCCTGTGGAAAGCGACCAGGGAAATCCCATAGGGCACACAGAGCAAGGGGTTGGAGGTGAAATAGGGCCACCTTCATGCCACTCCATGGGTCCCACCATCCTTCAAGCTCCACACACACAGCCTGAGGCTGCTGCATCAACACAGACAGCCCAGCACCCTCCATGAGCAGGAAGCCAGGGCTGCAGAGGGGCAGGGGCCTGTCCTGGTCACTCAACGGGAGCTAAGGGGGCCAGGGCCCCATCCTGGGCAGGTTATTAGGAGGCTGCCTATGCCAGGGCCCCCTGGGGAAGGAAGATACCCAACCAGGGAGACGCATGCATCAGGTCCCCAGCAAGCGCCTTACCCTCCTCGTACAGGGCCGGGAAGCCTGTGGCCTCCAGGGCAAACCCTCCCTGACTTCGCTCAGCACACAGCTTGGAGAATGTGCTGGATCCACCGATGGTCCCCAAGGACTTTCTTTCCCCAAGGACACAGCCTGGAAACAGAGGTTCCGGACCCAGGCAGCCCCAGGCCTCCCTGGTGAGGTCAGAGACCTTGGGCAATGACTCGACCCCACCAAGCCTCAGTGTCCATGTCTGCGAAGTGAGACCCCTCGCCCTGCCCCTCCCCTGCAGGCAGCAGCTTGCCTGGCACCCTGAGCAGTGCCGTCCCTCAAGAGGCTTCAGAGACCATGAGGAGCTGGTATTCGAGGAGAGACAGAGCTCTCCGGGGGCGGACCTGGCTCCACCTCCAGTCCCGAGCCACCCTCTTGAGTCATTGAACTACTCTAATCCGTGGGGTCCTCATGCCCGAGCCAAGCACAAACGCCCTCGCTATGCCAGGCTGTGCCAGGGGCCGTGAGCTAACACCAGCCAAGGCGAGGGCCCCACACGGGCTGTTCTCCGCAGGTACCACGCTCACTCCTTGCCCTCATCCCTCCGTGCTGGAGCTGAGCTCCCGGGGGGGTCCTGTCTGGGGACTGAATTGCTCAGAGGAAGGGTCATTCCTGATAGAGGGGCAGCCTAGGTGACAGCCAGCAGTTAGGAAGGGCAGGGATGGCAGCAGCCAGCCTGCCCAGCACCACATGGGCAGTGTCCATTCCCCAGGGCCACCCCACTTGTGCCTGTGGCTGCCACACAAAACCAAACCCATAAACTGCAAGTGGCATGGAGGTCACCAGGGGGATGGATAACCTGCTGCCTCCTCCAAGAGCATCCAAGTAGAAAGATCGTTCTTCCCCGATGGGCCCAAATTTTCTTCCTGCCCCTCCCCCTGGCGGTAGCCTCCCTGAGATAATGACCACAGAGCGGCCGCATTCCTCAGCCCCGGCCAGGGCCTCTGTGTGGCTGCAGCACTGCTATCTGCTCTGTCGGCTCCGAGACCTAAATTACCCAGCAAAGGGAGATGGATGGCCGGGCCTTCCCGGGCTCAAATTGATTCTCCACTCAGTGCTGGCGGCGTCTCCTCTCCCCGGTGATCATTGAAAAACACTTTTTTCTCAGCATAATGGCCCAATTCAGGAGCTTCTTGATAGGAAGCAAAGATGTATATCTAATCACTGACTAATGGGGGCAAAGGGGGAGGAGGCAGCCAGTGGCAGGGTCGCTCCAAGGCACAGGCATTGGGAGGGGACAGGGAGGGTACAGTGGCCCTGCCACCGGGCTCCATCTCCTTCCCCTGCAGCCCTGATGCCTCTGCTCGGGGTGGGAGGGTCCACAGAGGTCAGCCCCCTGGGCCGGGCAGAGAGTCAGGGCTGGAGCTCCTCTTGGGGTCATCAGGGGTCTGAAGTCATGGACTCCTGGCCCTCACTGCTTTGCCAAGAAGACAGGCGGAGCCCACACAGAGAGGGCATCCTGAGGCGGGAGGGATGGCCGGTGGACACACTGGGCACCAACTCCATGCTGGTTGTGCACAACATCCAGACATGAAAGGACAGAGGTCGAGAGCCTGCCCAAGGTCACACAGCCAGCAAGTGGCAGAGGGGGACAGGGCTCCCAGGCCTCCTGCAGCCCCCGTCTCCACACCTCAGCAACTCCAGGGATGCTCACACTGAGAACTGGATGGTCTTGATGGACATGGCGCACAGGCTGTTTACTGACAGAGTTCTAGACAACAAAACCTACGTCCTCGGCTTTCTTTGCCATGACACTGCTCCTTGTGTCATTGGGCCCCTTCCACTGGAGCTGGCAGGGCGGCCTCCCCTGGCCCCCACCTCTCTCCATCTCCCCCTTACAGTGTCACATGACTCTGGGTGCGCTACCTCCCCTTTCCAAGTCTGAATTCCCTGAATGGTAGGACAACGCTACCTCCAGGTGGGCTGTTTCAAGAATAAATCAATCGATGTCTTGAAAGGTCCCTGGCAGAGTACGTGCTCAATAAATGCTTGTTGAAACTGCAAGACGGGGACCTAGAGATGGCAAATGTTACAAAGAGGGGCTCCTCTCAAAGGCAACCCACAGATAAGTGATTCGTGCTTCATGCAGGGGAGAGGAAAGGTGGCTGGGATGCTCTGGACGGGGAGCAAAGGGAGAGCTGGGCTCGGGCAATGGTGATCATGGCAAGGTTTGCAGAGGAGACAGTCGACACACCCCTGAAACCCAGACACCCAGCGGAGCTTCAGAGCAAACCTCAGTGATGACCAGGTGGTCATGGTTGAGGGGTGGGACCCGGCCGGCAGGTGGAAGGGAGGACAACAGAAAGGAGCAGCTTGTTTTCAGGTGGTCCACATCTTCTGTGCATACCTAAGATGTGTAGGTGGCAGAAAGGTCACCTCCAGGAGGCGGTGATCTGACCCTGATGTGACCGAGTTTATCTTCCAAAATTTTTAGGCCAGCTTCCCACTTCCTTGAGCCCACTCAGGAGATAAGCAGACACCTCCAGCCCATGTCTCAATCTGACCTAGACTCCATGAATGGCCCTGCCTTTTCTAAACCTCTCCAGCATCCTTCTATCCAACTTAAGGACCACCTCCCCCAGGGTGTCCCCCCAGGGCTCCCCATTCTGCCCTCCAGCTTACCCAGAATCCTGGGGTTCCACAACCCAGAACCTCTCCCCACACAGCCCTCATGATGCCCTGCCCTCAGGACGAGGGTCACTGCCCCTCTGCCTCCTCTCACCACATCACACCTCCCTCTCCATGTGTGTCCTCACACAGGGTGGAAATGCCTGGTGCACTGGCTGTCTTCCTCGCTTCACTGTGAGCACTGCAAGTTCCAGATTCCCCCTTCATATCCCCAGCATGGGACACAAAGACTGTGTTCAGTAAGTACACAAATGTGTGTAAGGAGTGAATGAATAAATGGCTTTGGAGGGCTTGTCTGCTTATCTCCCGATTTTACTTATGGGGAAATACAGCTGCAAATAAGAGGGTTCACACAATACGTGGGGCGTGGCATGGTGAGCCATCTTTGATGTTCACAACTAATGCCACACTAAAGCTCCATCACCCTGGACAGGTCATGTAGCTCCTCTAGTTCTCTTTTTCCTCATCATAGAGTAGTTTAAAATGCAACATGTCCCTGTGTGCAGTTCATTCTAGAAGACCTACCTAAGAATCTTCTAACTCCCAGTCTTAAAAACAACAACAGCAACAATAATAGTAAGATGTAGTGGTGATGCTGGTGATAATCATGGTGGTTATGATGACCTAGAGGCTGTATCAATGGTGATAATGATGATGGCGATGTTGATGGTAATGGTGAGGATGATGATAGTAATGGTGTTGATGGCGATAGCAATGCTATTGATAGTGATAGTGATGGGGATGATGATGACAATAGCAATAGCAACAATGACAAGGATGGTGATAATGGTGTTGATGATGATAGCAATGGTGTTGATGGTAATGGTGACGATGATGGTAGTAATGGTGTTCATGGTGATGGTGATGATAATTATGACAGTAATGGTATTAGAGATGGTGATAGTGGTGATGATAATGATAGTAACAGTGTTCATGATGGTGATGGTCAGTATGACAGTAATAATGTTGATGGTAATGGTGATGGTGATGATGACAAGAATGATGATAATAGTAATGGTGATCATGATAGTTATGATAATGATGATGATGATGGTAATGGTGTCGGTGGTGATGGTGATAAGAGTGATGATCATAGTAATTAATGGTAATGATGATGATGATGGTAATGGTGATGATTATAGTAACAGCATTTGTGGTGACAGTGATGATGATGTGATAGAAATGGTTTTGATGGTGATGGTAATGGAAATGATGATGATGGTGATGGCATTCATAATGATGGTGATGATGGTGATGGTGATGGTGATGAGGTTGATGTCGAAGATGATAGTAATGGTGTTCATGGTGACCGTAATCGTGATGATGATGACAGGAATGGTGATGATGGTGATGGTAACGATGATGATGACAGTAACAGTGTTGACGTCGACGGTGATAGCTATGATGATGATGATGATGATGATGATAGTACTGGTGATGATGACAAGGATGGAGATGACAATGATGGTGGTACTAATACTGACAACAGCACTGACTGAGCACTGGGTCAAGCGGTGTGCTTACTATTGTCCATCTCATTTAATCCTCACAACTACCCTTTGAGGCAGGCGCCACCAATAGAGTCATTTTATAGATAAAGAAAGCAAACCCACTGAGTTGCATGGCCATGGACACAGGCTGGAGCCAGGAGTCATACCTTTCTGTCTAACTCCAGAGCCTGGGCTTCCCACTTTTCCCACTTGCAGAATGCTGTCAGTCCTTGAACTAGCTCTCTTGCAAGCTGAGTCCTAATCCTGGTAGTGTTTTAGAGCCTTTCATTGGAATCCCCGGCAGCCAGTGCTGTACATCTGCTAATTGCATGTTTTATTGTCTCGTTTGCCGTTAAATATCGTCTGTACCTATCATTAAGCAAATTTGCCTCCTTCATGGATTTATCCTCTCCTGAACTCCTACACACGGCCCCTTAGGGTTTACAGTCAACCTGTCAGCCAGGGACTCATCCCTTGGAGCCAACACTGCCTGTCCTTCCGGTCACAGCCCTTGGCAGCCCCCACCCCCATCACGATGCCATTCTCATTATGCTGGCCCATCCTCTCGCCCACCATCCAACCATCTTCCTTTAACAGAAGCCTGCTAGCATCACCCTCCTCTAAAGCATCTTCGGTCTTTCTTCCCCTTGCTTCTGGGGGTGGCATCCCAAGCCCAGGATTTCTGTCAGCACGACCCACGTCCCCTGCAAGACCAGTGGCTCGCCTGCAAAAATCCTCATCCTTAGTGCCTCTGGGGCCCAAGGCCAGGCGCACACAGAAGCTCTCAGCCCCAGAGCTGCAAGCCTCCCATCACTGTCCCATGCAGGAGCCCTGAGAGCCCAGCCCCTTTCTCCCAAGGGCCCTCATTGTCACGCTGTGCTCTGTCACCCTCCCCACTGCACCTGTTCCCCAAACCTTCCCTTGCTACCCCTGCAACTCCCAGGGTAAAGAAATCAGTGGAATCTTCAAACCCCAACCTCCTGTCCTCAGTCTGCCCCTCCTACACTGCCCCCACCAGCCATCATCCAGTGTAACTGTAGTATTTAACCCGGATGGTCTTTGCTCCACACCTTCGCAATTCCAGTCTCCCTCACCAGCTCTGAAACCTCACAAGATGGAATGTCACCCTCTGCCTGGCCTCCGCCCTCCCAGCCCACAGGCTCTGACCCTTCCAAGGCACCAGGTCTCCGCCTCCCACTGCCTCCAGGTTAAGCAGTCTCTGGGTTTGCTTTCCCTGCCTGCGGTAGACCACACTCTTCCCTATAACCTGACCTTGGTCATTGCCTCCCTGCCTCCTGGCCTCCCATCGTGCCCCTTAGGAAAATCCAAACCCAGTTCCCACCAGAGGCCCCCTTCTCCACGCCTCCCCCAAGGAAAGTGCTCACAGAGGAGTGGGCTGGGGCTTTCACGAGGTGAGGGCTTCTGTCCCCCATGGAGCTCTGTGTCCTCCCAGACACTCTTCCTGTCCCCCTACCTTGCTTTCCTGTCTAGAGTGGCAATTTAAAATCTCTATGTAATGCCAAGTTTCCAGAAACTTCCTTGAGCCTTGCAGCCAATAACACTTGCTCCTCTTCCCAGAGAGAACATCTGGGCTCCAGGCTCAGATGCCAGCCATGGTTTTTTAAAAATCTGAGTGTTTACTTTAGAACAGAAATACTGCTCAGTACAATAAACAGCACCACCCGTGATGCATCCAGGAGAAAGCCAGCGGCCCTAGCTCCCCAGCCTACCCTCCTGAGGGACCCAGCCAGTGGCCCAGCTTGGGGCTCACGCCTTGGCCCTGCCACCCCCACCCCCAGGTGTCCGTTCACAGAGGCAGGGTTGCACCGCAGGCCACATTTGCTGCTCTCCCCTCTCTTGAATGGCAGCCTCAGCCCAGGTGGGAGGCAGAGCTGCCAGGTCACTGCAGGCATCCAAGAGAATTGGGAACCAGGAAGGCAGGGCAGCTTGGCCCCGTCCTCTTCCCGCTGTTAGCTCCTCTCCACTTGGAGGCCCCTCGGCGAGGGTAGGGGTGACTTGGGGTCGCCATCCCAGCAGTCTCCTCATAGGCCCGACTCCTGCACTGGCTCCAGGCTGTGGGGACCCAGATCCCCCGGGTGCCACGCCCTGGCTTTCTTGGACGTGAGCATCTCTCAGTCTGTTTTGCACAAACCTTCCTCTACCGCTGGTCACCCCCTTCAGCGTGGCACACAGTACTGTGTCCCCAGGATTCTGTCCTCTGCCCCACTCTGTTCTCCTGCCCTCCTGCCTCCTGCCCCCGTCACCCTCATTCTCCTGTGCCGCGTGCTGCCTGCTCCAGGCCAGCCTGCTTTTCCTGCCTCTGCACCCCTGGAGCTCCATTCCCAGCCTGCATTATCGAGAGCTCACACTTGGCCTCTCTGCTGCACTCCAGGGCTCTGGTGGCTTCCCCTCATCCAGGGCCACTGCAAACACCCCTAGGTGCTCGGCCCTCCTCCCCTCCCCCAGTCCCCCGTCACCATCCTCAAGGCGAGGCTTACAAACCCTAGTGCTGTTCTGAGCATGTGACGAATGTTCATTAACTTAACCCTCAACCACCCTCTGACTCGGGGACAATTTTTATCCCCATTGTACTGATGAGGAAGTGAGACACAGAGAGGTTAGGGGACTTGCCCCAGCTCACACAGCTGGTAAGGAAGGAGCAGAGGCTTGTCTGTCTTCCCCAGGAGACTCAGGGTGCAGGTTCTGCTGGCCCAAGACAGTATCCTACTGCAGAGATGCCATATTCTGGACTCCACCGCCAGCCCCACTCCACCTTTTGTGGCAGGAGCTGAAGTCCCTTGGCCTTGGCCATGCTCAGGTGCCTCCACTCCCTCCTTCCCTGTGCAGGACAAGCCTTCTCCAGACAATACCTTCCTCCCCACTGCTATTTCCCAGGACACCTCCCCCAGCCCCTCACTGTTCAGGTCTAACGTCTGCTCATCTGGGGAGCACGCCCACTCCCCCAGGTCCTGCAGGGGGTGCCAAGTGCCCTCCACCTCTGGCTGCTTCATGCCACGGGCACTGATGTGGCACCTGACTGCTACAGCCCCCTGAGGAGCAGGTGTTGGGAGCCCCCTGGACACAGGGGAACTCGCCTAGAGGCAGAGGCTTCCGGCTACTCATACCTGAGCAGCCCGGTGAGACGGCCCAGCTCGCACCTCCAACTTCCTCAGGCCTCCCTGTGCCGAAGCCAGCGGGTGCCCACCTCTGCCTCTGTACACCCCAGTGTGTGTGTGTGTGTGTGTGTGTGGCTGTGGGAGAGTGTGTGTGTACAGCTGCACATGTAAATCTATGTGTGTGCATTGTACACGTGTGACAGTGTCTGTGTGTGTACAGCTCTGTGTGGGCATGTGTGTGGGGACCTACATTGTGCAGGACTGTGTGAGTGCCTGTGTGTAAGGCTCCGTGTTCGTGTTTGTGTTTGTGTTAGGCTCTGCATGAGCGTGTGTGTGCTCACAGGTGCTTGGCCTGGGAGCCTGAGTGAGCAGGTGTGAGTGTGTGTGAAAGACTCTGATGTGTGAGCTTGTGTGTGTGTGTGTGTGTGTGTGCATGAGCCTGTGCATGCACGCCTGGCCCTGGGTGCCTGGGTGCCAGTGTGAGCATGTGTGAGCGTGTGTGTGTGCAGACACTGCTTCCCTCCTCCTGGGTGGCTGGGTACCAATGTGAGCGTGTGTATGTGTGTGTTTGTGTGTGTGTTTGTGTGTTTGTGTGTGTTTGTGTGTGGTTGTGTGTGTATGTGTGTGTTTGTGTGTACGTATGTGTGTTTGTGTATGTGTGTGTGTATGTGTATGTGTGTATGTGTGTGTGTTTCTGTGTGTATATGTGTGTGTTTGTGTATGTGTATTTGTGTGTGTGTATGTGTATTTGTGTGTATGTATGTGTTTGTGTATCTGTGTGTGTGTTTGTGTGTGTATGTGTGTTTGTGTGTATGTGTATGTGTGTGTGCTTGTGTGTGTATGTGTATGTGTGTGCTTGTGCGTATATGTGGGTGTATGTGTTTCTGTGTGTGTGTATGTGTGTGCATGTGTGTGTGTTTGTGTGTGTGTGGTTGTGTGGTTGTGTGTGTGTATATGTGTGTGTAGCTGTGTGTGTGTATATGTGTGTGTTTGTGCATGTATATGTGTGTGTTTGTGTGTATGTGTGTGTATGTGTGTGTATGTGTGTGTTTGTGTGTATGTGTGTATTTGTGTGTGTGTATGTGTGTGTTTGTGAGTGTTTGTGTATGTGTGGTTGTGTGTGTATGTGTGTGTTTGTGTGTACATATGTGTGTTTGTGTATGTGTGTGTGTTTGTGTATGTGTGTGTGTTTGTGTATGTATGTGTATGTGTGTGTATGTGTGTTTGTGTTTGTATGTATGTGTGTGTATGTGTGTGTATGTGTGTGTGCTTGTGTGTGTTTGTGTGTATATGTGGGTGTTTGTGCGTGTATGTGTGTTTGTGTGTGTGTGTATGTGTGTATGTGTTTGTGTTTGTGTGTGTGTGCGTGCGTGTGTGTGTGCACGTGCACGTGCATGCATGCAGGCACTGTCTGGTCCTGACACAGGACGCACTCCCTGGCACGTTAGTCCCTGGGTCACTTGCAGGATGTGAGGCAGCACACACGGTTCTCACCTCCTCCAGGGTGCTGGTGTGGGCCTGTGTCTCTCTGCCTCCAGGGTCCCCATGCCCGGCACAGCCTGGGCACAGGAGCGCTCTCAGCTGCTGGGCAGATGGTCAGGTCAGCGGCTCCTTGAGCTCTGTCCTCCTGGGGTCCACACCTCTGGTGGACAGGTGGAGTGAAACCTGCCCCGACTCGGGGAGGCCCAGACGGCCAGGCCTGGCAAAGTAGGAAGAAGCGGCCTATGTGAGTTGCTTTTATCTTTTTCATAAAACATTTTTTTAAATTACAAAGTCAATATTTGTTCAACGCAGAATACTCGAGAAACAAACAATGGAAGGGAAGCAATCAGCCATCTTCGCGCAGCAGGAAGATAAACACCCTCACCTGTGGGGTGTGCGTTCCTCTCCCTCCCGCCCGCGGCCTGGCTTCCCTCTCCTCTCACAAGGATGAAAAGCAGGGCCCTTCTGTGCACACACGCATGGCTGTTCATCTTGTCGGCCTGCATTGGCAAGGACCATGGGCATTTTCCTGTTAACGGATACACTGCTCAATTTCCAAGCTCTGCCGCAGGCTGTCTTGTTCATTCTCCGGGTCTCCACCCACTCCCTGGGTCCAGGCTGTCCTCGCCTTTTGCCTCCTAACAGCACAGCCTTCTGTCT
The DNA here is from genome assembly GCF_047675955.1 of Chlorocebus sabaeus. NCBI lineage: Eukaryota > Metazoa > Chordata > Mammalia > Primates > Cercopithecidae > Chlorocebus > Chlorocebus sabaeus. Next base: position 145,524,604 of record NC_132911.1, on the reverse strand, counting down.
CCTGCTTCCAGGGGCCCCTCTGCAGCCCATCTCCACCTGGAAGGGATCCAATCTCACCTCAGTCGGGGCCTCCCAGGGCTCACACCATGGATGCTGCTGTCCTGGGCCCAGGGTGCACTCTCCAGATCTCCCTGGCTGCACCTGTGGCCTCTCTTCACAGGCCTCCCAGGACACCGGGCAGGCTCCCAGACAAGTGCAGCCCACTCTGTTGATTGGCACAGCTCACTCCAGGGGCCCTTCCCTTGCTCCCGTCACCCCCACAGACGTCCTTACCACGACTCTGTACTCTCCTGGGGGATCACCGGTTGAGTGCTCATCGGCTCCACTGGGCCCAGGCCCCGCGGGACAGAGCTGTCCGGCATTTGCCCATCACTTTACCTCTGTTCTCGGCACACAGCTGGGGCTGTCTCTGTACTTCCTGAGTAAATGGAGGAGGGAGAGACGGCCACGTAATGCATGTTACGTGGACACATATTATCCTATACAGCCGTGGCTACATCTTCAGGATAAGCTCAAAGTCACCGTGGGATGAAGCGTGAGAACACTTTTCGGCAGGTTTGTCACCCATCATCCTGTCCCCTGCAGGGTTGTCACCCGTCGTCCCATCCCCTGCACAGGTGCTGATGTAACGCCCACCCCTGCCGTTGCCGTTAAGCATGGTGGTCCACATGCTTAACACTGGGCAACGGCATGTTTTTACACAGGGAAGTAGCTGCTGGGTGGAGACATTTACCTTCTTGCTCAGATTTGCAGCTAGTCCTTTAATAATGAAGTTAGATCACTTTTCGTTTGTGCCTTAACCATTTGCACAGCTTTTTTGGCACTCTTGCTCATACCTCAGGATGGCCTATGCTTGGCAGATTTTTTATTGTTTATTTATGACACTATTTTAATGTCGTTAGCTCATCAATCTTTTGTCAAAACATATGTTGTGAAATATTTCCCAGTTTCGTTTGCCTTTAATTGTGCTTAAGTTATCATTTGAGTCATGAGGTTTGAATTTTAATGCAGTCACATTCACGGGTCCTTTGTGTGTCTCGGTGGGTCCTACAATCAGCAAGTCCTAGGTGGACATGAGTCTGGGATGGGACCAACACTCTCGGTGGTGGAATAATGGCAGGGCCAAGCTGGCCCACTCAACAGATGCTGGCACTGAGGCTGGGTCCATTTCCAACCTGGCCAACGTTTGGACATTCTGAGTTTAATATCTGTCTCCATAATGTCTCCCCAGTCACACAGACACCTTATCTTCTCATTTTAGCTCGGCTGTTTCCTTGCCCTCGGGAAAAGCCACAAAGCAGACATTTTCAATTCATTAAACCCCCTACGTGTGTTTTGCATTTCATTTTCAAGATAAAATCCCAAAGGCAGCACACAAACCAGAGCACACGTTCACTAAAGTGCACTGTCCTGCCCACTCCCTTCTCCAGCTTCCCGGCCTGGTCCGTTTCCCCAGCCCTGCAGATTTCTGGGATCCATTCGTTCCCCAAGCTACATACATTCGCCTGCCGGGGCTGCCATTGTCAAGCGCCACAGGCTGAGGGCTTAGATACCAGGGTTCATTTCCTCTCCGCTCTGGAGGCTGGATGTCGGCCCTTAGGACGTCAACAGGGCTGGTTCCTCCCAAGGCCTCTCTCCTTGGTGTGTAGACATCATCTTCTCCCTGGGTCTTCATGTGATTGTCCCCTGTGCATGTCTGTGTTCAAATCTCCTCCTCTTCTATGAGGACACCCATCATATAATGACTACATGGTACCGCTAATCACATTCTGCAAAGCCCTATCTCCAAACACAGTCACTGGGGCGAGGACTTCAGCCTGGGAATTTTGGCGAATGCGATTCAGCCCAGCACATGGCACAACGGGCGTTTCTAAACTGGAGAATTACCCCCACCACTCTACGATAGCACCTGAGAATTCTTCAGCTGTATGTAAATATCAACCTGGAAAGGTGCAGGTTTTGGCTTTCTTTTTGAGCCAACCCCGAATCATTGATTCAACTGTCCCTCCCTGGTCTACACTGCAGGCTCCAGGGCAGGGCAGGAGAGGGAGCTTTCGAGACTGCAGGGATTTGTCCTGTACCTTGCGGGAACTTGCCGTGTCTTTGAGGCCTTAGTTCCCATACCTGTGAAGTGGGGGTGAGGATAACTCCCAGGGCAGGGCTATGGCTGCTCCCTGAGTGGAGCCTCCTAAAACTTCTCTTGACCCATCTGTGCCCTTCCTTGTAAAGTCCAGTTTTAGCAAGAACCCTGCTAAGTCAGTTTATCAAGAACCCCTCACCCTTGGTATCTGATCTTCCTTAATATCTCATCAGGTTCGTCATCCCCCACCACCCCACAGGGAAAGCCTGGTCCTCTGGCCTGCCTTCAGCAAGCATCCTGTTAGGGGGGTTTAGCCAGAACCCCCCTCGCTCTCAATGCTTCCTTCTGGTCATTTTCCATCCCCCGATCCCGCCTGCTCCTCAACTGTAATCCCCACTTGCCAGGCTGTATTCAGAGTTAACCCGTCTCTCTCCCACTGCAGAATCCCATTGCCACAGTCCCTGTACCTGTCACAATGGGCCTGAGTGAAGTCTTCCTCAGGGTGCCCTCACAAGCACCACTGAATAGCTGTTTTCTCTAACAACGGCCATGCAACTCTCCTTGCCAGTGGAGCATGAGGGGTGAAGGCTGGTGTGTGCCTCTTCCAGTCGTGGCCCATCACACCCCCCATGGGAGGCATCACTCTCCATTACCCACTCTCTGTGAATGAAGAGGGCTGGGAGGACCTGCGGCAGGGAGGAACTACAAGAGGGAGGGAGCCTGGGCCTGCCATGTGGGACGTCACTCACTGAACGGACAAACTGTTCATGTCAATGAGAAATCATTGTAATGTGCACAGCCACTTGGATTTTCCTTGTGTTTGTTTTTGTGTTTGATCCAGCAGTTAACCTGCACTGACCACTGTGCTGGATGGTGCCTCCCAGCACATTCTGTTCTGCGTTCCTTTTCCTTACATACTCATGACTTTCCACAGTAGCAAACACAGCTTACATCATGTATAAAATATAATGGCTTCAGAATGTGTGTGTCCATTGCAGGTAACAAAAGACCCATCTCACAATGGCTGAAGCATGGGTTTCATCTCGTACATTAGGAGATGGAATCATCCCAGAGTAAATTAAGTCGACGCTTCAGACGTGTGACTGAGGACGCAAGTTTTCTCATCTTTCCAAACAGCCGCCTCCTGACCGTTGGCTCTTGTCCTTGGGTTTGTTCCCTCACGGTCGCAAGGTGGCTGCAGGAGATCTAAGTGTCATATTTACACACAACAACATCATATCCAGTGGCATGTATGTTACATTTGTCACGTCCAAGGTACAGAGATGATTTAGCAATGGAAAGCTAAGATTCATCAACAGGAGAAAATGCGAATCAACTCTGAAATGTTCATGGGGTAGAATACTGTTCTTAGTGAAATGCGTGAGCCTCCGTGACACAGAACATCATGGATGAATCTCATAATGTTGGATAAGAAAGCGAATCTCCACAGAACCCTTATAATCTGATATTGCATGTTGCCATTTCTATGAAGCTCAAACACATGACGTGCTGAAGAGGATTCCATGTATTCCATGTATTTTATCTGGCCATAGGAAACAAAGAAAGGGAATGATAAACTCACAGTTCAAGGGAGAGATTGCATCTGTGATAAACTCATAGTTCAGGAGAGAGGGCACCTCTGGAGAGGCCAGAGGATGGGGCGTGGAGTTGCCGTGGAGGCATAGAACTACCAGGCACTCACCTGCCTACATCCCCTGATTGCTGCACACAAGCCTGGGCCACATTTCCCAGCCTCCCTTGCAGCTTGGTGGCCACATGCCTGAGTGTGGCTCACTAAAGGCAAATGCAGTACTGCGTCCTACTTCCAGACATGGGCCCTACAAAATTACCCCATCATCTTCTATGTTCTTTCTCTACTCCATCACCTGCTGCAGGAGCTCCAGGGAGGACTCCAAGGCACTAGAAAACAGCAGGGCCACAACAGAGAAGGAACCTGGGTCCCGAAGAACCCTGTTCTCCACCCGCATTTGCCCTGGACAGTAAACTGAGCATAGAATAAACCTTTCTCATGCTCAGCCTCTGAGATTGGGGCTGGTTGTTTTTGGCCAGTGCTGACTAACACCGAATGTGCTAGCTGTGAAGTTGAGTAATAAGTTCACAGGCTCTCCTTTTGTTATTACGAACTCACTTCAATAGGTCTTTCTGAGTTAATCAAATACAGTCCACCCTCTGTTTCCGTGGGTTCCACATCGCAGATCCAACCAACAGCAGATTACAAATATTTAAAAGCAAAGTATTATTCTTTTGTTTTCAAATATTTTAAAAATAATATTGTAAATGATTATTTTAAAAATAATAAAATATGCAAATAGTGAATATTTTATTATTTGCATAATAAAAAATTTATTATTGTATCATAAAATAGACAAATAAAAAACAATGCAGTGCAACAACTGTATAGGATTTATATCGTATTAGGTATTATATATAATCTAGAGATGATTTAAAGTATACAGAAAGATGTGTGTAGGTTGTATACAAATACTGCCCCATGCTATTTAAGAAACTTGAGAATCTGTGGATTTGGGTATCTGTGGAGGGTCCTGGGACCAATCCTTCCAAAGATTATGGTTGCAACGTATAATTAAAATACTTTAAAGCATTCGTCTGGTCCCCTCCCAAAACTTTCTGACCCCCATCCTACTTCTAGAGGAACTCTCTCCTAAAGGTTTATGCTTTTATTTCTTTTGTTACTTACATCATTAATTAGAAAATAAAAATATCAATTTCTTACTGGTTAACTTTAAATCATATCACTGCCTTTATTGAAATGAACAAATAATTAATATATTAACTAATTAATTAAATAAAAGTAAGAGGATTACTTCAATGCACTATTTCCTCTTTCTCCTCTTCTCCCTCCTGATATTGGATATTCCTCTGAGTGTGCCTGGCACTCTTCCTTGCTGGATGTGGAACTGTAAGTCCCTTACACTCCCTTCTTTCTTACCCCTCCACTTTCAGCAGCTTCTCCTGGCTCCTCACTTATTAAAGATCCTCCCATCTTCTCTTCACTTTCCTTCCTGTTTCTCATCTCACATTCAGAGCTTCATCATCTCACTTTCACATTATCAAGGTTCTTAACATTTGCATTCTGTTCTGTCATCCAAACAAAGCCTTCTATGCTCTGTTGACGGATTGAATATAAGCCCTGAGAACCAAAGAACCAGATATCTGTCGTTATGACCAAATAAACGCTACCAGGAGGAAGAGGGCCAACTCTCCACTAGAATGCGCAGTGAGCCTCCTCCCGTGATTGCATGTCCCCTCCTCCTGAGCGTCTCCAGGAGACACTCGTCACCGAGGACCTGCTGCCTCTCACTCTACTGCACAGTGGTCTGCCTGTTTTGGGGCGATGACCTTCATTTACGCTCATTCTGTGTGGTTTTCATGGGGCAATGACCTTCACTTATTCTCATTCTGTGTGGTTTTCATAGACCCATAATTGCCTCTGTTTTGTCTTGTACTTCTTGCCTCTCTCAGAGCCTGAGTTCTCCCTTCAAACTCTCAATCACAACAATGCACGGCACCAGGTTGCCCTCTCCTGGGGCCTCCAGCCTCCTGTCCCAGTAGGAACTGGCCTCTCCCTTCACTCCCTCCTGGTCAGTTGCCTGCCCTCTTCTTCTGGATGATTCCATCTCCTTTTTTTTTTTTTAATTTACTTCCTCATTTTCCTGGAGTACATCCTCAAGTCACCTTTTTTTTTAAAGCCTTGTTGCCCAGGCTGGAGTGCAATGGTGCGATCTCAGCTCGTTGCAACCTCCGCCTCCTGGGTTTAAGTGATTCTCCTGCCTTGGCCTCCCAAGTAGCTGGGATACAAGCACATACCACCAAGCCCAGCTAATTTTTGTATTTTTAGAAGAGATGGGGGTTTCGCCATGTTAGCCAGGCTGGTCTCGAACTCCTGATCTCAGGTGATCCACCCGCCTCAGCCTCCCAAAGTGCTGCGATTACATGTGTGAGCCACCACGCCCAGACTCAAGTCACTTTTTAAGAGTAGCCAAATGAAAGATTGACTTTGAAAGTGTGAAAATGGCTTCATTTCGCCCTCATACGTGATTACTAATTTGGTCATGGGTAGAATTCCATCTGAATGCCAGGGGCATGGGTACATGTTTTTTTCCAGCAATGCTGATAAGAGGGGAGATATCAGTTGATTTTCTATGTCTTTGTAGATGACCTTTTTCCCTTCTCTGAAAGTTTTTGGGATTTTTGGTGGTAGTGATGTTTTTAATCTTAGGTGTTATGCAATTTTATGATAATTAGGCTTCCTGCGAATTCTTCTTTTATTCATCCTGCTTGAAACTTGGAGGAGGTCCTTTCAGTTTTGAGGTCTGTATTTTGCTTTAGTGCTCAGAAGTGCTCTTGCGTTATTTATTGGATCATTTCCCCACCCCTTCCCTCTGTTTTGTTGCTGATGTTGGCCTCCTGGAGTCTGCCTCCCTTGTTCCTTATCTCTTTGCTTCTAAGTTCAATCCGTTTGTCTTTTTGTTCTGTGTTTTGGAGATTTAGTAAACTCTATTTCTCCTTCTCCTGGTGTTTTATCGGGGGTGCAGTCATCTTTTAGAATCTTCGTGCTTATTTTGGTTGCCTGTGTTCCCGTTTCAAAGCCTGCTGGTTTTTATTTTATGGATATAATAGTCTCCTAAATATCTCTGAGTGTGTTAATTGGAGTATTTTTAGAGTGTTTTTCACCTAATTTGCTCTGTTTCCTCTGGTCTTAGTTTTCTTCAGTGTACTTATCTTCATTTCTCTTCCGCGCTGCCGGCTTTCCCTATGTGCCTGGTGGTCTCTGGCTGTCTATTCATAGCATAAATCTGAAGACGCGGGTGTGGGGTGCTTCCTCTGCGGCTGGTGGCTCAGCCCTGCCCAGGGAATAACTCTGCTTTTGGGCTTTCTCGGGGGCGGGATAGGGGGAGGCAGGGAGAAATGGGGCTGCTGCAAGATTCTCTGTAGAGGGAGGGAGGGTGTGGCCTCCCAGTTCAAAATGAGAGGGCTTCACTCTGAGGTCTGACCCAGCTTTGGCCTTCCTTGAGGAGCTGATCCCATGGCTCCAGTGACAAGCCACCAGGACTGTACCCGCAGGCTGGCACCTCTGCCTGCAAACTGATCCCATGGCTGGGGGAGGCCAGGGCTGCCTGGTGGGGTTGTGCCGGGTGAAACTCCACAAAGAGCTCCATTTCTGCCAGGCTCCTCACCCCAGCTGCCCCTCT